>NW_010965775.1:1697737-1704737 GCF_000463585.1 Tarenaya hassleriana
CCCCCCTTAAAATTTATTATTTACTAAATTAAATCCAACATTTAAAACTCTAGTAAAAACCATGTATTAAGAAAAACAAAATAAAAGACAAGGCGACATTTGGCTTTAATTTTCATAATACATGGTTTTTAACTGGGTTTTAATTTTCTTAACTTGTAAATTCTAGATTTTTTTTGTCCATACACACACACACACGCATATATATATATATATATATATATATATGGCAGACTCTACAAACGCAAAAAAAAAAGATTAAACCTTTATTCCCCTGAATTAAAGAGAATTAAAAGAAAAAAAAAACAAAGCTCTTATGAAATCAGGACAACAGTTCAGGAGTTGAACCTATACTTACTGGCCCGCCATAGCTAACTTCACAATCTCTTCAAGCTTCTCTTCCGAGCATCTACCTTCTTCTTCTTCTCCAACTCAACCTTCTTGGCCAGACCCTCTTCCTTGTTCTGCGTCCTGACCGTTTTCCCGGCTACATTCGCGGGTGCTGACATGGCTTCCCAGACAGTATCAGCCACCGCTCGGTCCTGACCGCTAGTTATCACTCTCTTGATGTCTGAAGTTGCAGACTGTATCAGGTTTGCAGCATTCGGAATCTCGTCGTTCTGATCAACTGCTGGTTTGGTCTGGTCGACGTTTAGAGCTGTCGTAGACTCGGAGATAGCCCCTGTCTTGAACTTAGGTTTCGGTTTGGCGTGGATACCGGTGTAAAGCCTGCAAGTTATAGTTAAGGATATATCAAAAACGAATTCGGTATTTCATCATTGCTTGGCATAAATGGAATAGAGTTCGCTAAGCACCATGGACGAGATTGCTCACCGAGCATGTCGTGAATATTCATCATAGTTTTCAAGTAGCATCTTCCCAGCCTGTTCGTTTAATGCAGATTCCGGAAATGGTTCTATCAGTAAGCATCTCACTACCTGTTCCCCGAAAAGTATTAAGGAAGAAGCAAAGCAGCAGCAGATGCTAATAAAGCATTTGGAAATGAAGAGGAGGGAGGCACCATCAAACCGAAATATAAAGAACGGTCATGGATCTTACGGTGAGTACATGTCGTAATCCGAGACTTGGGTTCCAATCCTTTTTCAGCGTATTAACACAGATCTCTCCATTGTTCGCAATGTTAGGATGAAAAAGCTTCGTTAGGAAGTAGCCTACGTTTAAAAACAACAAATTCAGAATCACATATTTCTCTGCATTAAATAACCATCTCAAAGGATGAGATAATTATACAGACCTTTAGGCGGGGAACGGGGAAAGTCGTGTGATAAGGATAACTTCATACGGAAAACACCGTTCTCATACGGGGTCCCAACTGCAGGTAATCAAAGAGGAAGATCTTATTTCATCTTTGTAATCTGCCATGACAAAAGGATTGATCGATAGGAAGATAAAATGCGCACCCGGGCCTTCGATATCGGCATATATTGTTGAGAAATCCTCATCATTTACCACAACTTTAATGCCATCTGGAGGAGATTCATCAAGATTCTTCAGTTCCTTGGCAAGTTGCTTGATAACATTAGGCGGGAGATTTTCGTTACTTGCCTGAAGGAAAAAGGAAAAAGAAAAAAGAGGTATTGCAGTGCCATCAAACAAAGAAACCGAAGCTAGTAAAACATACCCGAGCAAGTAAATCGCGTCAGAAGGATAGTATTACCATGACTGGGCAGAGAGGATTCTCAAAAGAAATTCTATCAATCAGAAGCGGACGATTGCTCAGAACCTCTATGAAGAATGTGTTGAATCCAACTTTTCAGGACTCCAAATGTGGCAAAACCAGAAAGGCCTACAAAATCTAATACAAATCCAATATGTCATTTCCACAATAGATTTGAACATAATAAGTATGGCCTAACCAGACATAAGACACATTATATGTACAAGTTTAAGGAATTCATCCCAGAAAAGGAAAAAAGAACAGAATGCTTCGACAAGATAAGATCTTGGGCAGAACCCTTCATTTCTGCAATAGATTTGAGCATAATAACTAAATATGATCTAACCAGAAATAAGACACATTATATATATATACATATACAAGTTTGAGGATTTCAATCATCCCAGAACGGGGAAAAGAACAAAATGCTCGTGCAGGATGATCAACAAGATGAGATCTTGAGCAGAGCCCTTCAATATAACAACAACCCAGACTATATAGTTCACAGTTTCAATGGAAAACACGAAACTTCTGTGACTTGAAAGTAGTAAATCTACTACCCTCTGAGAAAATTAACGAGCAAAGGAGTAAACTTTTGACTCAATGATGAACAGTCGAGCGACGAATTAACCGACAGAGGTATAACACATCCGAAATCAAAGCCCAAATCATAGACAGAATTGAACAAAAAAACGCGACATTGCCCGATGTAAAGACGAACAAACCCATACAGAAGCAAGCGAAAACAGAAAATAGTCAAAGAACTAAAGAAAACCCTAGAAATGTCTAACTCCGTACGATCAGGGCATCTCCCGCAATAGACGAACCCCTCAGTCGCTGAAAAAGGCTCTAGGGTTTTCAACCTACGTCTCATACGACCTAATTTGGTTCTAATTTACATGCGAAAATGAAATCGGCGACAATTCAGAAAGAACACAAACCCAGAAAACGGAAGAAGCAAGGAATCGAATCTAAAATCCCACCGATTCAGGAAGAAACTAAAACGATTATCAAAATCAGAGTACCTTTTATATGCACCGAGAGAGAGACAGGGAGTCCCTCGCCTCTCGAAGTAACTAATAAATGGATTCACATTAATCATCATAATAATAATAATAATTTATCGATCAAATACCAGTTTTCAGTGTATAATCATTGTCTTTTTTTTTTCCGGTGTCATCAACATGGATCATATCCAAGAGTTGATTGTCCTCGTATCCGATTCAGGGTCTATGTCTGTCGGGAAGTGGGAACAAAGCATCAAACTTTTTCATTTTTAATTTCATTTTTTTATGAAATTATCGGCGTCTTTTATTTTCAGCCAGGTAGTGACCGTTATCGTCGTCGTCGCTAAACTAGCCGTTACGTTGTCAGCCACCACACGTTATTTTTCCACTCCCCAAAGTCTGATGACCAAAACTTGGACAAATTAAGCCCAATACCACGGCCCATAACTACAAGCCCAATATTATGACCCGTCCAATCCATTTTATGAAATCTCTATATATATATATATATATAGTTGGTTTTTAAATCTTTCATTCCGGTTCGGACTTTATTTTTTAGATTTTGTTTTTACTAAAACAAATATTTATTACTTTCGATTTTTACCATATGTATATTCATTTTAAAAAGAGTATACTTAGTAGTTTTTTTATCGATTAAATTATTCTTATATATTTAAACGAAATCGTCACCCCTGTTTTCATTTTCATAATTAGATGGATAAAAAAAAAAGAGAGTAAATTTTGATATCAACTTGCATTTTTTGGGTGGGGATGAAATAAATTATCGGATATTTCACTATTGCGCAAATAAACATACTCACGTGCATTTTTTTTTGTCAGACAAATTTCTTTTGAACCATACAAATTTTATTTCCCATCAAACACACACACACACACACATATATATATATATATATATATATATATATATATATGTATATAGAGAGAGAGATTGGGTGTATGTATATACGAGTACGTTATTGTTGCGAGGTGGACAACAGAGATTAAAATGATGGGTAATCTTTGGAGTCCATACATTATTCAAAAAGAAAGAAGATAAGAATATGTGCCTCGTGGGTCCAAATCGAATTAAATTTCTATTTTGAAAAATAAATTGAAGTTGTATATTTATGGACTAACTTGCTCAATTTTCTATATTTGGTTATTTCACCTTTTCACTTTATATTCACATTCTGATTTTTATTTTTAACTGCCAAATTAATTTCCTCATCTCGAACTACCCAATTATACTGACATACATACATACATACATACATACATACATACATACCAATTATATACATTTTAGTTGCTACAAAAGAGATGCAAAAACTTTATATTATATATTTATAATATTCACCTAAACAAGTTACATGCATCGAATTTGTTTCTAGCATATAATAAATTAATACAAAAAATTGTAATTGGCACGTCTAATTGATTAAAGATGATATAGATATATTAATTTAATCGTGACTATAATATTAAATATAACAACATTCGGAGTCTTCTTATCATCTTCCTTCCGTGAAAGTCAAAGCCTTTTCATCTCATGTGCATCAAAGCAAATAAATAAAAAAATCATTTACCAATTTTTTTTTATAAAAAAAACATTAGCCACTAACATGACATCAATGGCGATGGCCCTTAAACCGATAACAATTTAAGAAAAAATAGTTTAATTGAAGGGATAAATTTCATGAAAAAAATGAGCAATACCCTTAATTTTTTTAGATTCGGGTCTTCGAATATTGTTTTTTAATAACAATAAACAAGTACGAGATCAAATTTTGAATTCGATTATTCGAGATATTTAGATACGAATTTAAATTGTTTGTTTTTCTCAGTTAATCATTCTTTCAGATATTTAAATCCTAATTATATCATTTTTTATCCAATAGAAATTATTAATGATTATAATTAAATAAAAATGATATGTACAGATATTGACTCACTGAATATTGACCAAGTTAATTAAATTGTCGTTTGAGGTGTCATATTACTATCTAGGGCAATACCAGTCAAATATTATTATTGTAAATCATGTTTGCACATAAGTGAATTCAGTTACATTTTAATTTACTGAATATGTTAAAATATTAATATTAAATCAAATAAAATGTAATCGTACAAAAAACAAACTCGATCTAAACGTTAATTTGATATGATTTTTAAAAATCAAACCAAAGAAAATCAATTGCATTTGATTTAATATAAAAATAATGAAAAAATTTAAATTAAATTATTTATTAATAAAAAATTTTAAAAAATAAAATTAAATCGAATTACGAAGAGATGGAATTGTATGGAAGTGGAGTCCACGCGCCGTGTAAGCGTCGACTCCAATGATATGATTTGAAGGGGAGAGGGGAAAAAAAAAATATCTGAGAATCTTCCAATGTGAAGCAAGCATTCTTCTAAGACCCTCAAATCAAAATCTCGCAGTGAAACAAAATTAGATCGAAAAATAATAATAATTAAAATCTGAAGAATAAAAAGGAGTAATTGTAATTTTCGAAAAAGAAATCTCAAAACCAATCAAGCGTAAAATTCATGATTTTAAATAAAGGCATCTGCAAATAATAGTATTGGAAAGATTAAAAAGGCTAAGGAAGGAAGAAGATCCACCTCGAACCTCTCTCCATCTTTTTTCGTTCATCGTCAATCTCCTGGTTCCTTCTTCTTCCTCCTCTTCTTCACCTTCTTGCCCGGGCGAGAGAATTTGAGTCGAGGTTATTTCGTTTGGGTACTGGGCATTTCAGGGCTGCAGATTAGTTCATCACCTGCGCGTCCTCGGTTGAATTCTGATCGTGTCTCCTCGGAAATTCTCTGGGTTTTTTTCCCCTTTTGGATCGACACTGATTGTTGGGTGATCTCTGTCGTCTTTTATCTCATCTGGGTTTCTGGTATGAGACGTGAAGACAGTACCTTTCTGTGTCTTTTTCTTCGATTCCGCATTGAGCTTTGGATGTTTCTGCCGAAGATTCTTCTGGGTTTGTCAGATCGATAGGTGAATTTGAGTTTTTTTTTTCTTTCGGGATTTGTCCGAGAATGAGAGAGGAAGAATCCAACTGGTTCGCCAAATGGGAAGAAGAGCTTCCATCACCGGAGGAGCTCATACCCTTGTCTCAATCTCTAATCACTCCTGGTCTCGCCCTCGCCTTCGACATCCGAAGCCCTAACCATGGAATCAACAACTCCGGTCAAGCCCACCTGCAAGCCGCCACTCCACCTCCGCCTCATCAGCCTCCGCCGCCGTCGTCACAGGCCAACTCCTCCGCCGAGTTCGCTGCGGACTCCGCGGATCTGGGCTCCGGAGCCGCCGGGGACGAGCCAAGCGGGTCGTCGGCGCGGTCGCGCATCTGGGCATCAAGAACGCTGTTCCGAAGACCATCATGCAGCTGATGAGCGTCGACGGTCTAACCAGAGAGAACGTGGCGAGCCATCTGCAGAAGTACCGTTTGTACCTCAAGAGAATGCAGGGCTTGTCCTCCGGCGGCGGAAACGGTGGAGGCGGGTCGGATCCGGCGACGGACCATTTGTTCGCGAGCTCTCCAGTGCCTGCCCATTTCTTGCATCCGACAAGAGGACCAAGTTCGGAGCATTTCATGCCGTCTTTTGTCCCAATGGCGACATTGCAGCAACAGCAGCAGATGGCCGCCGCCGCCGCCAATCCCCACCTCCAGCCCCCGCAGTTCCACCACCGGCAAATGACCCATTTTGGTTCTCCGACGAACGGCCAATTCAATTCTCCCAAAAACGGGCAATTTGGTTCTCCGACGACGACGACGACAAACGGGCAGTTCGAGCATTCGTTCATGGCTCCGCAGACGCAGCAACCAGTTCACAGAATGGCTGCGCCATTGCACAGTCCTGTGGCTAATAATTACACAGAGGTCTTGGAATCTGCTAATGCCCATGGAGGGAGAACGGTGTTGACTCTATTTCCAACTCGAGACGATTGAATCCATGGTAAACAAAAAAGAGATAAAAAAAAAAATCGGTTCTTTCATCTCCCTCGTGTTTGCCGTGAAACATAATCGTCAACAGAGTTCTGGTTCCTGGTCGTGACCCATCTGCAGTCTTCATGAACATTGGTACAAAGTCCATTGCTTGTTCTGTTTCAGAGTGTGTGTAATGCTTCTGTGTCGACAGACATTATCATGGAAACTGTGTTCTCTTCACTGAATTTCTTTGTAGCAAGCAACACTGAATCTCACCAGCATTTAATCAGCAGTTCCTCTTCTTACTTTTGATAACATCAAGATCGAACATTTGTACTGAATCTTCCTGCTGATCTTGTATGATTGCTCACAAC
>NW_010965775.1:1704786-1738343 GCF_000463585.1 Tarenaya hassleriana
AATCTTCCTGCTGATCTTGTATGATTGATCTCAAACTATATTGTTTCAACCAGATTTGGATTTGGTGACATACACACATGTTCTCTATGTATGTATGCGCGGATTGTGGTTTAGGCATTGACCAATGCATTGAGGAACTGTACACTGTACAGCAAACAGAGGGAGAGTGCAGACGAGGATCTGATGCTGTGAAGGAAGGAAGGCCCTCATCATGCACAGATTTATTGTTACAATCTGTATGAATGAATGGAGATTCAGATTCCACATTATTGGAAGTCATAAAGAGGGTTTTTTTGTGGACCAAAACCAAAAGAAGATCACTCAAATGGTTGTTAAAATAATCACAATGATGAAACCAAACATCAATTTTCTTTTTCTTTTTTTTTCTGGTGGGGTATCAATTAAAGCATGGTGGTGGGTTCGCACCTGTCATGTCCTGATCCATCCGACAAGACTCTTTCTTTTTTATATGTGTGTATATATATATGAACAAGATTCTTTGTATTTACAGTGAAAACACTAAACTATGCAATAATATGCCATTTCTATTGAGACAAAACCCATCCAACAAAGTAGCAGACAGGTTTTGGTCGTGACTTGTTTGTTCAAGTGTTCATGGTATAAAAGAATACAAGATGTCGGGGAAAAAGACATTGCAAGTCTTGATCTTACATTGCATGCAAGAACACATCTTTGTTTTTTTTTTAATTAACAATCGAACCATTTATTCATCAGGCAAATGTTTTCAGTTCTCCTCAGTTTCCCGACAGTTCCAGAGAAATCTGAGAAAACTGTTGCATCAATGGCGATTTTCTAATGAAACGTAACTATATAAGTAGCGAAGACAAGGGGGACAGCGTCGACACATTCAAGAGAGTTTTAAAGAAACAATGCAAGAACATAACGCGCAAGATGATTTAGTGTTCTGGGTTCGATCAGACAAACTTTGATAACGGAATAAGAGTAGATAGATGTCTGTGCAGGATATATATAAGGTCTCAAAATCTACTAACCTTCAAACAGCTGAAAAATCCTAAAGCTATGGATAAATATTCTGCATACAGGTTACAGAAAGGGATACAAAGCATGGATAAACGTTACCGGTTCTGCAGGTACTCGAAGCTCAAAGGTTGCTGAAAGAACATTCCCTGCAGATATTTCAGATAGAATCAAACAAAAAGGCTAGGAGGATTTCCGAAAATGCAGAAGGAGAATTCCTCAACAACACAGGTTACGAAATTTCGGGTGAAAAACAGGTACAGAATTAGCGGATCACCTGAAAAGAAGCTTGTCTGAACTGCTCGTATGAATGTGCATACATCATTGCAGCATTCGGCCACTGTGTCTGGATAGCTGTGTTGTTCCTCACAGGTGGGTTTAAGGGGTGACTATAGTTCAGAGTAGCTTGAGCCATCGGAATCTGTGGGAATAACCCTTCATGAAACGGAAGTTGGATTGGCATCGGAGTGAAATTTTGACCCGGTGGCAAAACCCTAACGTACCTGCATTGGTTCATACACAAGTGCATATATTACCAAGATGTTATTTTCAGATTATGGATGCTTCTGAAGCGAAGTTTACACTAAGCCATTAAAGACATGGAAAGGAATCCATATACGTACCTCCCATAGCTCCGGTCATAGTCAGGATCGAAACGATCTTTCTCTCTATCTCTTATGATGGCAACCCGAGATGTCCCTCCAGATTCCCCGATAGTAAGGTTCTTCTCAATATCAACTGAAAGATTCCTTGCCACTTCACCCTCATTTCCTCTCAGGAATGTATGTTTCCCATCAAGAGAAGCTCGTGATGAAGAAGAATCCTCAGAATCCGAACTGCTAGGTCTGTTAAATATACGAGCTCGAGCTTTATCATACTCTTCTTTTCTCTCCTCAACACTTCTCATAATATTCCGCTGCATTCCCATTCCAGTACCTTCCCCACCAGATCCTTTGTTCGGTCTAGGCTTGATTACAATTTTCAGAACCTCAGATTTACCATTCTCTGGCTGTTTCACGGGAATTTCAGACAAGCGGACCAGCGGGTATCTGGTTTCGGCCGTTTTTCTCACAAGAATTCTATTACCAGGGCCATCTGAACCACTGTCCGTGACCATGGTCACAAGTCCATAATGCTGAGCAACACGATGTGCCGCAAGCCGAAGGTAAGATGTCGGATAATGTTGGAACTCAAACTGCTGCTGATCAGGATCTTGCAAGAACCTCTGTACTTCAAGTTCCATGCGCAAAACTGGCAGATGACCAAAGGTCAAACGGAAGAGTTTGAGATAAGGAAAGGATTTCGACCTATCACATCACTATTTGAGCTCATATACTGGAGAATGTCTATAGATTCAGAGTGTCTATGAAAGAACTTGATCAAAAATGAAAATTTAAAACAGAAGACCAAAATTTTGACAGACATCAAACAGAAACCATCCCATATATTCACAAACACGGGTCTGAAAAGGAGTAAAGTACATTTCTCCAAGAGTACAGCAGATGTAACAAGCTCTCGTGACCCAGCTTTATTGAGCTGAGAAGAAAACGATGTTGATTTCAAGCCTGAGTAATCGAGATTAAAAGCCATGGATCTTATCTACCATCAAGCAGTCTAAGAAACCCTAATTCCTAAACAGAAACCATAAATCGGGAGAAATAGTTCCAAACCCTAGCCAGGATCCACAAAGAAAGAAAACCCAAATCTAACGATTACGTAACGAAACCATGTAACTACCGAGAAACGAATTAACGAAAATCAGATCAGCCCACGAAAAGGGGAAAAAAATCGAATTCACTAACTGGTGAGACGATGACGAGGGTTCTGAAGAGCCTCGAACAAAAAGGGATCCAGCATTGTTTCCTTCTCGCCCGGAGCAGCCATGGCACTTCTCTCTCCCTATCTTCCTCGGTTCGTCCTCTCGCCGTTGTTTCCTTCTCTCTCTATCTCAGAAATAAAAGAAGAGATTTCACGAACAAGAAGCAGAAGGAGACGAGGAAGATAGAATTTTTCTGATTAGCATTGTGTGAGAGAGACAGAGACGGAAGCAGCGAGAGAGAAACCCAAATCCAAACCAAGAGGGTGAAGATAGGAAAAGACCCTCCGAAGAAAAAGTTGCAGCCTTTATTTAACCAAAAAAAAAAAAAGTTGCAGCCTTTGAGATGTTTTTAGTAATCTTAAATGTAATTATTATCACGTCTTACTTTTTTGTTCTTTCGAATTTTACAATTTTGTCTTACAAAAAAAACCTGGAATTGTTACCAAAAAAAGAAAAAACAAACAAACTAAAACCCTGAAAAAGACAAAAAAATTCCACCCTGTTAACATTTCGCCGCCTTTTTTATTATTATTTTCACATTTTTATATGGACTATCCATAACACAAACATATAATTTCATATATTTATTTACATGTATGTGTTTGTGTGTATAGAAACTACAAAGGAGATGGTACCCGCATTCTTGTTTTGATCATATGAAATCTATTCAATTTAGGAATTAAATCTTTTTAATATCTAAATTCTTTTAACTACATAATTAATTACTTGTAATTGTTATGCGGATGATGACGAGAATGATCTCTTTTAAATTCTTAAATTCACATTCTTTTTCAGCATATTCGGTTGTCAATTGTCATGAGCTTGTGTATGTAATCACTTCTAAGGGCCAGAATGGAAGTATAGAAATTTATGGGCCAAAAAGAAGAATTAGGAAAGTGAATACACGCGCAGAAAGCGCGTTGAGAAATATATTTTAGTCCCTTAATCAACACGGAATACTCGTGGTTTTCTGTGTTGTCGCCGTCGTCGTCTTCACTTCACCGCGAAAAGTCTCTTTCCTCTCTAGAAGCGAATCGATACAGAAAAAAAAAAACATTCATCGGTGATGACGGAGTCGTTGATCGCTCCGCCGCCGGCGATGCCCGATCCTAGCCCTAATTTCTTGTCGGAATCGGACGATCCGCTTCTCATGCCGCTAGATCCCCTGTTCCTCTCGGCTGGTGATCCGATTTCAATGGAAACCCTAGGCTCCGATCTGGGTCTCATCCTCGACGAGAATGGTGATTTTGATTTCTCCATTGATCTCCCGGAGGACTTCTTCGACTTCCCCTCCGACACGGAACCCTCGTTGATCCCCGACATCCCCGGGAATTTGTCTCCGGGCATCGGAAATTCCGAGAATTTCGATGATCAGGGACCAAACGAAGTCGAAAATAATCAAAATTGCTGTTCTCTGGAAACTAGGAGCGGTGGAAGAGAGCCAGAAGGTTGTTCTGTTTCCGATCGTCCGTTGGGTGTTTATTCACCGGCATCGTCTCATGGCTCCGGCGGTTTTGTGTCCGGTGCTTCTGGTACCCATAACGCATTATCCCCGGATTCGATCGATGTTGGGTTTGATCAGAAGGTTGAAGATGGGTTCGATGGGAGAAGTTCCGTTCCCAAGAGGAAAAAGGAGAAAGGAGACAGCGATAATTCCAGGAGCTCCAAGTATCATAAATCCGACGAGAAAACATCTACCCCAAATGAAGAAGACGAGAAGAGGAAAGCAAGACTGATGAGGAACCGCGAAAGCGCGCATCTTTCGAGAACGAGGAAGAAGCAATACGTAGAAGAGCTTGAAGGAAAGGTGAAGCGCATGCATTCCACAATAGCTGAATTGAATAATAGGATATCATACATTGTAGCTGAGAATGCGGCCTTGCGGCAGCAGGTTAGTGGTGGTGCTGCTGCTGCTGCTCATGCAGCTTCTATGTATCCTCCCATGGCGGCGGCGCCAATGCCGTATCCTTGGATGCCATATCCGCCATACCCATGTCGTCCCTATGGGTCTCAGGTTCCATTGGTTCCTATTCCGAAGTTGAAAACTCAACCCGTATTGGGTTCTAAGGCCAAGAAGCCTGAGGGTAGAAAAGATGCAGCTAAAAGCAAGACCAAGAAGGTCGCTAGTATTAGTTTTGTTGGAATCCTGTTCGTTATTTTCTTGTTTGGTGCGTTGGTTCCGTTTGTGAATGTGAACTACGGGCGAAATGGTGGAAGCTCTGGCGGGTTGTCTATTTATGGTAGAGATCGATTTTATGATGAACATATGGGGAGGGTTTTGATGGTCAATGGCCGTTTTAATGGCTCTGATATTAGCAGAGGAAGTAGAATTTCCAATGGAAACAGCCACTGCAGTAGCAGGATTCATAGTGACAGAGGTGGTTGTGGAGGAGCAGATTACCATTCTAATATGCAAGAACAAGGACAAGCAAATGCACTGGGCAATGCCAGTGAGCCTCTCTTTGCTTCTCTCTATGTCCCGAGGAACGATAAGCTTGTGAAGATCGACGGAAACTTGATAATTCACTCGGTTTTGGCTAGTGAGAAAGCCATGGCCTCCGAGAAGAATGCTTCTTCTGAGACAATAAGTAGAAGAGAAACTGATTTGGCAATTCCTCATGAGCTTTCTTCTGCCTTAGCTCTCCCAGAGATCAGAGGAAACTTGGCAGTGCTTCCCCATCTATATAGGAACACTGAAGAACATCGAAAGGCTCTTCCTTCTAGTGCGGCCGATGGAAAAAATCCTCACCAATGGTTTCACGAGGGCATTTCAGGTAATTATCATCTCCTCAAGCTTGCGAAGTTTGACTGTTTGCAACTTGTGAACTGATTCTGCTTTTGTGTCTTTTCTTTTGCAGGGGCACTGATGAACTACAGTATGTGCACAGAAGTTTTCCAGTTTGATATTGCTCCCGGAGCGATAATCCCATCGACAGCATCAGTTTCCAATGCCACTCAGTGCAATAAAAAGATGAACAGAAGATTTCTCGAGGGAATTCCTCTCCCTCTCACTGCATCCGAGCTCAACATCACAGCCAACAAAACTGGAAAAGATTCTCGTAATGAAAACATCGAGGGAAACAGAAACAAACCCTCATCCTCGATGGTTGTTTCTGTGCTGCTCGATCCAAGAGAGGTAGCTGATTCAGAAACTGACAGAGTAATGCCTCCAAAACCGTTTTCTCGGATCTTCGTGGTGGTTCTTCTGGACAGCGTGAAGTATGTAACTTACTCGTGCGTTCTTCCCCGTCCGGGTTTCCATTTCGTGGCAACCTAATGACAGAAGACGGGCGAGAACCAGATTTGCATCAAACTTACTTGAGTCTCATGTTTATGCTTTTGTCCGTTTGATGTTTTTGGTACAGACTGAACCTTGCTTGCCTAACATTATCAGTTGGGACCCTTTCCAACTTCTACTGTAATGTTCGTGTAAAAACTTATTTAGGATTAGTTTGTATCTTTTCTTTTGAGGCCTTGGTGTTTATTTGCATGTTTTGCCTTCCTCAGATCTGACTGCTTTTGAGACATTAGAATTAGGTTTACTGAAATATATCTGAATTCGTTTGGAAGGTACATCACGTGTATGATATGATGTGCTAAAATCATGGATTACATGTGGAAATTCCTTTCTTAGTTTATACAAAGACAGAGAAATCTTAGTACATAGTGACATGGATATAAGTTTTGTTGCTGTGCCAAAAAGGAAAACACAACTTGTATATACAAAAAAAAAAGGTGCAAAAAATGCAAACCCATGTTTATTCACATAACAGCCAGCCACTGCATATATATGCATCAAAGGCGCGGTGCATACCCACGTCTAGAAAAAGCTCCCATTTTGATTCTTCATCACTTCAACCATGAACTTCTCCAGTTTGCTGCCCCTCTGTATCTTCAGAACCAGTTCGAATTTGACACGGTCTTCGAAGGTCTGCGTATAATATCGTCGCCTAATCAGATTCAGAGATTTGTCGACAAAAAAAAATAGCAATGAGTGGGAAATGATTGACCTTCGCCCGGGCTAGGATTATATCCAGAAGTTTATAAGGATACAGAGAGTTGGATCTCTGCTGAATGGATTTTACAGCATGTTTTGCTGCCTCTTGGACCTGGGGATCGTTTGTCGGTACTGTTCTCCATTCAAATCCGCTTCCATCTGACTCATACGGATCACCGAAGACACCCAAAAAAAAAACGTAAACTCACAATAATCGAATCAAACAAATTCATGGCAGATAAAGGTGCATGCTTTACTTGATTTCCACCATGAATCTTATGTGTGAAACAATAGTTAGATTCCTCCAAATGAGATCAAAAGTGTCACAAGCAGAATATGACTGAACCTCAAAAGAACATGAGTGTCACACTAAGAAAAAGACATGACAACATATCATGTTTGTGACATAGTTCATTACCTCGTTTCAGGCCAAGATCGGAAGTCAACACTTCTCATAATATTCCGCTGCATTCCCATTCCAGTACCTTCCCCACCAGATCCTTTGTTCGGTCTAGGCTTGATTACAATTTTCAGAACCTCAGATTTACCATTCTCTGGCTGTTTCACGGGAATTTCAGACAAGCGGACCAGCGGGTATCTGGTTTCGGCCGTTTTTCTCACAAGAATTCTATTACCAGGGCCATCTGAACCACTGTCCGTGACCATGGTCACAAGTCCATAATGCTGAGCAACACGATGTGCCGCAAGCCGAAGGTAAGATGTCGGATAATGTTGGAACTCAAACTGCTGCTGATCAGGATCTTGCAAGAACCTCTGTACTTCAAGTTCCATGCGCAAAACTGGCAGATGACCAAAGGTCAAACGGAAGAGTTTGAGATAAGGAAAGGATTTCGACCTATCACATCACTATTTGAGCTCATATACTGGAGAATGTCTATAGATTCAGAGTGTCTATGAAAGAACTTGATCAAAAATGAAAATTTAAAACAGAAGACCAAAATTTTGACAGACATCAAACAGAAACCATCCCATATATTCACAAACACGGGTCTGAAAAGGAGTAAAGTACATTTCTCCAAGAGTACAGCAGATGTAACAAGCTCTCGTGACCCAGCTTTATTGAGCTGAGAAGAAAACGATGTTGATTTCAAGCCTGAGTAATCGAGATTAAAAGCCATGGAAGTTCATCCATGGCTTCACCCAGACTTTAGCTTCATACACTTTCTTAGAACCCGCTTCGATTGCTTCGAGAGTCAGATGGTAGAGCTTACCAGCAACCGCCTGCTCCGTTGCCTTCAACACTCCAGCAAACTCAAGAAAGGCATTCTACTCATCCAATAAACAACAAATCAGTCAGAATAAACATTGATGATGGTTCAAATACAGACAAAAACGGAAGAGTATAAAGTTCATCATTGCATGGTCTTTCTGCTATAACATCCATCCCCAAATCGATTTGTCATACCAGATTAGACGAATCCATTGGAAATTCCACTAAAAATCAGTATTTTGAGTGCAAAGCCTACAACAATCACCGATATGCGTTAAACGAATACTGCGTCTTCTTCTAGCCCATAAATTGCCCTGGAAATGAAACCCTATCATAGCTGAAAGGAAGAAATAAAGTAAGAATCGAGAAATGGTAACCCTTCATCCACCAGATCGATCCGATTCCATGAAACACAACCCAACCCAAAACCTTAATTCCATGAAACCAACACACGAACATAAAGATCAGTCCCAGAGAAATTTTCCCGGAAAATTGTTGCGGAGGAAACCTACCTCTCGCTTGTTGTGTTCTTGAACAGCGAAACGCGCGATGTCTTCGATCTCGGCACTGTTGCAACCATTTCTCGATTCGCCAACACCACCAAGCTTCGCCCTTATGAAATTGTCGCTCCCTTCTTCACTACAGATCACAGACTGACCAAATCCACAGAAGAGAACCACCGTCGCACAGATCATCGTCTTCAACACCGCCGATCGACCCATCTCCGTAGTCAAGGAAATTTTCTCCGATTCGCAAGTTTTCCGATGAAGATTTCTGCCTCCAAATTCGGTTGTGATGACCTTCTTCTTCAGGATTTATTCGCCGAATCCTAATAAGAAAAACTAACTTAATCTTTAGTTTGGTTTATATGCTTAACTTAACAGACACGAAAAAGCAACAAAAATGTTAATGGGCCACAGAAATAAAGCCCGTTACTGACTATAATGGGCCTACTTTGGCCCATTAAAAGTGAATTCTCCACAGATCACACAATTTGGATTTACAATCCATATTCATGAGAGGGTATTACTGACATTTTGGATTTCGTTTCGTTTTTTTTTTTAATCTTCCATTTTGCAAATATTCTATCCATTCGCTTTTTCGATTTCTTTTTCAGATTTTATTCGAATTCCGTTTCATTCATTTATCACCCAAATTCCATTCATTCGCTTCTTTAATATATATATTTTTTTAAAAAAAAACAAAGAAAGTCAACCCTAATTAATTTTTAGATCGAGTTTTATAATACAATTATGCTTTGTTGGGATCGTTTTTAAATATCTAAAAACGAAATACCTACAAGTAATCACAATTTTATCTCTTTCAACCAATTCTTACGGAATATAATTATGCTTTGATGTAAACGAATGACAGAGACAATTGTGCCTTGCCATTGTCATAACACAACATTTAAAACCATAGACTAAACCCAAAAACATGCAAATTTCCATACCATCTTCTATTTAGATGCCATGCCATGCCACGTAACAAAACCCATTAACTAATGTGTAAATTCAAATCCATTCAACCATTTGGGGACTAACGGGCACTCCATCCATAAACCTAATTTCATGCCCCCATCTACAACAGCTGCAACTGGTGGCCAAGAATGCCATTGGGGCTACTAAGAGAGCCTATCGGAGCCACAGGATGATGGGTTAGCTGTGGGACTAGGTCAGGAGCCGTGGCCGTGGTACCCTCATCTGCTCATAGGCTCAGGCCAAGTCACCACACCGCTCATGGGTTTGGACCTTCATCCAAAACCATGGCTAAGTCACTGCACCTAAGGCCGAGCCAAGAAGCTCGGTCACAAAATAATCATACAAGAAACAACGTGTTTAAGTAGAGGTTTCAGATATTATTGATATATGATCCCAAGTTTTTTTTCGGAGGTGGCTTTACCACCCGAGAAGCAAATTTCTCGACGGATTTATATACACGCGGAAGCCAAAGCATACATACACTCACTGGGGATTATGAACACTCTTTTGTGTTCTTCTTCCCTTTCTTTTTCTTTTTCGTGTGTTTAGTTCATCTGAATTAACCTCGAACTTTCTGGAACGAGGAAGACTTCTCTCATATATAACTTAGAAGGAAGAGATATGTAATGCAACACACGCCCCTTCATACCGTTTATCCGTTAAGAACTGCCGCCACCAACACAAGCAAGATGGTCCATTTGACGGTTGCCAAACCTGCATTTGCTGCCCAGACAAAAAAGAAGAAGAATCGAATCACCGAAACTGGGAATGAATCTAGACTCGTGTATCTGGTGAAACCGATGACAAAGCAGTGTATGTACATACACGAAGAGGGTGATGGCGGCGAGACGGGTGCAACTCCATCCGAATGCTGTGAGTGTGATTGGCTCTCGGGCGGTGGTTGAGAATGGGCAAACACGACGTGGGGTAAAGGAGCGGACATCGGGACCAAACGAGACTTTGACTCGGGATTTGGAGCTGGAGAGCGCAGATGCTGATGCGGGGGTCGGGCAGGGTAGTGCCGCGAGAGATATGGTGCAGGTGCAGGTGCAGGAGCCAAATGCGAGTGTCTAACCCGGGTGGTTCCTCTTTTCCGTCCTCTATTCCCGAACTGGCAGGGCGGAGGAGCAGAAGGAGCTTTTTCAGGACTTCTCTGAGGAGAAGGCGAGCTTGCCTCGGGAGCAAGTGATCCTCTATCGGCTGCAGGTGCTGGTGAAACCTCGGGAGAGTCATGGTGATGATGATGGTTGTGGTCATGGTGATGATGATGGTGGTGATGATGGTGGTGATGGTGGTGGTGGCCATGGGGAAGAGGCGAGGGAGCCGGAGAGTTGGCGCCACCATCACTACTGCTGTTTGGTAAGATAGAAGATAACCGAACTTGCTTGACCTTACCGAATATGGTATTGTTGAGACCGAGGTTTTTCGAGCGGGACCCCGTGATAGTGTCGGCCAGTTGCTTTGCTCTTGGCCTTGAATTCCCGACTCTCAGCACCACCAATGAATGAACATCCGTCGGGGGAGATACCGTGGAACCCTTTGAGTTCGATAAGGTTACAAACAAATTCTGCATTTAGACCACCACTATATTAATGCCCGTAACTTCTGAGAGAACGGTCCAGAAAAAACAAAGAAGAACGAAAGGTGGTAAGAAATGGCAAACCTCGTACGGTGCTAGATTCAGTCCCTTCTTTAGTTGACTGGTCAGAGCATCGAAATTTGTCTGTATCTGATATATAGAGAAGTTTAGGGTGAAATTGAAAAGAATCTGGGCTTTCTGCAAAACAAACACTTGCTGTCGTGGAATCACGGTAATTCCTCCCGGGAACTTTAGTACTTCGAAGAGGAACGGTTCCCCGAACAAAGACTTCGTTAGCCGGAGAGAGGATTGATTTATGAGCAACGATTCGAAACTTTCCCTGATAGAACTCAAAGACAGAGGATATATCTCTCGGTG
Source organism: Tarenaya hassleriana (assembly GCF_000463585.1). NCBI lineage: Eukaryota > Viridiplantae > Streptophyta > Magnoliopsida > Brassicales > Cleomaceae > Tarenaya > Tarenaya hassleriana. Next base: position 1,716,271 of record NW_010965775.1, read on the forward strand.
TCTCTCATCATGGTCGATTCCAAACACAACCTTTGTAGTGTTCGGTTGTCCAGACGAAGGCTCAGCAGACAAGATAGTTACCTGTGTCATTCAGGCAAGTTAAAACCAGAACAAGAAGGAGGAAACCCATGTAATCAAGAACACAAGTGAAGGGAAAGATGAACTGTACCTTGATGGAATCATAGCTCATCTCCTGAAAGATATCGTCCTGAAGCAGCAACAATGTATTTTCATTCAGCAAAGAAGCCGGCTTCTTGATGCTAAAACTCGCTACTATTTCATGATCTGCACCACATATAATATGCGTGTCACGGAAGTATTAAGCTGTCTCCATCCTTTCTCTCCACCAAGTTGTAAATAACTAAATGTATTATCAAGTTTAGTCAAGAACCGGATATCGTGATTTCAATAACATAAGGCGGAAGAAGAAAAAATCGTAAATCGACAAGTTTTATAACCATAGGAAGCATGAAATTCTAGGAGTGAAGTATAAGAGATACGATAAAATTCCCCAAAGCATCCAGCTAACTGAACACGCAACTCGAGTTACTCAACAACAGTACAACACTACATAGTCAATGGCCAACCAACATCTAACATAAACATGTCTGAAGTTAGCTTTCTATAGCCAGAGATTTCCTAAAATGGCTCTCCTCAACTCTCATCACATGGGAAAACCCGAGCTGTGCATGAAGAGATACTGATTTATAAACGATTCATGACTCCATTCTCAGTGTATCGATGCAATTACTAAGAATGGCAATTTCAGAGCTTCAGATGGATAGGAACAAGAACATGGGATTCTTAGCTTTGCAAAATCCCTTAACCCAAACACATGTTAACGGTCTCTGCCTGTTTCACAGGTGATAAGAAAAGTGGCCAAATTTGAACAAGTAGCATAAGATTTCCATCCAATCTTCTTCTTCCCTATATTTCTGGAAAACCCTAACAGCCTCACTGCCAAATACTAAGAATAGTAATATCCAAAAAGACTCGAGATTCAGGACGCAGAAGCACAGAACCATAGAGACACAAATGGGTTTTCTCAGCTCCGGACATTCTTGGTCGGAGACGACATTAGCTCAACAGACCAAACAAGAGCTGATAAAGAAAGCACATCACAGTGAAAATGTCCAGTAGAAATCCGACGAATCGAGAGAAACATCTCACCTCTAAACCTGGGATCGAGATCCGGATCCGTCAGATCTCTGTCATAATGAAGCGGAGGCAACCAAAATAGAGCAGAGAGAAACAAAGCGACGGAGAAAATCAGCACGAAGAGACATCTGAACCCAACAAGCCCCAAGATCGGACCGCAGCCGCGGAGGCAGAAGCCGCGACGCGCATTTCTCTCAGACGCGCCGCCGATAGATTCTCCGCCGGCGCCAGCGATGCCGGACTGAAGATTCCGATCATCCTCTGCCTTCCCCATTGCAGAGCATTTAGGGTTTCGTCAACAGAGGTCATAGCAAGAGCTCGAGCCGAAGCAGGAACAACGAGGACAATCACAAGCCTCCTGATCGGTTGGTACAACCATTCTCAGCTTCGGAAGCAATGAACCCTACCAAAGCCAGACGAGAACAAACAAACAAAAAAAACCAAGAGAGAGAGAAAGAGAAATCCCCGAAAGTTCGACAGAGAGAAAAAGATGTGATTTTGAAATCGGGGTTGAAATTGGAATCAGGGTTTCGTCTCACTGCATTGAAGAAGACGCGAAATCGACGGAGAAAGAGAGAGTGAAGTGATTTCTTTTTTTCTTTTCTGGTGTGGGTTTCAGGCACAGAAAGGGATTGGAGTTGCAGGAGATAGTGGTGGTTTATCTCCCTTTACCATTTTCGAACATTCATTTCCTATTTATTTAATAAAAATAATAATAGTAAAATCGATTAAACAATTAAATAAATTAGAATATTTTGGACCAACTTGGGAGGGAAAATATTGCAAAGCGAGAGCGCCGACAGATGATCTGTTGTGTTGTGTGTCCGAACGGACCACCCTCTCTCTTTCTCATGGGTAATAAAACCAACCATCTCTTTGCTCTATATATATATATATATATTTTTATACATTGAGTAATCTACCATGTAATCCTTCGGATCGGACATTGGATACCGTAACACCTCACAGCTCAATGGACCGGACGAAGACGACATCAGGACAACATCGCAGACCAAGGAAAACCTCAAACCCACACACACGAATCTGCAACACACATGTGGGAAGTAAATCAACCGTACCTGACAAATGATAGATGAGAACCAAAAAGACGACAAGGAGTCGAATCCCCGACCTCATGATTTCCCAATGCTCCGTAACCAACTCACGTGGGGGGTTTCCCCATCTCTTTGCTCTACTAGTCACTATCACTCTATAAATATTTTTTTCATTTTAAACTTTATTACTAATATATAATTTTTATTATTATATGAATATTTATGAATGTATTTGGTTAATCTTAAAACAATAAAAAAAAGTATACAAAATGATTAGTTAATTAATTAATCAATCAATTATAAGTATGAAAAAAACACATATAAGAGGTGGGAGATGCAACATATTAGCTTGAAATTGGCCAATGTACGAGTAAATCAATAAGGATAGAATGTATAGTGTATACATGATTATAATTTTAAGATAGAATTATTTACATGTATATTGAATATAGAATTAAATGCTTTAGTTCTGAAGGTTGAAATTTTATAATCAAGGTATATATGCTTTAATTTATATAAAATTATTAAAAAATATATGAATATCATAAAATAATATTTTTATTCTCTGTCCTAACTAACAGTCAACAGACTCTAGACTCCACGTAAAGAGAATCGAATCCAAATTATCAAAGAAGAACATGGAGAAGCGATGACACGTACTACGTGGCCTTTCCTCTCATGCTACAAAATTACTTTCACGTCAAAAACCAATTTAGGTTAATAAGAGTAATGGTTACTATTAATTATTTAAATTAATTTATATATAGTTTTAATGAGAACTAGTATTAATTGTAGACGTGTGCTGTCAATATCAATAAAACCAAGTTAATATATTTTTTCCATTGTTATGGTATCATTAATGCCTGAGACATTAAATTAAATATCAAATATATATCCATTTTAAATTGAAACTTGGTTGGTTTTCAACGTGGAAAGGAGAAGACTTACAAAATAGAAAAACTAAAAAGGAAGATAAAAGACCAACGGTTGGAGAAATCGTTTTTTTTTTCTTCCGGATTTTAAATCTATTTTAAATACTTTGATTAACCGATAATTTTTTAATTGTAAAACTTCAAATGTTGATACCTTCCGATATAAATATTACAATGTTGGGCAGTTAGCCTATGTTAATATTTGATGGTATTTAAGAATAATTTTTTTATATTTTTTTTTACATATGTTATAAAATAATCTTGTTGCTATTATTGTTGATGGGAGAATAATTAAAACAAATATCTCTAAAAGATATATACTTTCTGTTACAATAAACATACTAAACCAAGATCATCGGATACCGGATTATGTTACATGCATGTGTAATTTTACATATATATATATATGTGTGTATTATATATATATATATGTAATAAGATATCTGCCTCCCATCATCTAATCAAGAATTTATCTTTAATTAGAGGTTTGAAATATGAATATATTTAGTTAAATATACTTGATTCATTCGTGAACATGTGTGCGATCACATCATGTCAATAATAAGAGCATGCATCATAACCTTCCATTTTCGAAAAACAAAAAACAAAAAGAAGCACACAAAATGTGTCTTTCTTTTAAATTTCGAATAAGAAAATTGCCAAGCAACGTCTAGACCATATACCTAACATTCACCTAGACAATATCTTAAACATTTTTTTTTTGCTAGATTATATTTCAAAACTTATTGTTAATTATCTGATTATCTCAGTTCTCATATATCATATCAAACGTAAAATTTAATCTATAATTACCTAAAATCACCATAAATTCTATTCTGAGTTTTAATTCTTTCACCAATTAGATGAAAATATAGCACAATGCTTGGAACTTGGAAGCCACCTATTACGGCTTTTAAAACAATATATATATATATATATATATATATATATATATATATATATATATGTGTGTATTTTTTTATTGGGCCAAGTGGGCATTTGATGTCTTTGAGCCTTTTCGCCAATGGCGGTTTCTTCTCAGTGAGCATAGCGACGGTGAATTCCACTAGAGCTCTGTCCCATCCCTTTGCTCTCAGAGGCTGTTTCACATTTCCATCAACGCAACATCTGATTCAGCGCCAAAGTTTCAAAAACTGAACACAGAGTTTGAGTTTCTGTCCTGATCAATCAGTACACATTGATTCACCTTTGTGTATCCCTCTATGATATGCTCTGTCACTTGTTTCGCATCATACCATGCATTTCTCACGGCTGTTACCCCGAACTTTTCAATCGCCATCCTCACCTGATGATACAGAAAACCCAGTTCATCAGATTCAGCAATGTCGGGAACCGACGTTTCCTGTCTGAAAACCGCTGAAATGGAGTACCAGCATTACTCCAATGGCGGATCGGTTGGGCCAAGAAGAAGTTCAAGCCCATCACGTTACCTCCTATGCGCGTTTGCGTTTTCATATCGCACCATCTGTCCAATCGCTGGCCGTTGGATTTATATGCTCGCCAAAAAAAAGTTAATTGAAACTAAAATCTAGGAAAATCAAATCAAAATCTAAAAAATAAAATTTTATATACTTGATATTCTTATGATATAAATAATATTAATACGAAAAATATGCATTTTATATTTATTCTGGAAAACAAAATCTGAAATCAATATTTTCAACTAATCTTGATTTACGTGATTAATTGTCACATCGAACGATGTATTGTGAAGCTATTAGGAAAGATCGTTAGTGATTTCAGGTATATGTGTTAATTTGGGCGGACGACTGAGGGATAATTATGGGGAAATTAATTAAATAATTGGAAATTAATAAATTAATTAGTTATAGCGTTTAAAAAACACTGAGGAGCTTTCACCCACCACGTGTTTCTTTGTTTGCGTCAATTTTTTTTTTTTTTTGGTTTCACGGCGTCCGACCAAAACAAAAGTCAAACCGCGAAACGAGTGAGTATTTAAAGGCTGTCAAGTCAACGGCGACCACACGGCGTCAATTATGACGAGGATATGAGTACAAGATGAAGTTTTAAGATAAGGTTGAACGAAAAATAAAATGAAATAAAAAAAAACACCCAATTTTTTCCTGAATTTGTGTGTGTGTGTTTTTATATTTTAGAACAATCAGATCTAATTATAATCAAATTAGGCGTAATCTTTTTAAAATTAAGATAAACCAATTTCATACGAAAAACAATTTTAATATCAAAGTAACCCAAAACACTAAAAAGCGAATTTTTGGAAAATATATGTTTTCATAATAATGAACGATCAAAGTTTTTGTTAGAACTAAAAATATCATCATTTTTTTTTTAAAAGGCACTCCGGTTATATTCCCATGGAGAAAGGAAATTAATTGAGGAAAAAAAGGAAATAGTAAGATTTATAGCAGGAAATCATGTTTGGATATTTATTCATTGTATTAGATTTGTGGCTGTTGATCAACGTATCTATTCTTTCAATTAATACGATGATTCTTATAGAAAGCAAGCTAAACTTAACAAAAACTACATAATTTACCCCAAAAATTTCAAAAGTTATAGATATGTACTATATCATATGATATAAATAGAATATTATATATATTCATAAAGGGCATAAAAGGACTTTCCAAAGGTCACCAGACAAGATCACTAATATTGTGGCATGGCTAAAAAAATTCAAAGATATAAGGCTACTTGTTTGACCAAAACAAAAAAAAGAATTAAGGAAATTGTACATTTCAAAATATAGAGGGTTGAAATTTTAAAATCAGAAACTTCCAGGCTAAAAATGCAAATACCGGAAACAATTTTCCAAATTTCCTTGTGTGTTTAGGTAACAATGGAAGTGTCCGTGACCACCACCGTCACCACAAAAAAAAAATAAGAAAGCCTCGCTGGGGCCCACAAAATTCGTGTGGAACAGCCCATTTAGCTGATGACGTGTCTGATAATTAAGAGTCTGTCACGAATCCCGATGTGACGATCATGTCAATTTAGCACTTGTACGCGACTCGCCGCAGTTACTGCGTCGCCACGGTGGTGTTGTTCATGAATGGTTGACACCGCTGCTAAACGACAGCGTATTGTCATGTTATTATTTTTTAGTGGTGTTTTTTTTTTAAATTATGCCTACCGCTGTTGATTCTTTTCATCGTCGTCATTACTTTCAAAGGTTGGAAAACATTTGAATGATACCATTTAATTATTTTGACTTTTTACAGAAAAAGAATTAAATTTTAAAATCTCTCACTCCTTAAATTCATAAATGATAAATAATTAGCGGAGACCGAATTAAGAGAATTGACAATTAGTTATGGAATTTAATTTATTTACTGTCAGTGGCACGGGGATGGATATTTATTATGAGCAATAATAAACACGATGTACTAGATCGTAGCAATATATGTTATAGATCTACTTACATAAAAGTATTTAACCACTTAAAATTCTTATAAAAAAACTATTTGAAACTTTATAGATTTAAAAAAAAAATATTAAGCCTTGTTCTTTTTCATATACTCGGGAATTTTGAAATTTCTATCTTTTTTTATAATAAAATTTCATCGAAGTGATGCAAACAAAATTTATTGATGAGCGATGATTATCACCCTAATTAAAGTATATCCGCTTTTTTTTATATATTTTATACTTTTAATTAAAGATGTGATGTGATGTGATGTCATTTAATTTCATATACGGTAAGTAATATCTCCAAATATCTTTAGTCACATAAACTCAAAACAATAACCAATATATACATAATATATATATATATATATATATATATATATACACACACACATGTGGAACTTGTATTATTCTAAATTCATTTACACATCGTAACATTTATCATTTCGGCTCAATAATATATTTTGACGATTAAAATAACTTATTTTTTTTAAAATGAAAATACAGAAAATGAAAATACCATTTCGAATCAATAACATTATATACAGTATACATTATAAACAAATAAACGATATATCTGTTCTTATAATATGTCCAAATACAAAGTGATTAAGAACTAATACGATTTTTTTAATTCTTCATAATCACATACCCTTAATTTAATCTGAAGACTTCTATCCAAAAATACGTCGTCGTCGTGTCGTTTTCTTTGTTACCATAAAAGCATGTGTAAAATTTATGAAAAATGAAATAAACATGACTGTTTAGTTATTAGTACTATTTTGTTACTCTTTTTTTTTTATTTCGTAGTGAATATTGGACCGACCAGGTCAAACGAAAGCCGTGAAGAATATCCAACTTAAAAAAAATCCATCTTTTTACCAAATAGATACGGAGAAAGAAGTAGAGAGAGAGAGAGAGGAAAAAAAAGCAATTTTTATTTCCTCTTTTCTCAGGAGAGAGAAACCCTGAGTATTGGATTTCTTGTTGAATTGAATTTACCTGGTTTAGCGACGTCGCACCTGGGTTTGGATGGCAGTTTGGCTTTGGGGGTTTCTCTTCGCCTCCTCTAATTGATCCAAGTTTTCGTTTTTCTCTCGGGAAAATTCTGTTCGGCTTTCCGGGAAAGTTTTGTCAGATTCTGAGAGGGAGGGAGAGAGAGAAAAAGAAATTAAAAGGGCAAAAAAGAAAATCCGCAGAACCACCAACGGATTCTTGTGATCACCCGTATCGATTCCTTTGATCACAAATCTCGTCCATAATCCGTTTGATCGTCGATAAGGGAATAACAGAAATTTTCTCTAAATACAAATCCCAAACCTATATTTTTCTGTTGGATTTTTGGCAAGGCATTGAAATTCACGGGGAGTGGATTTTGTGGTTTTTTTGGTTCTTCTCTAATTTAATTTTCGTCTTCTCCTTCTTCGCCTCTCATCCGATTGACTCAAAATTCTGGGAACTCGGTTTGTTTTTTCTCGGGGAAAATCTCCGGGAAAGTGAGAAAAATCGGGTTTCCGAGTCTGGAGTTTTGCTGTCGTGCGGGAATTTTCAGCTGGGGATTCCATTAATCTTTCTCGAATAGCTTCAGTTTCCGGGGAAAATCCAGTGGAATCCGATTTCTAGATCCGAAATTCGGATTCGAAATCGATTTATCCCTTATCATCGATGACGAAGATGAAACAATCGGGCTCATTGGATAGCTGGAGAGACTACTTCCGACAAGCAGATTCTGATATATTCGAGATAATCGATCATGCGATCATGGTCGCAGCCGCAGATTGTCCGAAAGATTTCAAGTCCCGGAGAGACAGAATCGCTGAGCTACTCTTCTCTTGCAGAGTGAGCAGATGCACCGGATGCGACCATCTCGAGCTGTCGGTTCCTGGACACGACGAAGCCAACCGTGGCGGCAGAATCGCTGTAACCAGCGGCGGAGGCGGCGACAGGGAGGATTACCGCCGCGGAGCAGTCGCCGTCGATGGTGATGAAGATTATGATGGGTTTGGAGCCGGTGGTAGCAAAGAGAGCGAGGCTAATAGTAGCAGAGGTGATAATCATATCGATGAGAGGACGAATTTGAACAACAATCAGATTGTAAGCAATTACAGCTATGGCGAAGCTGAGGCATTGACTGACGAGATTGAAGAGACTACTGTGATTGTTGGGGAGGTCACAAGGATCAAAGATATCTTGCTCAGCAGTGAAGATCAGGTTGTTTGTTTGCTCTGATTACATCAAAATTTCTGCTGTTTGATCGTTTGTTATGGAGTTTGGATGATTTGGATTCTTGTTCTTCGTGACCGTAGCAACCTTCTGATTGTCGGGTTTCGATTTCTGTCCTCATTTTGCAGTCAAAATCTTCGCTGTTCGAGTCGCTGCAGAAGCTCCAGTTGATGTCTCTGAGTGTGGATGTTCTGAAGGTTTGTTTCCGGTGCTTGTGTTCATAACGTTTGATTTGGTAGAAGTTGTTGATGCTCATTCTGATTGAGCTTTAGGGCTAATGAATTCTCATGGAACTGATCAAGGGTTTGTGTTTTCACAGGCTACCGAAATCGGGAAGGCTGTTAATGGCCTGAGGAAACATGGGTCTGATAAGATTCGCCAACTCGCTAAGACTCTCATTGCGTATGAGCTCCATCTTTCTCTATATGCATTCGTCCTGTACTTTCTTTAGCATTTGAATTCATTTGCCTGTGTCCAATATGGCGAGATCAGAAGAGTGTCATCCCCTTGTTTTGATAAGTTTTCATGATATTTCCTACTCCAGATAACGGTAAGCGAAAATCATTGAAATTTTGTGGGGTCAAATCGGAAAAAGATGGTAATATAGTAATGTAGGAATGTGGCCTTCCCTCGCATATCGTGATCAGTGCTCGCCCCAAAGTTTTACTCGTCTAGCAACCATCTCACATACTATAGATTGCATATCTCTTCTTCTCCGATTGTTTTTTTGTGTATCTAAACTAACGCTGTTTTTGTTAGCTGATTCATAGTTCATGAAGCTCTTAGGACACATCTTGATTGTGTGTTTTCCTGGTTGTTGAGTTTTTAACATTCTATGATGTTTCTTTGGCTATTCAGAGAGTGGAAGGAGCTGGTGGACCAGTGGGTGAACACCACAAAAGAAATAGCTGGTAAAATCCTCTTTCCTTCGGTTCCCTCACCGCAGTTGGATAACTTTTCATGGCTTAATCTCTTTTTAAGAATCTTCTTCTTAAACTCGATTGGTTTTTGGTTCGAATTTCTGCTTCTGCAGGTGCTGGATGCACTCCAGAGTCTGCAAACCCTTCTGTAATCGATGAAGAAGAAGGGCTTCCCTCTCCCCCAATGGATGAAGGAGCTCTCTTTGCCACCGGACCAATTGGATTAGAACTCGGACAGGTCCTTAAGATTTAGATATTCAGACTGTTTATTTTTCTGTGTTGCTGCTGATATGCTCGCTTCTTGGAACAAAAGACTGACAAAATCTTCTCTCTTTTTTTCTCGTGGGTTTCGTATTGATTTTGTCATATGAAGTTCTTTGATGGCATGGAGGACTTCGATAGAAGTGAGTTGAATGCACTCTCCATCCTTTGATAGCATGTTTAGCTTTCCGGTTCTTTATATGAAGAAATTCCATCTGTTTCAACACTCATAATAAGAGGATGTTGTTTCAGATCCTCGAAACTCTGGGGAATACAATAAGAACAACCGAGAAAACAACGGAAGAAAACCACAAAATATCGTAACGAGGAGGCCTGAGGTGGCAAATGAAGCAAAGACAGTTGCTGAGGACAAGAAGAGTCGACCAATGCAGAGACAGGAAGCTCCTGTTAGAACCGTTAAACCCTCAGTTACTGATCACAACGGACAGAGAAGAGCCCTGAAGCAAAGTACAGAACAAAGGACAAGTAATGGAATGTTACCTATCCAAAAATCTGAAAGACCCATGATCCAAAGGAGACCACTTGTTGCAGAACAGAAGCGGAATGTTCCAGGAGTTCAACAAGAGGTGAGTGCGGAAACAAGCCTTTTGCGTTATGTTTAGTTTTCTTTTTAACACGTGAGTAATTGTTTTGTTCTTGTCTTCCTTAGAAACTCAAAGGTCTGGATAATGATGCCAAGCTTGAGGTCACAAAGAGGAAACTCCAAGAGAGCTATCAGCAACATGAGAAGGGTTCGTTTTTCCTTTTCTTTTCTTTTCGCCTAAGAATCCATTTCCATCTCAAAGTTCCAAACTTTTTTCAAATACGTTCTTGAGAAAACTGATATCAAAACAACGTTTGTAATGCAACAGCAAAGAGGCAGAGGACAGTACAAATGCTGGAGACAATCCCTAAACAAGGTAATGCCCAAAAGCCGCAAATCAGGAGACCAGGGATGAACAACCGGCCTTGGGCAAACGGGCGAAGATAATCAGTTATCCGGATCGAATTTTCGGACAATAAACAATTTTCATCGAGACCTCTCCTCGGGTTCTTCTCATCATCATCATCATCCCCCGAAGAATCATTGAAAACAGCACACAGAGAATAACCCTTCTTCAATAAATGTTACGGCCAACACTGACATTGGAAAATAAGGTAAGGATTCAACTCCCAGATGACAGAAACAAGCAGAGCAACTACAACAGATCAACACTTCAGTTTCGAAATACTCTGTTTTCCTGTCTGGAGTCGCCGTTGCTGATATAGGCAATTTCTGTAGTTTTTTTTTTCACTTTTCTTAATTTTGTCCTTTTTTAGACTTCCGGCACATGGTCCCTGCCCGGTCTGTTCCGGTCCGGACCGGTTTGAGATTCGGGGACCAGAGAGAGAGAGGCCATTTGCAAAGAAGACTATAATTTGGGGTTGACCTTCTCTTCACCTAACTTGACGAGCAAGCAAACCCCGTGATGGTTTCAGAGGAAGATTCGCCAATGAAATTTTAATAAATCAATTAATAAAATCGTAGAGTGATATTTTATAGATATATGTAAAGTCTGACCGTGTCCATTTGTATATATTTTTTTTTATTTAAAAAATTCAATCGAATTCATTGTTATGAAGAAATAAATAAATAAATAAAAAGCCGTTTTCTTTTTGGGTTGGAGACACAAAGGAAGTGGGTGGATAGATAAGAGCGAAGACGAGAAGGTGGGAGAGGTAGCGTGTGTGTGTGGATAGGAATTAATATTATGCATTGTGACGCGTTATCGCGTTTTGACCACAAATGCCACGTGCTTCCACAATTACTTAGCCTCGATTTCAGTTTTTAATTGCATATAAACCTTATTATAAGAGTTTCGTTATTTGATATGCAATCGAAAACTCTATCCAATATTGGAATACGTCTCTTTTTGGTCGTTATCTTTATATGTGTATTTATTTATTATGACATGTACGCAGAAAGACTCCTAAGTATTTCAGATTATTTTTTTTAAAAAATGATTTATGTTGGGTTGGTCCCATGCTAATTATTTTATCACACCAATTTTTCCCTTTTAGTTAAGACTCATTACAACACAAATTTAGATAATTCAACCAATAAAATGAGATGTAAAATGTCCGTCACGTTTCGAATTCGAATTTCAAATTTAGAGAAAAAACGTATAATCCAAATCATTTGACTATTTCTCGATCCTTTAATTATTCTGAATCATGATACAAAATATTCGGTTACCAAAAAAATATTTTCTCATTGCAAAATAATTGTTATTTACTCAAGGTAATAAGATATTTACTTACTTTCATAATGTTCTTACAATATCACCCTAATTATATTCTTTCATATTTAAAAGATTTTGTCAGAAGGGGCGAATAGATAACTTAAGGAAAAAGCTTGATTGAGCTATATACTCTGAATTTTATTTGGATTTCGTTTTATTTTTATAAAAAAAGCATTTGTTTTGAAAAAGTCTGTTTTTCAATTATTCGTTTTATTAACTTAGCTTTAAAAAATATATCCAATATATTTTAAAACAATATTTGTTTTATATATTATTTAATTTCGGTTAGATTTGGTATATCCAAACCAAATAAAATAATAATCCTTAAATTGAATGATTAATTGATTTAGTAAACAAATATCTCTTTCAGAGATTATAAATATTAAAAGATTGATTTTCATAATATCTTCGAAAGATTATTGTTTTTACTTTTTAGCACTGATATAAAAAAAAGTTTATTTATACTATTGGTGATCTCAACTAAAATAAGTTTAGGCGTGACAAATATCATACTACATGATATAAGTTTTCACATTTCATTTTTAACCAAAGAGTTATCATCTCACAATGTCAAAGTTAATGAGCAATTTAAATGATAATCGAGACGTTATTACTTATTAGGTGACCATTATATACAAAACCAACCAAATCAAATCAGTACCATCCATTTATATCTCATCTAAAAATTATTTGAGTATAGTTTTTTCAAATTAAATTAATCTAACCCAATTTGAAGTTAAATTGAATGAAAAAATAACTAAAAACTGAAAGTCTTTTTAGATAATTAAATATTTTATTTACCAAAACATAATTCGGTGAAAGTTAATATAGAATTTTAAAAAGACATGATAGGTAAGTATGCCAAAAAAAAGGTTAATGGGGTTTGGTAATTATTGATATATTTGCAACTACTTGTGAATTTGGGGGATCAGATTCACCATTCATGTGGACTGCCGGGGACATATATATATATATATATATATATATATATATATATATTCCAATAGAGAAGATTTTATTTAAATAGTCTAAATTCAAGTAATATGATTCTGGTGGCTTGCTCTTCTTTATTTCCTTTTTTTTTATGTGGAGAAGATATTGAATTTATTTGAGATATATATGAATTTCAAATACGATATTATTTCCATTTTTGTTTACGTATTTTAACCTTTTTTTTTATTATATAAGATAGAAAGATCTTTTGAAATAATAACCTTGCTTTGGTTGAAGATTGAAGAGGCTCCATATAAGGAATTTCCACTGAATTTTGGTTTGATTCCGATCCGCTCATCATGACAACATATATGTATATATATACATATATATATATTATAGCATGTAATTGTAACTATAATGATTTCAAACAATTATAAATCTAGAAAAAAAAAAATTACCCGGGTCAATATATCTCCATATGATAATAGTACAATTTTGATACGGGACTAAAATTATTGTTCAATGCATGCATGCATGCATGTATGTATGTATTTATGCATGCATGTTGATGATGCTTCATCATCATCACGAAACAGCGCCATGGTTGGAGTGGAGATGGAGTTGAGAAATTTCTCCAAAAGCGGAGAGCAGAAACTTGGAGACAAGAGAGATGAACTGTTGAGGTCTCTCTTCGTGAGGAAGATGACCACATTCCTTTATCACTTCCACAACCACGTTTCCATGGATGGCCCTTGCCAGTCGCTTCGCATTCCAAGCTGGTACGATTCGGTCTGTATCCCCCGTTACTATCAGAACTACCAATTGACACACAACAAAAACCCATCAGTTAGGTTTCATTGTCTGTTCTCAGACATGCCGGCAAGGTGGCGAGGGTGTGAAACCTGGGCATTTGATGTCTTTGAGCCTTTTCGCCAATGGCGGTTTCTTCTCAGTGAGCATAGCGACGGTGAATTCCACTAGAGCTCTGTCCCATCCCTTTGCTCTCAGAGGCTGTTTCACATTTCCATCAACGCAACATCTGATTCAGCGCCAAAGTTTCAAAAACTGAACACAGAGTTTGAGTTTCTGTCCTGATCAATCAGTACACATTGATTCACCTTTGTGTATCCCTCTATGATATGCTCTGTCACTTGTTTCGCATCATACCATGCATTTCTCACGGCTGTTACCCCGAACTTTTCAATCGCCATCCTCACCTGATGATACAGAAAACCCAGTTCATCAGATTCAGCAATGTCGGGAACCGACGTTTCCTGTCTGAAAACCGCTGAAATGGAGTACCAGCATTACTCCAATGGCGGATCGGAGGAAAGCTGTTAGAGCTTTCTTGTAGAGAGAGCCGACCATGCTCGTCATTCCTCTTATGATCGCAGTGATTGCTTGTATAATGTGTTTGCCGAACCGAATCAGGGTCCTCAAGAACTTGGCAAACGGTGATTCTGCTTCGGTAGAATCCGTGGCCTCCTCCTCTTTCCGTTCGTCGTCCCTTTCGCTACCCGTTTTTGCAGAAGAAGGTGCGAATATTGCGGGAGCCACGAGAATTAAGGCGGCAACACGCTCGGGGGCTTGAAAGTAAGTTTCCACAGCTACAAGAGAACCGGCAGAATGCCTGCAATGTTGTCAATATTATATGTGTCTATATGGCATTTCAAGATTTATGCAAAGGGGTGAACCCGAGGTACTTACCCTACAAGAATCGCCTTCTCAGCCGCCAGAAAATCCACGAAATGCAATGTAGCGAGAACCGAAAACGCAATTGAGTAAGGATTCAAGGGTTTTGAATCCCTGGCACCAATCCGGGATGTCAAACCAAAGGCGGGTCTGTCAAAGGCAAGAACTTTAGAGCCGATTTCCCGAGCCAACGGTTTCATAACTCTACTCCAGGAGAAAACCGAGGCTCCAAAGCCATGCAACAGAACCATAGGGAATCCAATTCTCGGACTCTCTTGCGAGAATCCAGAATTCTCGATGACGGGAGGAGTGTCTTTGGCTCGGGTTTGTGGATCATATGACTTGTAGTGTATATGAACACCCTGTAACTCACAGAAACAGCTGTCCGGATCAGCTAAGTTAACTGGATCAAGCAACTCATCCTGCTCTGTCCCAGCAACCATCTTCTGGTTCTTCCTCGTTCCAGCATCATCCAAATATTGATCTGACATTTCAGGAAGATTGTTGCTAGATTTTTTACTACAGATGAACTCAATCCAAGAAACTAATGCATAAACTGGAAACAGAGTAGAATTAGAATCATCAAGTTTTGAGCTCAAGAGACATAATTTCAGCTCTAATCCCATCGATTTGCCAAAAAAATGTATGGTAAATTATGTGGAGAGCGCGTGACTTTCACCTGAGATATGAAGAGTTTCATCGTGTCATAGCAGGAACCGATAAGTTTTTGAGAACGGCTCCAATGCAATTGAATTCGAAAAGGTTCAAATTTTTTATCAGAATTCATTAAAATTTTTAAAGAAATGTAGAAATCTGCGACCCCAATTTCTCGGGAATTTTTTTTTTTTTAAGAAAATGCAAAGCCAAGTGGAAAGCAAGCAGTAGAAAAAGGAAGAACCTGGAGAACCGGAGAAAGAGGGAGACGGAGAATCAGCGGCGGCGCTGCAGACAAGCAACCGACTCGCCGGACGGAGAAATGGTTCGCCGGAGATTTTCCGGCGAAGCATCTGAATCTGAGTACGAATCTTGGGCTGATAATTTCCGATCTTGTTAAATGGAAAAGAAGCGAGATTTCTTAGGATCTGCTGCTTAGGTTGCGGCAAGAAGAAGAGGCCTGCGTCCATCGTTGCCTAGATGTTTGGACACAAGTTCATCGTTTACCTAATTTTCCCGACAGAGGTTTTGTTTGAGTTTGGATTTGAAGATGAGGTCTGTGTTCATCGTCTACCCTGCTTTCAGACTGAAGTACGTTATGAGAGTTTTGTTTTCTCCGCTTCTACTTATTGTTAATTTATATTCATTGGCTGTTCAAACATAATGATGATAAGGGGGAAATATTATTTAATTGAATTTTAAATCAGATTTGCTTCAAAACGATTTCATGATATTTGATTGGAGCTTTAAACGGGAATATTAACCTGTGAATATACATAGTTACATGTACATATTTAAAATTTTATAGTTTATTTTTTACGAGGCATAAAATTTAGATCGGAGTCTCTGACGAGATCTTTTAAAAAAATAAAAAAAATAAGAACTTTATACTTTAAGAGGGGGTTTTATATTTATTTAAGCAAGTTTTTTTTTTGGTAATGGTGATTTGTATTAATAAAAAGAAGTAAAGAGGGTAATTTGAATGAGCTCATATATATATATATATAAACCTCTATTAGTGTATATATCTATAAAATATCTGTATAAATATCTATACTAAATAAAATTCGTAGATATTAAAGATATTTATCTTTAATGACCACCAAAACCTATGCTCTTCTTCCCGGGTTCTTGGAAACGAGGTAACAAGAAGAAATGTCTCACTGGACTTAGTTTCGGTCACGAAGAGAAGCGTTTGTGTTCAAGCTCCAGCATCTTCCCTCCTCCGACAGGATCGAACCTACACCTCAAGAAACTTGTGGATGTTTCGAGGGTTTAAAAGAAAGAAGATAAAGACTGTGTCAGAGATTGTAAAAAAAAACATGGAAATTGATGAGATAAGCTATGATCTAAGGTGGTTCATTCACCTTCCATTCATGCCAACAAGAAGAAGGGTGTTTTCTGATCCGAAGCCTGCAATGAACTTTGTGGATTCCGGCAAGGAGAACTGAGCAAATGACCGTTCTGAGTGGAAGTACTTCGGCAGGACCCCTGGAATATGTTTGCAAACACAAGAGGTTTATAGAGGATGAGCAGATTCTGTATAGCAGTAGTAGCTTCATGTCAGATAAAGCATATATATAGACAAGTTCTTTTATTATGCTTACCCCTCATGAATGACAACGATGAACCGGGGTTGGTACTGGGATATGTGGTATCGGAGGAATTTCGATTCTGCACTGCTGTAGGGGATAGACTCTGAATGGATAGGTTCAGATGAAAGACATGTACAGTCCCTCTGTCGCTTGATGCGGCCGCCCATTTCAGATTTTGAGAGATCGCGATGCTATAAACCGCTGCTTTCTCTGCTCCTCTTCGCAACTGGTCAGAAGAAACAATGCAAGTCTAAGACACAGCTCCCTCTAATGTACGACAACACGTTAACAGGTTCTGAATTTTAGGTCCTCTTTGAATTGGTGAAAGTGTGAATGATAATACTGCATGAATTCACGCATAGTGACTAGTGAGCTGATACGGTAACATGCTTCATCTATGGAAACCAGTAAAATGCCAGAACCTGCGGTCTAGAAGAACAAGTGCAAGTTCAAAGGCTATAGGGTTACCTCTTGTAAGCGAGTTCCGTCCATTGCGTTGAAAATTCTGATCAAAGTTCCTTTGGTACTAGCAGTAGCCAGAAGAGTTCCATCAAGGGTCAGGGTCATGCAGGCCACAGCAGAATCGTGGGCATCAATAATTTTAGTAGTTTTCCGTCCCAAGTCATGGACCTGAACCTGTCCTCGATCGAGCCCTGGACAAGCCAGGATGTTCGCTGTCACATGGTGAGAAATGCAACACAATCCTTTCGGATTCATGATAGTTTCGATTTGACGTTGGACCTTCAGGTCATTGAAACTGTACACATAGATCTTGTGTTGCAGGACAACCACAATGCAATCCCTCTGCAGTTTCACGGATACAACCTCAGATCTAAAAGCAAGTTCGCAATGGCATCGATCCTGGTGATCATCCCAAATCCAGACCTTGTTCGAAGGGTACAGAGTATCGTTAGATCCGTCACCCACAAGCGCAAAGAGGTGGGATTGGAAGAGCATCTCGACGATTTTAAACCCGCAGCCCTTCAGATCATGTCTGCGACTCTCCTTAAAGGGCTTAGACGTATATACGCAAAAACCACGATTGGTCCCAGCGGTAAAACAGCTGCAGTCCTGGTTCCAAGTCACTGACAGTACCTTCAGTTCACCTGTTTCATCACTGCCGCAATTCCTGAGTGAGCCCGAAGTTTCGGCTTTGGAAAGCGAAAGCATTCCACGGGGTGTAGAGACCGTGTTATCCATTCTTCTTCCACTACAACTATATCCAAGAGATGTCCACTGCAATCAAGACCCGCAACATCAGAATCACAGAAAAAAGCACGGTAAAGCAAGGTACTGTATCGGCACTGTAACCTAAAAAGCCAAAAGATCAAATCTAAATCCCAAAATAAGCTCCTCTAACACCTTTACAATCTCCGGTGAGACCATACAGAGGAGAAAAAAACCTAAAGTTGCTTGATTCACAAGAAAATCAGCGGAGATGATGATCAGCAGATGCAAAACAGCTAATTCCATATCGATCACCGAAAATCTCATAGAACCCAGAACATCATAAACTACAACAAGACACCAACAAGTAAAAAAAATCCGACGAAGACAAGAGTGGATAACACCGAAGGTATGACTCACCGATCGATGAGTGCCGGCCAGAGAAGCACGATTCCGGCGAGAAAAACTTCGCTCTTTAAGTAAATTTTCGCCGGAGGATTATTCGCAGAATTTTTCGTTCGTCTTGTCTCAGAATCTAGCAAGTAAAAAAAAATTCTGCATCGAGTTTGCGTATTTATAATTTTTTGAAATTTCCGTGTGTCCGGCTACTCCGTCTTCGTCAAGGAATAGGGTGACTGACGTCATCTAAACCCTTCCTAACTCCAGAACGACGACGTTTTCTACTATTTTCCCTTTTTTTAGGGGTTGGTACTCTTATATTCTTAAATTTTCGGAATGTGCCCAATAATAATTTGAGTTACATATTAGGCCCTACTGTTACATATGACACGTGGTGCATGAATAGGTATGTACCAAGAGAAATTGGAGAAACTCATAGTGTTTGGTATCGGATTTACTCCAATCCTATTCCTGAATAAACGAAGCGGCTTACCAAACGGTGTCGTGTTCGATTCCCTGAAGCGACATCGTTTAAACGGTTTAAAAGGTAAAAGGTTTGAGGGTTGCCGTCGTGTGCTGTGGAAGAGTTGATTGATTGGATTGGCGAAGGCCGAAGGGAGAAGAAGAAAGAATGGGGAAGCAGCCAGTGAGGATGAAGGCAGTGGTGTATGCACTGTCGCCGTTTCAGCAGAAGGTGATGACCGGTCTCTGGAAGGATCTGCCTGAGAAGATCCACCACAAGTTCTCCGAGAACTGGATCAGCGCTACTCTTCTCCTCACCCCTGTCCTCGGCACCTACTGGTACTCCCCCTCTCTCGGTTGATCCGTTCTTATTCTTCAAATCTCCGATCTGGTTATTTCATTTGTTCCTTGATCTGGCTGTACGAGATTGTTGTTCCTGGAATATGCTCGTATTCTGATTTCGATCGATAATAATCTACGTTTTTTTTGTTAGGGTTGTGATCTGATCGGTGATAGT
This sequence comes from Tarenaya hassleriana, assembly GCF_000463585.1. Lineage (NCBI taxonomy): Eukaryota > Viridiplantae > Streptophyta > Magnoliopsida > Brassicales > Cleomaceae > Tarenaya > Tarenaya hassleriana. Next base: position 1,735,935 of record NW_010965775.1, read on the forward strand.
TTTGCTTTGTGATGTTTTTCTGTGTTCCTAGTTCTTCTCTTGGGGCCATGGTCACCATAATCTCTATGTGCATTGAAGATGCCTGTGACATTGAACTAACAGTGTAGGAATTGAAGATGTGAGATAGTGGTTGTAGTGATTTGTTTATTGACAAGGCCCTGCTTTTGTTTTGTTGAATCTACATCGCGATTGGCGAATATAGTCGTAGCTCGATACATTTTCTGGAATCAAATGATCTGTAGGTGGTTACACACGCTATTTTCCATTTTGTTCAATGAGGGTGATGCGATTAAACTGCTTCACCTTCACTGAGCCAAACTTTCTCATTGATGTGACTCAAGGTCTTGTCTTGCTCAGAAACCCATCAACTTTTACTCGTTGTGAGCTTTGAAAGCATCAATTTTTTTCTTCTTTTTCTTGGTTGTAAGCATTTTACAGGCTGTGTATTTTAGCTGCCCTATAGACAATAACATTTGGTCTACGTTTTTCTGTTGTTAATGTATATTCTGAAAACCGAATGCGCAGGTATGCTCAACACTACAGGGAGAAGGAGAAATTGGAGCACAGGTTCTGAAGCATGAACGTGCACCTAGTCATTCTACAAGGAGCTGATTGTGTTTCATACCCGCAACTCTGCTTAGAGCATTTCCTATATGACTCGAATGGATGTTCTGAGTCAGTTCTTGAGAACTTTGTTCCTGCATTTTGTTAAATAAATGTTTTGGTGATTGGTTTCATAAATAACAGTGGATAATCGACCTTTGTTCCCTATGCCTTTGTTGAAGATCTACTTTTTTTTTCCCTTCTTGACCTGATACAATGCTTGTTCCATTGTTCATATGTATATGTATGAACCAACCCTCAGAGTTGGAACCGTTTGAGTGAATCCTAAAAGCATCTTCAAGCCCATATTCATTTGATTGCTGAAGAAAGCTTTACACTATTCTGTTTATTGTTTCACATGCCTGTTTCCGCATTTGGCTATCACAGGTAAGAGGTAACCACCAGAATGTGTTTTGTGCTGTCTTTGGACCGACCGATCCTTGATTCTCAGAGAGTGTATAGGTGAAGCTGAAGTGATCTGGAAACATTTGTATTTCATAGTTAGATGTTACAGTGCGTATTTGGTGCATATACTTGTTGAGATTTGCCTTTCCACAGATTGAGGCAGACAGATTTGGCACTGATTGTTGCAACCAAATTATTGGTCTGAGCTGATAGGGAAACTCAATCATGATTCTTGGGCACAGGTGAAATGATTTAAAGTCCTACTCTTTTGTCTCTCGAGATTATTTAGCTTCCTAATTAATCTTCATGCATTATTTTTTTAATTATAGACCAAACCGACTATCAAATCCTAGGTGAAAAACATCAAAGCACGTAATGTCATCACACAATTGCACATGTACTTGAGTAAGTTTCTCTGTAGTTCTTCTCTTTATGTACCTAATTCTTCCAGATGCAATTGCAACTTTTTTTCAGCTTCGTAGAACAGGTTGTTGGTTTGGTGATGCTCAGTCAGCTTTCTCTTTCAATTTTACATGGAGAATTATGGTTCTCTCTCCTACAAATGCCACACTCCCATTGTCAAGAGTTCAAAGTGTTGCAGTTCGGTCTTCGAGTTTGTTGAATTTTCAGGTATTTTCATTACACACTTGAACTTCTTATGAGAAAAATCATTGCTTTCTCTTTTCTTGATAATGCATGTTGCATAATGCAAAAAAGAGAGAAAGCAAGATGCTTTGGTCTAGGGTCCATCTTTTAGAGGACAAAGTTAAGGGGGAGAGAAAAAAATGGATGCTTTTGCTTTTCTCTCTTTGCTTTCTTTTTTTTTTTTCTCTCCCTTTCTTTCCGGTGTATTGGCCTTTGCACTATTTTCGGTATCGGTTGATGCCTTTGGATTCATTTAAATTTGAATCTGCTTTTGAATAACCCATTATTTTTTCTTAACATGGATTCAAACCAATCAATCATGGTCCTTTTTTGAGTGAACTTCACTTTACTTCGTCTTTTAACCCGAAACATGCACCATTATCAATTGGGTTGTTTTCAAAAACCATTCTTTCCTTCTTCAGATCATGTCATGTTGTGACTGGGTTGCATCTTCTTCAAGCAAGAGCTCAAACATGGCGTTCAACATCTCCTTCTTCCTCATCTTCACTGGATTGCTGTTCCACAACAGTGTCTCAGTAGTTGCCAATCTTGTTTCCGATCAACAAGCCCTCCTAAACTTTGTAGCCGCCTTTCCACACCCACGTAAACTGAACTGGAACAGCGGTCTTCCCATCTGCGCTTCTTGGATCGGTGTTACCTGCAACATGAACAGGACCCGTGTTGTTGCTGTTCGTCTTCCCGGTGTTGGGCTCTACGGTTCTATTCCACCGGACACCATTGGCAAACTGGACGCTC
>NW_010965775.1:1738907-1775509 GCF_000463585.1 Tarenaya hassleriana
GGCAAACTGTACGCTCTTCGGGTGCTTAGCCTCAGATCCAACTATCTCAGTGGAAACCTCCCTACCGACATAACTTCACTTCCTTCTCTTCAGTACTTGTATCTCCAGCACAATGGCTTGTCTGGTGAGCTAACTTCATCATTCTCTGACCAGCTAATTGTCTTGGACTTGTCTTATAACTCTTTCACCGGGAACATCCCGCTTGGAGTCAAGAACTCGTCTCAGCTCACCGTGTTGTACCTCCAGAACAACTCTTTCGCTGGCCCGGTTACTTTTGTTGATCTCCCGAGTGTCAAGGTTCTGAATTTAAGCTATAATAACTTGAGTGGATCCATACCCGATCCTCTCAAGAACTTTCCAAAGGATTCGTTCCTCGGAAACTCTTTGTTATGTGGTTTGCCTCTCAAGCCATGCAATGGAAAGGCCTTTTCCCCGTCGCTTTCACCTGGAAACTTGCCAAGACCACTATCAGAGAATCTTCATCCCCAAAAGAGGAAAATGAGAAGAACTTACATGATTATCATAGCCGTTGGATGCTCTGCAGCTTTTCTCCTTCTGGGAATAGCTTTCTTTGTTTGTCTTATGAAAAAGCCAGCGAGAGAAGAAGGAGAAGGAGAAGGCAATGGACGGCAAGAGACGGGAGGCGTAAACGAGAAGAAGCCTAAGGACTTTGGGAGTGGCGTTCAAGATCCCGAGAAGAACAAGCTCTTCTTCTTCGAAGGATGCAACTACAGCTTCGATCTCGAGGATCTTCTGAAAGCTTCTGCCGAAGTTCTCGGCAAAGGAAGCTTCGGGACAGCGTACAAGGCTGTGCTAGAGGACAGTACGGCTGTCGTGGTGAAGCGGCTTAGAGAGGTCATGGCCACGAAGAGAGAGTTCGAACAGCAAATGGAGATCGTCGGTAAGATTAACGGCCACCCGAACATTGTACCGCTTCTCGCTTACTACTATTCGAAAGACGAGAAGCTCTTGGTTTACAAGTACATGTCCAATGGAAGCTTGTTCAGCCTCTTGCATGGTGAGTCTTCTCCATATTTAACCACACCAACTTATCATGGGACCTCCATTGTTGATTTATCTCGAGATTTCATGAAAAAACTCTTTTTTTTTTTGCAGGAAACAGAGAAGGAGGAAGAGATGTAGATTGGGAAACGAGAATGAGGATCGTTATGGGGACATCGAAAGCCATTTCTTACCTTCACTCGTTCAAATGCATCCATGGAAACATCAAATCATCCAACATTCTCCTCACTCAAGACCTGGAGCCGTGCCTATCCGACACAGCCCTCGTGCCACTCTTCAACATCCTCACCAACACTCCACGAACCATAGGCTACAACGCTCCGGAAGTGATCGAGACGAGGAAAGTCAGCCAGAAATCGGACGTTTACAGCTTCGGAGTCCTGCTCCTGGAGATGCTGACGGGGAAAACTCCTCTGACGCAGTCGGGTCTGGACGATGAACATGTAGTGGTCGATCTGCCGAGATGGGTTCGGTCCGTCGTGAGGGAAGAGTGGACAGCAGAAGTGTTCGATGTCGAGCTGTTGAGGTTTCAGAACATCGAGGAAGAGATGGTTCAGATGCTTCAGATCGCGTTGGCTTGCGTCTCGAAGGTTCCAGACTCTCGTCCTCAGATGGAGGAAGTTTCGAAGATGATCGAAGATGTTAGAAGATCTGATCCAAACAACAGAACATCCTCTGAAGCCGAATCAAGTGTCTAGAAAGAAAACAAAACCCACTTCGATTTGATTCCATCCTTTTAAGATTTTGCTGTCTGAAGGGAAGAGATTCTCAGATCCCACGAATTAAGATTGTGTTTTAAGGCTTCCCCACTTTGTTCATGCCAATCTATGAGAAATAAGATTCAATTTCTCAACCTGCATTAACATTTAACACTATATCATATCATGGAATTTACTATTAGCAATTTAGCATAACTTGCAGTGACCCAAAAGTCATAGTTGCAATAAGATTAAAGGGTCTTTTTTTTTACCATAAGGTATCAAATCATATGCTCCATCAAAACTAAGCAATAATTATTTCACTTTTCACCACTTGTTGATACACAGTTTTCAGAAGTACAGATTCAATCTCAATCAAATGATACCCTTTTGCATCAGGATCAAGAAATGGGTACATATTCAATAATCATCAAGGCTTTAAATTTTTTATTTTACTGCAAGATACACCCTGCAGAGGTCGCAGCTTTGATCAGAAAGCCGAAGAACACGAAGGGGTTAGAGAAGAAGGGGCAATGGTCACTGTCCATAACGTACACTTGACTCGGCGGCCACCTCCTTATCATAGCGTCTTGCTGCTCTGGTTTCACCACACGATCTTGCATTGTCTTGATGTACACCCTCGGAATTCCCTCTAAACCCTTTTCTTCTTCTTCGTCTTCTTCTTCTCCGTCGAATTTTGCTGTTGTGAGTGCGAGAATCGGGGCTGGCCTCATCAGTAACGCGGCCAGCGCACAGTCCTGCAGAAAACAGGCGAATAGACAGCGGAAGAAACGTCAGAAACGTGTCGGATTCTTGATCATATGGTCATTTCAGAACCATGGCTTGATCACATGTACCTGTTGAGGGCTTGTCTGATAGAGAAGTTTGCGTTGGAAATCGGGTTTGATGAGGGCGCTGGTCGGAGGGTTTTCAGGTCCTAACCCGAACCCGAGCTCGTAAACTTCACCATGTTCAGACAGATCAGGACTTCCCTGTAACGCAGCAGAGTAAGTCAGCCTTTGCTTTTGATGCACGGATCAATAAAAAGGGTCACCTCGAAATCAACCGATAACTCCATTTTCGATCAATCATGAAGCTCACGTAGCTGTAAAAAGTTGGATATGTTTTTTTTTTTTACATCTTTCAAGTCTTGATCAGTCTGAAACCCGAACTTGAGCATCGATGCAGCAACGTAAACAGCCAAAGAGATCTTCTCGGGGAATCTCCGAGTCGCCTTCGTAACGCTAAGCCCTCCGGCGCTGTGACCCACCAATATAACCTGACACAGAACGAATCACAGTTCACTTCAGATTCAAGAACTAACAAACATGTTCAGACATATGCAGAAGGAAACAGGCAGTTTTATGTGTGAGACCTGACCTGTTCGTCTTCGGACAAGGAGGATAGGAAGCGGACGAGAGGCTGATTGTAATCGTCGAAGGAGGAGAGAGAGTCGGCGGAGGAGAGATCGACGCCGGAGGATTTCAGGTCGATGCAAGTGACGGAGAAGCCGGAGACTTCCATTAGGCATTTTATCTTGTACCAACACCATCCTCCCAAGCTCATGCCGTGTATCAACACGAAGTGGGCTCTTCGTTTCTGCGCTTTCACGGCCGTTCCTTCTTCTTCTCCTGCCATGGCTGCGGAGCTTTTAGGTTTTCTTTGTGGGTTTTCTTTTCCTTCCTGTAATGGCGTCTATACACACAGAGACAGGTGCAGAGGAAGAGGGTCACTCGCTCTTGACAAAACCTTGTGTAAGATATTGCGTATTGGGAAAAAATGGAGTTTTTTTTATAAGGAGAAAAAAAACACCTTGATTTATCCAAGGTTACAGAAATTCAAGTTCATGATGCATTTCGCATAGTTCGTATCGCAGTATAATTTTTTTTAATTGAATATGTTATAATATATATTATTAAATATTGACAGACAGTTACATGATAATCATGATATTGCCAAAACCGTACTTGGAAATTTTGTGAACTGTCATTCAGAAAACGTTGGAAAAAACTATATTTCTAGAAAATAATAAAAGTATAATTTTTTACCTCGAATGTTTTTTTTTCTTTATGGGTAAATATTTTAATGTGTTTATTTAGCTTCGAAATCTCTATTTCTTGCTATAAATATGGGATTTTATTTGGTTAATGATATATTTTATTCCCCCTTTTTTTCGTGGATTTTTTTTTAGTTGGAATAGTCAAAGAGTAATTAGTTTCTCTTCTGACTATAAATTTTCGCGTGTTTTTAATTAAATACATGGTGTATATTTTTCTTGGTAGATCTATATTAATATGTTACATTTATGTGTACTACTACTATATATATATATATATATAATTATAGAAGTATTTGTCTATTTTCATCGGATACAAAAAAAAATATCTAACAAAATATTGACGTTATTCACTAAAATTAATTAGTAGAAAAAAACAGGATATTTTATTCGATAATATATATCTATCTCATGATAGGCCTCCAATATAACTCCGAATCTAATCCATTTCAAGAAGAAAAAAATGTCTTGATCCATAAAACTACCGACCCCTAAAACCTTTGTCTAAAATTAATAATATATATATATATATATATATATATATTATCATTTCTTCTCTCTTTTGTTTTACACGATATTTCCTTTTTTTGTATTTATTAATTATTAAAAAAATCAAGAGCTTATATCAAACTTTATATTTTGGGAGTCAGTGGATAATGGCAAAAAGCTGTCAAAACTAAACTATATATATGTTTTTATATTTATATATATATATATATAGTATTATAATTTAGTGCATGAAACAATTGAGATATGAGATAATTAACCAAAAAAAGGTTTTCGATTTGTTACAAAAAAAATGATTAATAGCTGTCAAAACGTGTAATAATATGTTGTCATTCGAGGTTTATTTCACGTGATGTTTTCGAATCCCTAAACTCAGAAACTACTTATATATTTAAATTACCAAAATCATCAAGCAGAAAAAAGAAAATTAAATAATTTAAAAAGAAAATGAAATAAGGTGAAAATAATTAGGCACTGATTGCAAAAAAAAAAAAAGATAAAAAGAGGCAGAGGAACAGTGTCTCTTTCGAATTTCTTTTCAGTAACGTCTCTTTCTGGTTTTGTTGAATCTCCATAATTTCCGGTTTTCTTCGGTTTCTTTTTGTTGAATAATTCCAAAATCGAAGTTGTATAATTCCCATTTTTAAGCAAAACAATGATTTTGTTTCTTTACATAATAGTCAATAATACAAAAAAAAAAAAAATCGTGAACAAATTTTCCGGTTCTTATAATTTTATTTTCTTTTATCATTTTTATTAAAGATTATTTCGATCCCTTTTCAAGTGTATCTGTTAGTATTGGTACGGTAAAATACGATATGTTATGTTTAGATATGTACGAGATATCTAAATATTATCATTAATTAACAACATAAATTATATTTTTTTTTAACATCATGCGATATCATCAACGGTTGGTTTCGAATAAGGAAAAATATCAGATCGTGAAATAGAAATATTATTATTTTCGGCATATGTAAAACTGCAATTTCTATAATCTTTCTAAAAACGTCGTCCACTTCTACGTGACTGTTGACCTTTTTTTTCCAATTATAATATAAACTCCGAATTAAATAAAGTGTAGAGATGAGAAAATTGACGTGGTCGGGTGGTTATTTCAGGTTTTGATTCGGGTTCGGTTTTGGATTATTTGGATTTGGTTATTTCGGTTATAAAAAAATTATATATAACCATTTGGTTTTTATATAAAAACTTTGGTTCAGTTATTTTTCGGTTCGGTTTTGATAAAATAATCATTTTTCAATGAAATTGTCGGTTTTTTCCGTTTTTTTTTAATTCGGTTCGGTTTTTTTTTTGAATTTAAAAAAATCATAACCGTTTATTTTAATGTCATTATTTCTAGATGCGACTGATAAATATAATTTTCGAACAAACAAATAAAAGAGACAGGAAAAATGCGAAAGGCATAAAGAAGAAGTGGTGAAAATGGTCTGAACAAAACATGTGCTGAAAAGAAAGCATCGCAGTGGCCACAAACCCAATAAAAATAAATAAATAAAAATAATGATAATGGAATCGGTTCTTTTATTTTTTATTAGTGTTGTTCTGAATTATTGTCATTCACTATTTATGAAAAAAAAAACATATATAAATATTATATCTGAATAAATTTGTATTCGACCGTGTATATTTCAATGACTTTACAAGCCAATATATATTTTTGGTTTCGTTTTTTTGCAATATTAGGCAACACATTTATATTTAATCAATTTAGTCCACCTTAGGCTAGAATTCCACTCTTATTTCGTTAATTTTATGAAGAATGTTGAAATAAACCATGATTCTATATATAGTTTGGCATCTCAACAAACCATAAATTTCTGATAAATGGGAGATTAATATGTGATAAGTATATATCTTGATAGACAGTTCATTTTAAAATAACCCACAAATTCATAATGCATTTCATCGTAATTTTTGGTATAAACTATGAAATTGTTAGGAATAATATCCGATTAAATTAATGTATATTTATGGATATTTAGGTGTGGGTTCATATGTCATTGGCAATAACACACACGCAGAAACACATTATAGATAGATGGAGCCATTGGCAAAAGTGGGAGATCCATCTTTGCTTTGTCCGAAAAAAAAAAGTGTTGATTGTGGTGCTTTTATTTGTAACCACTAACCACCCAATTCATTCCGCATTCTAATATGGAAATTCAAGAGATATATGGACTGTATATATTAGTCTAAGCATTTGCCGTATTCATGATATAGTTGGGCTTGAACAATTTATTTTGTAGCATAAGGGGTAGGGTTGTCAATTTGGATCCGAGACCCGAAACCCGGCCCGATCCAGCCTGAAAAATAACGATCTTCGGGCCGAAATTTCTTGGTCTAAAAAAAAAATCGGACTTTTGGGCCGAGCTCAAATCGAGTTTCGGACTCGAGTTGGGCCGGCCGAAATCCCAAAATTTTTTATTAAAAAAACATTTACAAAGGGAGGCTCGCGGGCCGGCCTGATTTTTTCGGGCCTATATAATTAAGGCCGAAATCCGGTCCTATATATTCTGGGCTCGGGTCGGGTCGGATTGGACCGGCCCGATTGACACCCCTGATAAGAGGATTAAAATTGGCCACTATATCAAAATAAAAATTATAAATTATAAATGATATATAAGTTGCACAACTTGTGAATAATCATTCTTGTTGACATGTGATATAAGATCCAGTATATCAGATTTTGATTAGATTGTCATTTTTATTCGGATTTTATCCACTTTAGGAATATATTTTCTTGCAGCAAATATATACAGTCAGAGGATGCCTGAAGTTGGAACCAGCCAATGTGAAAATTATACTTACTATGCAAATATTTTAATATTAATAATAATATCTGAATTTCTTTTTTTTTTTTAATTAATTGTTCCTGTAACACATCACTTAATGAAATACGAAAGTGAAATCTCACCAACCCATCTGAATAATATCAATTTTACCTGAATCTACGTAGATCACTGTATATATATATACATAATTTACTAATAAATCCACTCGAAATTGTTTTTATATTAAAATAAAATATGTACGACTTCACGATAATTTACTCATAGAACATTAATTTTACAATAGAATTTTCAGAATATATTTCTTTATATAATTATTAATATCATATTATCCTAAATGGTATGTGCATATGTAGTTTACAATGGACATTTTTATATGCAACCGTGTTAGTTTTCAAAATAAAAATATCATTGAATATATGGAAGAGTTTAAATTAGGATTCGATTTAAACTATATATTTGGGTAATAATTTTTAAATTTTAGAATATTATATTTATATATTTTTTAATGTTGAATTCTGTTTCATTTTGAATTAGATTTTTCTATAAAAAATGAAAAGGGTAAAATAGGGGCGGGCAGACACTGACATGGACACAAGTGTCTGATATGATTGTAGCCGTACCAATTTCAATTGAGCGGTCCAAAATTCGAAGCTAAGGAAACGCGCACACGCACACAAGTTCATGCTGTGACCAATTTAATCGAGGGCTCCTAAATTCGAAGCTAAGGAAAGCATTTTTTTTATAAAAAAAAACGATGGTGGGACAATGACACTGATACCATCACAATCTCCATTATTATTATTATTATTTATTTTTATTTATTTTTTGTTACTTTATAATATAAAGCTTTTATAATAACAACCCTCGTAAGCTTGTTGGCCCGCCTATATATATCGCGGTATTTAGTATTTACCATTGAGATTGTGGATCGAAGATTAGGAAGACGACCCATCTTATGATATGGAGAAACATATATATATATATATACACACACATACAAAGAAATGTAATTTAAAAAAAAAAATATGATTTGGTTTTTCCAAAGTCGAAATTCATCGTTTCTCTCTTGTGGAACGCATTAGAATATAAGAACTGGTTTAATTCGATTTCATATGCATTATTTTGATACGTATATATATATAGTAATTCAGTTTCAATAAATGGGTTATATATATATATTTTATGGTAATAAAGTGTGTATATCTACGGATAAAAAGAGAGAGGGGTACAGGCTGTCACATGATGAAGTGATGTATGAAAAACTCAAAACTTGTCATTGGGCCAAAAACTATGTCGGAAGCTACAAACTCAGGGAAAATGGCAAACATTTGAATCCCAAAGACCGCCATTTCCTCTTCGCTATCCGACAAAGTTTTCCCTCTCTTTTTCCCCTTTGTCCCCCAACCTTTCGTCTCCTAACCCTAATTCCTATCTTCTACAAAAACCCCCTGTTTTCTCCGCTCTGAAAAATCCAGCCTTTTTTCTCTCTCTCAATCTCATCAACGATCAGGTCAGTCCAGGTCTCTCTCCGATTTGCCAATCGATTTTTTTTTTGTTACTCGAGGTTTTTCAGGGTGACGAGGTTATGGATCCGACGAGGGTCATTTAGTGTGTCTGATCAGTTCTCGTATATCTTCCGTCACATATGTCTGGTTTTCTGAGAAATTCGTTGAAGGTCTGAAGCTCTGGGTTCCTCTGATTTCGTCCCCAGATGACCAGAATGGTTCAAAAGTTGTCATTTTTTCCCCTCTCGAATCTCGATCCAATAAAATATCTGATGCAGGGAACGTGTTTACTTGTCAACCGAACTTTATTACAAAACATTCTGAGCAGATTTGATCATTTTTTGACTAGATGAATGTAATAATTTTCTTCAACTCCTTTTTTTTTCCCTCAGATCCCCAGGTAAGCTTATTTAATAACTAATTTATTGTTTCTTTTAAATTTCTCAGTAGGATCTCTAAGTTAGTTAAGAAAAAGCAATTTATCAGGAAGATCTCCATAAGGTTCTCTGATTAACTGTATAAGTTCTTACTTTTGCTGCAAAAGTTATGGATCTGTCTAGATTTGCTTGCTTGGTCATTGTTTCACAATCTCTATATGATCTGTTTCTGCATATTTGTTTGTGTGTAGATGGACGCTCACACAAGGGCTGCGTCAGAAAACTTGGGTTCATGTCGCTGGCCCGAGAATTCCAAATGGGTTGCAGAAGTTTTAACAGGTAGAATCCCCCTTGATTCGTATCACTTATGATGCTGGTTTATGCATATAACAAGTACAAAACCTTAACCTTGCTTGATCTACTTCATGGTTAGCTGTTGAAGGTGTGGATAAAAGATGGTTATGTGTTGCAGAGATGGATCGAAATATCCAAAAGATGTTGAAACTGGTAGTAGAGAACGATGAATCCTCGGCAGTGAATCACGAGGAGAATCAATCTGAGTCGTCGGGGAATGCCAAGGAATTTAACTGCATCTATAGGTCTCTTGCTGAGCGTTATGACCAGTTATCTCAGGAGCTGCTGAAGAGTGCCCATCTGTCAGGTTCAGACCACAATGCTTCTTCCCCTGCAACTCCAAGAGGGCACTTGGGCTCACTCAAGTCTGGTAGACTGCCTGTCTCTTTCGGTTCTGGTAGCGGCAGTTCCGATATTTCACTTAATGTAGATTCCGACTCTTCTTCTGAGTTTGAATCGGAATCAGGAGCCTTTTACTCGTCTCTCAATCACCACCTGGTCTCTCCTGGAACCGGTGAAAGCCTAAGCCAGGTGGTGAAAGAAGGAGAGAACTCTCTTGGGGAAGAAAGCTCTACGAAGATAATGAAACAGTTGAGTTACAGAGAACTGACGAAGAAAATTGCCGAGTACGAGGAAGACTTGAGGACTGTCAACTTTAAGCTCCAAGATTCAGAACGCGAGATCGAGAAACTCAAGGCCGAGATTAAGAAGAGCGAGTGTGCAGTTGCACTTGCCGAGAACCTGAGTGCTGAGCTTGAAAAAGCAGGCAGAGAAATAGAACTAAGGGATGCAGTGATCGGGACTGAAAAAAGACGGGTCTTTGAGCTGCAAGGGCAGGTGCTTGACTTGGAGACTAAACTCGCGGACTCAAGTTTAAAGTTTGAGAATTTAGTGAGTGAGCTCGAGGTGAGTAGAGAATGTCTTGATGCATCAGATGCAGAGATTTCAAAGCTAAGGGAAATGTTGAGTGATTGCCAGCAGAATTTCTCTGCTGAGAAACAAAGAATGGAGACCGATATCGCTTGCTTGTTAGAAAGGCAGGATTTCTTAGATGCTCGGGCCAGAGAACTCGAGTCCTATGCAAAGTCGTTGGATGATCAAATCAGGAACTCTAATACCGAGAAAACGGTAATGGGAGCTTCATTTCAGGCAAAAGAGGCTCAGTGGCAAGCTGAAATCACTACCCTGAAGATAGATTTAGCCTCACGGGCCGAGCATATTGAAACCTTGAACAAAGACTTTGACAAGCACAAGCTGAGTTACGACATGCTCAGAGCGGAGAAAGACGAGGTCTCTGCCAAAGCAGACAATCTAAACGCAGAACTGAGATCAAGAAACATACAGATCGGGCAAATGGAGGAACACCTGAACCAGTTGCAGCATAAGCAGAATGAACACGTGTCTGAATCAGGAACCGCCAAGAGACTCTCAGAAGAATTGAGGGTCAGAGTCCAGGAACTCGAAAAAGAGGCTGAGTTGCAGAGAAATGCGATATCGGAAGGAGAAGAAGAGAAAAGAGAAGCGATAAGACAACTGTGTTTCTCTCTAGATCATTACAGAAGCGGATACAGACAGCTTGTACGGTCACTCTCCAGCAACAACAACAAGAGACAAGTAGCCATTGCCGTGTGAATCAGATTTTGCTACTGTGTTCATTCATTACAGTAAGTTTCCTAGTTTATATAATCTCTATCAATATCTTGTCTTTATATCCTGTAATGTTCTTCAGACAAAAACACATCTTCCCTCAGTTTGTTCTTCCGAAGAATTTAATGTTAGTAAAAGTAAAAAAAAAAAAAAAAGTATGATTTCAGTATATACACTGACCAAACTGGTTCACAAACGAAGGTTCTTTAATCTTGTTGTGTGACGTAAGGATGACGTCAAGACAGTTGATAGAGAGATTGAGATGAAAAAGTCAAAAAAGGCAAAACCTGAGATCTCTAATCTTCCAAAATCTCTCAATGTCAAATGGATGTTGACTTTCATCTTTTGCTTTTTTTGGGGTTAAATCGTAATTAACTTTTTTGTTTCGTGTTTGTTTGGTGGTGATAGTTATGCTTTGCGTTGGGCAATCAGCTTTAAGACATTGTGATGTGTGAAAATTTGAATCTTAATGTTATGCAGATTAATGTAAGTATGATTTTATATTGCCATATTGCGTCTTGATATATCATATATTATACTCCTGTCTTTTTGTTTGTATCGAATATCGATTTATTATAAATCAAGATGAGTGAAAACCCATGAAAATTTGAAACTTTTTTTATATATATATACATACATACATACATATATATATGGAATAAAGTCCGAAAGAGTATGGAATTGAATGTGCATACGTGGTTTGAATTCGGTATTACAAATATGAAAATGGTTTCCTTCCAATCTACTTTATGTTGACGGACAACTTATTTTCCTTTTTTGGTCAATAAGTTATTACAACTTCAAATGACATTATACAATATACGATTGACTATATGGTGCGGTCGCAATTGTATGATTGCTTTCATACAATATATATATAAAACATTTCATGTTATGCGTCTTGTATATGCGTATTTTGGTATGTGGATGCAAATACATCAACGTTTGCCATTATAACTCTAGTCTCTATCCAGTTCGAGTCGAGTAGGTAACTGTTTTTTTTTTCTTCTGTCTTCTCTCTGTTTTTTTTTTTGTTCATTACGGCCGGCCCCCATCGTCTTCAACTTCTAGTTCTGTCTTTAAGTCTGTTGCAGATTTTTTTTTTAAAGAACCCAAGAAATGGGTTTTGTTTAATGGCGGAGAACGAGTCATGGGTTTGACTCAGAGATCAGAGAAACTTCCAAAAAAAAGAGCTTTCTTAACACAGAAAACAAGAGACTTTTCTCCCAACGAAAACGAGGGAAAAAAAACCCACATCGAATTTGTGTTTTTTTCTTCTTCTTCATAGTTCTTCTACTTCGCGCCCACGACAAGGGGTTTTCTCTCTCTCTCTGTCCATTTGTTTTATTTCAACTTCTGGGTCTGCTTCATTCTCTCTCTTGACCTCTCGAGATTCCATGAAAGAGCTTATTTTCTGTTCTTTCTCCTCCTTCTAGATCCGACAGGTATGAGTTGTGTTCATCATCTCGTGTCTTGTGTCTTCAGCGTTGTTTGCCTGGTTTTAATTCGTTCTGGTCTTGTTTCATCACTCGATCCGGATTACGACTCGGGTTCTCGAACTCAGTCCCAAGAATTTTTCAAATTATCAATGAATCACGGAAAAAAAAATCTTTTTTTTATTGAGTCGAGTTTAATTATCGCACAATTATGCCCGGTTGACCTTGATTTTACTGGTTACAATGATGCTTGCTTGCTCAATATCCTGCAAACGCATTAACTCAACAAAAGTTTCGACTTTTTCTTTTCTCTGCACATTAGGGTTCTTCATCGTCTCCCTGCGGATGTTTTGATTTTAAAAAGAAAAACGTGGAGCCCAAGTAGCTTTTTTCCGTACAACAATGGCGAATGGAACGAACCCGAAAGTCCGTTTCGTGAAGTGTCCGAGGTGCTTGAGGGTTCTGCTCGAGGACGAAGACGTACCTGTGTACCAATGCGGTGGCTGTTCCACCATTCTTCAAGGTAATCCATCCATCCCCACAAGCTCGTCAGTTTCAGTTTCTGTCATAGAATTTCTGTCCAAATCCTCGTACAAGCTACTGAATCTGATTCTTGGAACTTGGTTGGTTGGATTCTGAATGGCATGTTTCTTCCGTGTAGCGAAAAACCGGAACATCAGTGCCAATGGTACATCGAGCTCAGCAGAAGCAGAAGGGACTAGCAGCACGAGCCCTGACATGGCTGTTCCTTCATCGGGAGAGTATTCTGCGGGCAAAGATCACGAGAATGGCCAGAATGGAACTGTGGATACCATAGATGAGCAGCTCGGTGGAATCAAATTGTCTAATGGAGGAGAGATCTCCAGTTCGGAGGCTGACCAGGATGAAGCTGAGGTTGTAGTTGCAGAACAAGGTTCCAACTCGGGAAGCTCAAGCATTGATCATGTCACAGCTGCTGCAAGAGCTGAGTACTCTCCCGAGATTCTTACGGCTTCTCCTGACGAAGAGGAGCACGATCAAAGGAGTGATTACCATGTCCATCCTTACGAAAGCGGAGAGTTTCTTGCAAAGAAAACCGTTTCCGCTTATGATGGAAGCGTGTCTTCATCTGACGGAAGGGAAGATCAACTCCAAGACGGCCAAATGGGTTTGTCTGCAAGTGTAGAAGATAGTGCAAGACTTTCTCTTGAAGGAAAAGCGAAAGGCAAATCTATAATTCAAGAACAGTCTGAGGGCAAGGAGCGAGACAAAAGTTCTTCGGCCATGTCACCTGAAGAGAAGCATAACAGGACCAGCCACAAGAACTCAGGTCAGAACACTTTCCTGCCACTACAAGGGTGGTCAGGAGACCATCTTGATAGGCACAGGCATAGACGAGGGACTCGGGAATTCCCGTCTTACATGCCTTACTATCAGAAAGGGCCGTCCTTTTCGAGTGCATACGAACATGGTAGCCCTTCCTATCACTCACGCCATTACTTTGATGTTCGTTCCCAGGCATTCTCACTCCAAATGCCTCCATACAGTGGAAACATGCATTCTGGACCTGGTATCGACAGAATGTATCATGGCATTAGTTATGGCATAAATACAAAGGTGGGCCGGACAAGCAGGGCCTCGGGTATACCGTTCTCAGGAGAGTCAGTGGTGAATAGAAGACACCACGTGGGTCACCCGTCTTGGTATTCAGATCAGCTCCATTTGTCTCATGGCTCATATCCTGGAAGTCCTCAGAGACATATGGAAAATGAGTACCGAACTGGATGGAGTCGGGACGTAGTCTCTGATGTGGAGGATCAGCAAAGGCGTGGCCGCCTTGAGGTACAGAGGTATCTGAGAGAAAGAAAACCCGTGGCCAAATGTCATATCCGTCCCACAGCAGGTGGTGCTCCTTTTGCGAGCTGCTATCATTGCTCACAGACATTACAACTGCCTGTAGACTTTCTCATCTCCAAGAGGAAGTATCATCTTCTCAGATGCGGAACTTGCTCGAATGTCCTGAGATTCTCCCTTCAGCATGGAACACATTTAGTTCCCGTCATCTTTTACCCTCAGCCCGAGTCGTCTCACGTCAGTTCAGTATCTGGAACTCCCAGAAACAAAGTTTCTAAACCGGAGAAGAGCTCCTCCACCGGTTATGAGGAGCTGCCGGTGGCTAGAGGTTCTCCACTTCACCGGCTAATGGGATACTCCACTGTGAGCCAAGTCTTTAAAGCTTCCCAGCGGCCCCCTTCTCTAAGGGTATCAGAGTATGATCAAACGCTGAAGAACTGAATCTACAAAGACACTGCTACTGCAAAGAGGAAGTTTTGCCTTAGATTCTCTCATTCTTTCTCCCACATTTGTATAGGTGAAGGATTTGTTTCTGCTGTTCATGTCAAAAGTAGAACAAACGATAGCATTTTTGCCATGTAAACATATTAAACACAAAAGGGCTCACAGATACTGCTTCCATGTCAAAGACAGGCAACAGAAGTTCTGCGACTTTCAGCATCGTGCTTTCTGAGACATAAGCACTAAAACCTAATCTTCCACATACAAGAAGTCGTCTTCTCCAGCAATTCGATCAATTTCGCTCATATATTCATCTCACAGAAAATCTATGGGTCTGTTCGCCGTCGAATGTGAATCTATCAACAATCCCCAAAATCGGATTCCGCGAACTGAAACAATGGTCGGGAATAGAACAAAACCAAGTGGGATCTAAGACCATTACCTGGATCCGCACTCCGAACGGAGACGATCTGAACTTCCGGCGACGGCAGACGGAGATTCTCCGGCCAATTTGATCTATGATACCCGAGACGTTAACTGAGTGAACTCGCCACGAGAGGTACACCTTAGACTTCACGGCGTCTTGGTCTTAAGGGAATCTACAACGTGTCGTTTTTCTATGATTTGTTTTATCCATCCGTTTTACATGATTTTTCAAAGGAGAAAAACATTAATCTCCCAAATAAATAAAAACTTTTTCTTTCACTACACAATTGTTTCCCATCATGATGATGGAAGCTACTATGCGTAATTCTTAATTTGGATTTTACGTGTATGTATATATATATATATATAATTTTCAAATTTTATTTATCTAAATATAGTTTTAACATTTTAGCTATGATTAGATAGTTTTATGTGGCAATATTATGTTTCATTTCATTTAGTGAAAATAAATGCATTTTATATTCAACATATATTACTACCTAAATGTTTACACACCACCTAAAATTAAAATTGGTTCGATAATCTTTCAAATATATATAGCAGGTTTTATGATCGAATTAATTAGAAATGTAGATTTAGACGGATAGAAAGTAATAATTAAATTAATCCTATTTTTTCTCTTGCGACGGAAAAGAAATTTCATGTCTAACATTACTGTTATCATTGTAATTATTAATAGAATCCCAAAACGGAGAAAATAAAATATTCCGTTCGTTGACCATTCCGTTCCTTGCTCGTCCTCTAGTTCCGTACAATGCCACGTGGCCTAATGGTAGGCAAACATGTGGGTCCCGCTACTGATCTCGTTCCCGGGCCCTACTCAAATTCACAGGCCTGGACCTGACGCCTGTCTGTCGGATACACGAAACGTCACCGTTCGCCTTGATATCTTCGTCACCTCGACGACGTCGTTTTCTCGTCGTTGTCTTCATCTTCCTCTCTTCGTCTCCGAGAAATTTCTCGCTCACCTCTCTATCTTCGAGATTCTCCCTCTGTTTTCCTTTAATCCGAAACCCTAATCGCCCCCCTGATACATGACTGATTACTCCGTTGATCCTTATTTTCAGGGTTAATTTTGACCATCCCATGTCAGGGAAAGAGCTTTCTCCAGTGCCGTTGCAGCAGCTGACCAAAGCCCCGGCGCCACTCGCCGTCCAAGATGCTGACCCGTTGCGGTTCCGGGTCGGTGATCCGGACCCTAAAACCCGCGAGTTCGCCGCTTTTATCGGTGATCACCGCCGGTACTTCGCAGCCGCCGCTGCCGCAGCCGCAGCAATCCATCATCCTCACCCCGAGTTCCGCCACGACTTCTACTCGGAGAATCCCGTTCATAGGGACCATCACGATAGCGGCGGATTGGACGTGGACGAGGACAACGAAGAGGGCGACGAAATGGACGGAGACGATGACTCCCATGTTGCAGGACTAGGCAACGCATCGAACAGAGAAGGTGCAGGGGAAGGTTCATCAGCAGGAGCATGTAAGAGGATCGGATTAGGTTTTTCGTGTTACCCTTTTTGGTTTCAGTCGTCAATTTCTGTTTTGGGGCCTTATCTTGTCTTTGTAATGGGAAATGTTTCTACTTTCGAGGTGTTAAGAACACAGTTGTGCGTGAAAAATGCTATGCAGTGACAATTGCAGACCCGGAAAACACAGTTTTCTACTCGCAGCAGTTCAAGACGACAGAAGCGAGTTCTGTCTCCAGGCATAGGGATGTGATGGCTTCGGAAAATGGGTGTGGTTTCAGCGGCAGGAAAGAAGCTTCTTCTTCAAGTAATTCAATTGATCCATTGAGGGCCATTTTATCTGATCCGACTACGTAAGTGGTTTTGGCTTGATTACTGGTTTTCTTTCCCGGTGCTTCAGTTCAGTATGGCGTTTATGTGGGTCCGTGCCATGCTTAGTTTCCATCATATATGCTATACAAACATCATGGACTGGAACTGCATGCATATGATAATTGGAGAACCCTTGGATTGGTGTTACCATGTCTGAGGTTTTAGCATGCTCTTGTGTCAAACATAATATTCTCTTTTCAAAATCCAGTGGGGCTCTGATGGATGATGCGATGATTCTGCCGTGTGGCCATTCTTTCGGAGCTGGAGGGATAGAACGAGTTAAACAGATGGTATTGGTTTTGTTTCTTAGATCACAATGATTTTGGTTCTTGCATGTTTCTTAGATCCCATTCGTCTTCTGATATCGATATCTTTCCCGGCAATGTTTTCTCAGAAAGCTTGCTGCAGTTGTTCACAGCCAGTTTCAGAAGACTCGATAACTCCAAATCTAAGTGAGTAATCGCTTCCCCTTCATGATTTGACATTTGATCGTCTCAGACGAACTCCTTGTCATTGTGCCCCTGGAATTGTCCAGCTCTGCGAGTGGCTGTACAAGCATTTTGCCGAGAAGAAAACTTACTTTTCAATCGCTCGTCCAAGAGAAAACGAGAAGGGTCTGATCAGGTATTCTCCTCACTCACCGTATTGGTCTCTCACATTTCTTTCTGTTTTCTTTTTTGGCTAATGCGTCTCCTTTTCTACATGCTGGACAAGCGCGCCTTTGGTAATTCAAATTCGTCATGTCATCCCAGAAATAGAAGCAATCATTTCCCATTTTCTGTAGCAGATCGAGTCATAATAAAGGTAAATCACTTCTTCCCCATCACGGCTTTTACAGCAACGGGTATACTGGCTTAATCTCAGAGAGGATGTTAACTGTTGTGAGTCAGGGAAACAAGAGGACACCGGCTCGTTTTGTTGGACGGGAAGCTGTTGTCACTACTCAGTGCTTGAACGGCTGGTAAAGATCGCATCTTTCTTCCGCAAACGATGATTCGAATTAGCATAAGCTCTTTCTGTACAATCTTGTAAAATACGTATTCGTCTCGGAGTATATTTGTAAAAAAGGAGTACATACTTTGTTGCAGGTATGTGGTAAAGACGCTTGACAATGCAGAGAGCGTGAAGCTTCAGTACCGTTCACTGGCAAAGATGCCGGAAGATCCATCAGCCATGGCAGTGGCGGCGGCACCGGCACCGAGCAAGACGGTCTCGAACTGGCTCTAAGAAAAGCATTGGAGAGGAGGGAGATTGCTGTATAAAATACTGTTGTACATGGTAGCAGTAGTAGTAGTAGACGTTGTTGTTCCATTGCTGGATGTTTGAGGAAACCCTAGGATGACATCCATCCACTCCAGACTTTTAAAGGCTTTAACAAGGTCTGAAACGAATCAAAGATCTCTGTCTGGATATATTTCCGACTACCGAAGCTGATCTGTCGCTGTAAACTTTAGATTCGGTCTGATTTCTTAAGATCCGAATAAGGATGAATCATATGAAATTTCTCCTCTATCTATATTCGAAAAGTTAGATTCTCTTCATCTGTAACAATAGACCATGTCCAACTCTTTTCAAACTCGCTTTAGCTAGGGTGGACAAAAATTCAGAATTTCGGATTTCCGACGGAATGAGATATGAGGTCGGATAATGATATTGGAATATTCGAATTTTCAAATTCGGATTCGGATAATTAATATTGTCTCGCGGGTACCAACGGATACCAGACAATACATAATTATCCTTTAAATTTTAGAATTTACATGTATTTATGAATATATTATTATGTATATATAATTTTTTTTAAAGATGAACTCATTATCTTCATATTTTCTCTCTTTTATTTAAAATTTAATAGTTAAATCTATAACTCTATTATAGATTTAGATTAATTTTTATTATAGATTTAGATTTTGTGTTATGTTATTTGATTTTAATGATTATGTATAGATATTGGTTGATAGATTCATGATGCATTTAAAAAAAATTTAAATTTATTGTAAAATCTTTGGTTTCGAATACTCGCGAATACCCGATAATTATCTCACGGGTTTTTTAATTGGATACCCAACTTCACGGTTACGAATTTAGGTAATAAAATATATAGCCCGACACATTTGGATTCAAATTGGAATACCGTAAAGTTTTCGGTTAGACAACCCGTTTCCGCCCCTGCCTTACAGAAAAAGCAATACAACATATTTGATTAAAACTTGGAATGTATGATTTCTTGGGACCCAAGTCACCATAAAACTCCGTCTCCCACAGGGAAAAGTCGCGTGCTCTTACAATTCCTATCGTTTTTTGGTAAAAAAGAAAAAAGAAAAAGAAAAAAAAGTGTTTCCACTTTGTTTCAGGAGTTTGGAAACCTAAATCCTTCTGATACGAGGAATTCGATCGTTGCCTTCTATATAAACCACACATCTGGTGTTCTTCTCCTCTTCAGTCCACTGTCGTTCTCTCTCTCTCTCTCTCTCTCTCTCTCTCTCTCTCTCTCGGCTTACTTGAAGATGAATACTTGCTGTCGAAACCTGCCGCCGAAACTGAGGGAGTGCATGAGAAGAGAGATAAAGGAGTCGGCGGATCTCGAAGAGCTCGTCAGGGTGGCTCTGGAAGATGCTCGTGTTGCCTCCTCCAAAGGGCATGACTCCATCTCCCGCCAAGCCGGCAGATGCGTCCACGTCCTCCGCCTCATCAAATCTCTCCCGCCAAACCCTCCTTCCTCCGTCCTCTCCCCTCTCGAGTTTCTTGCCAAGCACGCTAACCCTGCTATCAGCTCCGAGGCAAGATCTGTGCTTCACCACTGGCGGGACATAGAATCCTGTTCTTCTTGCTCGATATCTGATATGAACAGCGAAGAATCCGTCGGATCTGTGCTTCACCACTGGCGGGACATAGAATCCTGTTCTTCTTGCTCGATATCTGATATGAACAGCGAAGAATCCGTCGGTTCTTTCTCGGAAGAAGGATCGCATGATTCGCATCTTTCTCAACCAGCTGCCCATGTCTGAAGCCTCGGAAGGAAACTGATGTCTGGAGGAAGACATCAGTTTTCTTCTTCTGTTTCAGCTCTGTATCTATCTGCTGTCTTGCCTTTTTTAATGGCTTGGTGATGGAACCTTTGTTATCTTTTTAATGCAATCTTCTCTTCTGTTATGTTGAAACAAATTTATAGAATGAAAACCAAATAAAACATATGGTCCCTAATGTTACAGATATGGAACCTCACTAACCAAGAACTGGGAAAAAGTTAATCTAGAGGTTATCCTCTGGAAGGGTAGACATCATTTGATCAGAAAACCCGGCTGGCATGTTTGAAAAACTTGAAGACGTCGGTCCGTGTATATGATTTTCAGGTACAGGTTAGATTCTCTTTCGACGTTAGAAAACTGCACGTCGAGTATATGGAGGCCGCAGCTGCCCTGACGGCTATTTCCTTCTCCGAGCTCGGTTTATCCGCACATCTGCGCCACAAACCAGATATCATCAGCAAAATGAAAATGAAAATTCCCGAAAAAGATTGATCTGTGATACCTCGAGTCCAATGGCATTCCGAGCTGTACGAAATTTTGTCCGGAACTCGTGCTCAGGTGTTGCAGACCCTGATCACAGTGTGACTGCAGTTCTCTCACTTGAACCAACCAGCTTTCCTGAACCGAAAATCCAAAACTTTTCGGAATAAGATTAAAAACGAAAAGGGACAAATCTCCGGGTGTTTGTGCTCATGAATCTCTGCAGATAAGTTGAAAGTCGGAACTATGTTATAACATACAAGTTGTTTTTCTTCTTCTGCAAGTGTTAGTTCCATTTGATTAAACAGTGATGCCCATCTCGCCTTGTGTATGCCAGCTCTCGAAGTTGGGCCGTTCTCTTGATTAGACGGGAATTCTTTCTGTATTAGGAATGGCAGCTCGGTGTTAATGACAGCCCGGACCCTCTTCCTGCTACGGCGAAGTGCTGCAAAGTACAGAAGAGAAGACTTCAAAGATCATTCAAGCCTGCAACTTTCCCGGTTCAAGAAATGAGAGTAAATGGGTTTTTGTTACCCGAAACACGCCCTTTGATGTCCTGGTGAAGCAATTCCAGCCACTGAGAAGCCACTGTAGCAGCTGTAAATCGAAACAACGATCCCTTTAGTCAAAGTCCAAGTACAAAGGGACAGGACAACACAGATTTCTGTCAGGAACTCAAGAATGGACCTTTGACAGTAAGAACACTTGCACAGCTAATGTCTGCTGAAACTTCTGTGGACAAGGAACTGATATTTTCCGGGCACTTAGCTTTCGACTGAACCCTCAACCCGAGTGTTTTGTCTTCTCCACCGATTGTGTCAACTGTGGTCAAGCCGCCATCTCTGCAATTCTCCTCATGATTCCTTGTAGGATACATATCCAGTGGCATAAACCACTTGTCAGCTTGGTTCAACTCGAATCTTGACCTGTCACTGTTCGTATCTTCTATGATCTTGGTACCCCCACTTGCCATTCCATTGTGCCTATTTTGGCCTCGGTGAAAACTTCCACAATCTTTTTCGGACTTGACAAGGTTTTCGATGATGGAAAGGACCTGCTTTTTGTTCCTCACATGGTATATAATCCCCGGGTTCAGCTCATTGAGCAGCCCACTAGGAGCAGCAAGCTTTGCAAACCTATCGACTTCTTCCTTCATCGCCATCTCTATTTTCCTCCTCTTCAACGCATCGTTCTTGCTTTTCCTACCTCGTTTTCTCGGAGCTGGTATCCCTCCATGAGAAGACGAGACGAAACAGCTCGATGCAGATGAAATCCCACCGTGTGGATTAGAAAGAAAACCGTTCCTTTTCATCTCTTTCCACAGCTTCATCGGATCTTTATCCTCAACCGGAGCATTAGAACTTCCACACTCAGAGAAAACATCCCTAGACTTTGAGTTACCATCTACCCTGGAGGAAGTGCAGACTGATAATTCATCATTGACGGAGCTGGAAACGGTATCTGCATTGAGGTCTAATCCAATTCCTTTCTGTGCCTCACCACCCTTATCAAATCTCTCGAGCAAAAACTTCTTCCCGCTACCGATTGATGCTGGATCAAGGACAACACCATTGCCTGACCGGAGATCAAGCTGTCTGATTGAACAGAGGGTGGCGGTATCTGCGATATATAAACAAGACCACCAACACTGATCAAGGCATCCACACTGATCCTAGGCCTTGACAGATATAACATATTAGACTAGGATTCTATCCTATGTGATTATGTTTCAAGCAATCAAATTTCAGGAAATGAGGCATGCTCGAATAAAGGAATCGGGCAAAGGAAATTACCAGAATCTAAATTCGGGTCAAGGCGTGGGATTTTAGGGCAAAAGTCGTCTCTTTCGACCAATTCCTCACTGCTTCGCTCCTCGTCTACAATCTTAAACCCGCAAAACCCAAAAGCGAAATTCGAACGTCAGCAATCCGATGAAACCACTTCGGAGGAAAAAAAACCGGGACAAAAAATAAAGAACTGACCTTTGAATCGGATCTAGAATTCCAGGAAAACCCTCCGGACACGTCGCCTTGTTCTTCCATGGGTACTCGGGGAAATTGGAAGATTCCGGATATGGGTATTACAGATTCATCAAATATCCGAGGAAAAGCAACGAGAAAATGGATAACGAAAACTGGGTTATTGGATTTGACTAGGGTTTGTTGTCAGATCTGCTACGGAATTCGCTTCTGGGCAAAAATTCAATCTTTTGGTAGGATATTTTGATTTTAGCCTGAGGAGAAGAAGAAGAAGAGCGCGCCTATGGTGGGTGTTGCTTATTCAAATCCTCTGACAGAAACACAAACAAAAGAGGAACTGCGTGTGTGTTTTTTGAAAACTTTTTTCTGGGATTTTGAGGTTTTTCAAATTCAAACAGAGATTCCTTTTCAGTTTGGAGGGAATTGTTTTTGTATGGGCCAAGATTGAAGATTCCTTGTCATTGAGTTCAAAACCTGAGCCCTTTTTTTTTCTTCTTAATTTTTCATCACCCCCTCCTCCACCCCCTTTTAAAAAAATAAAATTTAAATCACGAACAAATAAAAAGTGATTTTTATAATGTGTTTGATTTATATTAGTTCATGTAGTAAGGATGATTTAGATCGATTATGTCCAATTATCTTAATTTGTTTTATTCTCTTTTTTATTTTTGTGTTAGAGATTTTGTCTTTAATGTATTTGAGTTTCGTACGATTTAATTTTACTTTCCTTTCATTTCATTTCATTTGCTCTAAATTTTGTATGACCGTGATTTCATTGTATTAATTGTTTTCCCTTTTTTTTTTTACAATTCGACTTTAAATAAAGCTAATGTTAAATTCAGTTAACAACGATTATCATCAATTTATCATAGTCATATATACATATATATATTGAATTTAGTATGGATTACTATATGGCGTTGGAATATATGGCCGGTTTAAATCGATTTATTTTGGTTTAATTTTATTAACGACAACATGGATTTAAAATATTTACCCAGAAGAGAAGATATTGGGTTTGGGCCAGAGAAATAAGAAAGCCCAAAATTGGAATAATAAATCCAAAAGTCCAACCCTTTTGGAAGCCTTTTAGATTAAAAAAAAAAAGTGAAAATTCGGCCTTACACGATAATCCACCGTTCGATTCAATTGTGTAAGATCCAACGGTGGAAAACGTTTTCCTTTTTCATTGCGAGGCGGTGTTAGGATCCAACGGGCAAATCTGAAAACCTATATATTATTCGCTTATTTCACGTTTATTCACAGGTCCTTTTTTTTCATTCGCTTCGTCTTCCGGCGATTTTGAATCCGATCGCTTTCTTCTTCCAGCTCCGGCGATTTCGACTCTTTCCGTTTCATCACCGATTTCTTTCGCTTCCAGGCGATTTTGAATCGTCTCTTTCTGATCTTGAATCTTTCCGTTTCATCACCGATTTCTATTGACCTTGGAGAGCCCTGGTGAGCTTTCTGAGGTCATATTTCTGAAATTTGTTGTGTGGGGTTTTCTGGTGGCCGTGCCTTGATGGGTTTTAGTTTTCAGGTTTCTATTCCTCTCGGTTAACTTTTGAAGGCTCAGTACCATGGCGACTGGCTCGCTTATCCATACTTTCACATCTAAGGGTTCTGTTCTCTCGTTCTTTCTCCATTAGCTTTGCATCCTTGTTCAATCTTCCTCTCGGTGTCCGAAAGGAATTGCTTGGGCTTTTTCCTGGGTCTTTCTCTTTCTTCTTTTGAATCTCTCTCTTTCTTCTTGATTTCTGCGGAGTCTTGTCTTGCATTCAGGTCGTCCGTTCCGTCTTGAAAATCTATGTCGACCTGTCGAAGCTCGTCTTAAAAGGGAACATGGTCTGGTCCAACATCTTCTTTTGGGATCGTGAAGCTGTTCTTCACGTTTCAAGATACATTTTCTCCATGGTAGGTAGGTACTTCTTTAGAATTTTTTTTTAGTTCTTGTGCTCTGCTCAGATCTTCTGTGAGTGACTGTGGTCTCGTTTGTTTTGATTGGACATGGCACTTGAATCATGCGGTGGAGGCGAGCTTTTCGACCGGATAGAGTAAATGCTTTTTGTCTTTTTCTCTCTTTTTGGAAATTTGAAGTTTTAGATGAAACCAAGTGTTGTTCTTGCGTGTGGATTCCAACGGAGTTGTGATGATTCAAATTCTAGTCGGAGATTTTCTATTTATGAGTTTGTATTGGGCACTGTTCT
Organism: Tarenaya hassleriana; assembly: GCF_000463585.1. Taxonomy (NCBI): domain Eukaryota; kingdom Viridiplantae; phylum Streptophyta; class Magnoliopsida; order Brassicales; family Cleomaceae; genus Tarenaya; species Tarenaya hassleriana. Next base: position 1,763,581 of record NW_010965775.1, read on the forward strand.
GTTTCTTATTCTTTTTTTTGCCAGAAAGGTTGACCTTCAGAGGATGAAGCTCAGTTCTACATTGCTGAGGTTGTGGATTCTCTGAATATATACATGATATGGGACTGATCCATTAAGGTAAATCTTTCCACATTTTCTTCGCAGCAGTGAATCCTCGTCATGGTCAGTGTTCAACGGTTTCTCGAAACTGCAGCCGGAGAATCTGTTGCTTATTTCATATGGTCACATCAAGATTGGTGATTTTGGTAGTGTAAAGCCCATGCAAGACAGCCGAGCAACCGTGCTCCCAAATGCAGCCTATGGTAAAATTTATCCGGACACTGTTTCCATTGAGCTCAAAAGTCTTTTATCGAGATATTATTGTGACATTCTTGATTAATCCCCTTTTTATTTTACCCGAGTTGACATATACAGATGATAAGGCATGCACTTTGGTCGGGACTGCTTCGTATGTTACTCCTGAAGTTCTGAGTTCATCTCCAGCAACATTTGGGTAAGAGTTTATGAATATAGCTTTGGTGTCAAAGCAGCATTTCGGCTTTCTGGATTTCGTGTCGTACGGAATCCAATTTCTTTTGGTACGTTTTGAACATATTCAAACAGAAATGATCTATAGGCACTCGGCTGCAGTGTGTACCAAATGCTTTCAGGAACAGCTCCTTTCAAGGATGCAAGTGAATGGCTGATTTTTCAAATAATTATTGGCAAAGATATAAAGTTCCCTCGTTATTTTACAGATGCGGCGAGAGATCTCATTGACCTTTTACTGGTAAGAGACACCGATCTATATATGCATTGTGGGTTCGATTTACCCGAGAAACATATCAGTTCTTTATTCTCAAGCTCATCTATTTGTGCAATGATTTTGGCTGTAAGGTTTCCTTATGGCTTCTGATTATAACATCTCGGGAATTTGGCTGTAATGGTTCACTACGGTTGCCGATTATACATGGGGAACTATAAAACATATGATTTCTCTATACGATTTAATTCAGGATACGGCAGAAGACTAGGTACCGGGCCAGAAGGTTATGCTGCTCTCAAGAGTCATCCTTTCTTTAAGGGCATTGACTGGAAGAATATACGGTCGCAGACCCCTCCAAAACTAGTTCTAGATCCTGTGGTAAATCATTTTATAGACTTTGAAACATCGGGAGTCTTAAGAAATTCAGATCAAATCGGTATCTCTTGCTCTTTTTTTATTCAGTCTGTAATCTTGCAGTATCAATCAGCATCTCCAGAGAGGGATGATGGCCATGGTTCTCCATGGAACCCAAACCACATTGGAAATGTTTCAGCCATGCAGAATGATGGGAATGGTGGTGGCCGCTCTGAATCATCAGGTTCGATAACCAGGCTTGCTTCCATAGACTCTTTTGATTCGAGATGGTAAGGGTTAGCAAAAGCAGTTTAGAAAAAAAGTGTACTCGTGCTGCAAATCTGTACCATTTTTGCTTATGACATTGTGCATAATCTTACAACAGAAAGAGAACCTAGTTTGTCGGGGTGTTTCGATGTTAACATTGGGCCTGAAGAGTTAAGCATTTTGTTTTGTTGACGGGCAACACTTTCTGGAACCAGGAGAATCAGGGATAATGATATCAGCAGTAAGAAGGTTCAGCTGATACTTACAGACAAACCCAAGATAATCTACGTCAACCTGTCAAAGCGCGTCGTCAAAGGGAACGAAATCTTTTCTTGAGCCCTTCCAATTTCAAGATCTGCACGGTAAGCCTTCCCCACGTGGATCAAATGGTTTCAGTTTCTTCTTCTCGTGTGGTTTTTTTTTCCATCAAATGATGAGAATTCACTCTGTTTCTTCATTTGTATTAGCAGCCAAAGAAGATGTTATCATTCGTAGCCATGCAACAGAGAGCAGCTCAATGGAAGAAAGCCATCAAGACTCTTCAGAATCGCTAAGACACTGCATGATTTGGCGGTTTCCATGTCTATTTGTTTGTTTCTTCTTCTCTCCACTTTTTTTCTACTGACAAAAACAGTTCTTGTGTTGTGTTGATGAGAAATACGATTGTCAGGACAAAGATGGAGGACACAGGATCTGTATACGCCCCGCAGATCATGGACAATAAAACAGCTCATGTTAAGTTGGTGAGGATCCTTATTGATCAACTTGAGCATCCTGGGATCGTTATGTTGTTCTTCACGTTTCAAGATACATTTTCTCTGGGTAGGTACTTCGTTTCCCCTTTTTTTTAAGTTCTTGTTCTCTGCTCCGCAAGTGACTTTGGTTTATTCTCACATCGATTTCTGTAAGTGATGCGTACTCGTCGTCCTCAACCAGCATCCCGGGAAGTTCATTCCTCTTCTGTGGGAGCATAGTTTCTTCTTTATTCTCCTTCGTTGGATTTAGATTTACCTTCTTTAAACCAGGATGATCTTGAGAATCAGATTTCAGGGGTTAGGATTCCGAAGTAGACCTGACGTATCGAAGAATCGGGTCGTTGTTGATGAAGAAGAGAGGAGGTATGAGTTCACTTACTGTTTAATTTTGAAAATTTGCTTGAAGTCTTATGTTATATTTTGTTCTATAATGAATGACCCTTTGTCCAATATTCAAATATTTTTCAAACCAAAAAACAAAATATTGGCATATTTTAGATTATATGTTTCAGATTCGTTTTGGCATTTGTCCATTTTTTAAGTTCTGATGGATTTATAGACCTATAATTACTTCATGATAGCTTCAGTATAGGTTTGGTTTGGGTCAAGCTCCACTTGTCATTGAGTGCAGACTTAAACCATTTTTCTTATTCCTAAATTGTCATCCGTCCCTTCATTTTTAATAAATAAAATTTAAATCACTATATTTGAATTTATAGATTTAAATATATTTGTAAAAGAAATCGAATAAATCCAATAAAAAATTTAAAGTTTTCTCATTTCATCTTATGGTATCATTTGTTTTCTTTTATTTTTATATTTTATTTTCAAATTAGTTTTCCTTTAATAATAACATATGATAATTTTTAAGTCAAAATTTTTACTTATATAAATTTACTGTAGATTTAAAGAGAGAAGAATTAGAATCGAAAATCGTATGAAACCAAATTAAAATTAATCGAAATGATATTAACAGTCTCACATATTATATTTGTTTGATGGCTTATGAATCTATAAATATCTTTCTCGGATGGTTGGATTTTTATCATGGAATTTAATTGGATCTATAATACATTAAATTCTATTGTATTAAAGACGATCAGACACCCAACAAATTAACTATAAGGATGAGGTCTTTTTATGGAATTTAAAAAAAATTTATTAGACTTACTATGAGATATAATCTATCACAATATTATACTCGAGTTTTGTATAAATAAGAATTTTAGATGTACCAGAAAACACCAATGAGGTGATGAAATGGAAAAAAGTAGAGACAATCACATTATTTCTTTAAAGAATATGATTTGTTTGTCAATTTTTTGAAATTTAATTATGATTTTTTAAATTTAAAACAAAAAACTATAAACTATAAGTTTCGGAACATTCACAATTATTTTTTCATGTTTGTGGATTGTAAATGAACTTTTCTAATTTGTTGAATGCCAAAAAATATGATTTTGGCATAACATAATTTTGGATTTTTCGTGCATTTTAAGTAAAACAGAAGTTGTACACAAGTCATTCTAACCTTTACGATAATGGAAGAAATGGAAAAGACTGTTAATGTAAAATACCAAAAATGACCTTAGGTTCAAATATTGCCAAAAATTTCCTTTTTATGACAAAAAAAAATTGTTGATTTATAAATTGCATTTTCTCTATGTAGATACTTTTTGCGGGGAAAAAAACTTTCGGAAAGAAGAAACAAATGTTAAAGCTCGATTTGTTGAAATGCTACCCAATTCATTTAGATACTTCTGCTTCTGGATTTCTATTTTCCATATAATGTATCTTTATCAGTGGAAGAAAGCTATCTCTTCAAAATTGTCTCCATTTTTCTCCGTGCAGATAAGATAATTTTCTTACAGATTTTCTTCACAATGTTGTATAATATTTCTTGTGTATCAGTTATAACTACCACATCTTACTAGATTTCAGCAGTTCTCAGCATTGCAAAAAGATTTTGGCTGAAATGATGATATTCTGATTAGAAAAGATGAGTATATTCTTCATATTCTCGTCATTGGTGATTGCGGAAAAAAAGGTATTATTGTGCCCCTTAAACTTGCATCTCCCGAAGTTCACTCCTCCTCTGTTGGAGTATGGTTTCTTTGTTAGTCTCCTCCATTGGATTAGTTAGAGAAAACAATCTCTTTTTCCATTTCTCTGTGTTTTAGGTTGTTTTGTTAAACTTTGCTAGATTTTCTTTGAAATCTATGCTCTTATTTGAGTATGATTTGGATTTATTTTCTTTAAATCAAAGATGATCTTGAGAACCATATTTCAAGGTTAGGCTCCCGAAGTAGACGTGAAGCATCATATTGGAGAATCGGGTCGTTGTCGATGAAGAAGAGAGGAGGTATGGATTTGTATATTGATTAATTTTGAAAATTTACTTAAATTTTTATATTTCATTGGTTATATTTTGTTCTAATGAACTTTTGTCAAATATTCAATTATTTTCAAACATAAAAATAAAATATTCATATATTTTAGATTATTTGTTTCAAACTCGTTTTGATAATCATCTATTTTTAAAAGTTTTGAGAATCAAAATTTAATTCCCTATGAGTTTCTCTCTATTTATAAATTGCTCTTATCCATCTTGTTATTGCATCTTCATGGTGGAAAAACTTCTCTTTGTGTAGATTGAGTAGTTGTTTATAATAGATAAAATGCAGATGGATCTTCTTTATAATATAGATTTTATGTTTAAAAGAATGGTAAAATCCATAAAAATTTCTGAACTTGTAAAACGACATAACACAAATTGTTAAATTTTTTTTTTGATAAATTTATTTCCAAATTTACAGAATATGGCATTATAATTTCCAAATTTGTTAATTGGTGTCATTATAATTCTCAAATTTATTAATTAGTATCAAAAGAAACCTCGGCGATTTTTATTCAAAAACAAGTTTGGTAATTATAATAATACATTTTACAAGTTTAAAAATTATAATAACTCATTTTGAAATTTATTTTCCGCCATTTTACAAATTCAGTTGTCAACTATATATTTTATAGAAATGGCAAACCAAGTCGAAAAATTTCTGATACAAATGTTCAATTGATTCAAACTTGTTTAGTAAGAGAATTTTTATGGATTTTACCCTTAAAAGAACTTGTATTTTGTGTTCATATAGAGTTCTTATAGTATTTGTCATAGATTGAACTTTATGGTATGTTGAATTGTATATAGTTGAAACGTCTCAATGTGATATTATTTGTTTTCTTTTATTTTTATATATTATTTTCAAATTATTTTTCCTTAAATAATAATATATGATACCTTTCAAGTCAATTTTTAATTTATATAAATTTACTATAGATTTAATTAGGGAAAATATCATATTAATTGGGATAAATACTATTTTAGAATAAATTCTAATTTATAAAAGATATGCCTGAGCAGGCATCCTCCTCCTCTAGCAAATTAACTATTATGGTGAGATCTACTTATGGAGCTTAAAGAGAATTTATTAGACTTATTATGAGATATGATAAAGATAAAATTATGTGCAGCTCTTATACATATTAATAATGTGTTTAGATGTATAAGAAAACACCAATGCGCTGATGAAATGGAAAGAGGGAGACAAATCACATGTTATTTCTTTAACATTCATATTAAAATTTCATAACATGTAACATCAAAATTTATCAGATGAAAGGAAAAACATAGATATTTGTAAGCTAAAGGCTCCAAATAATTCCCAAAACATGTTCTTCAGAAATTTTTATTATAAAAAATATTAATTATGGTAGAGAAAAGCTTGTTCGTTTCCCTTATATCACACGGGAGTATACTTCTGGAGCCAGTCGAGGGGTTGCAACGGCATGCAATGGCTTGGCCAAGAAGAGGTCGCCCTCACTCTCTGAAATGTCGATTTTGCCCTCGCCACCACCCGGCACGGTCCAACTGAACCCTTGAACCAGCCGAGCCAACAGCATGATCGTCATGACCGAGCCAAGGCTCACACCCATGCACCCACGTCGTCCCGTGCTGAACGAAAGGAAATTCAGATCCGGCTCGTTCAGTTCCACGCTCGTGTTTCCGTTTCTCAAGTGCCTCCCTGGTTCGAACCTAAGTGGATTGTCCCACACGCTAGGGTTTCTACCCAACCCTACTCGGCTTAACAGGACGTGGCTTCCCTTGGGGATGAAGTAACCGTCCACCACCGTATCGGCATTCGACACGTGAGGGAGGTTGAACGGCGCGACGGGATGCAGCCGGAACGCTTCCCTCGCGCACGCCTTCACATAAGTAAGGTTCGGGATATCGGACTCGAGGACAAGACGGTCTTTTCCCACCACCCTATCGATCTCCTCTGCCGCCTTCCGCATAATCTCCGGCTCGTTGATCATCTCCGCCATGGCCCATTCCGTCGCATTCGACGGATTATCCACTGTCGCCAACATTAGTTCCTGCAAACACGGATATGTTACTTAAGCAACAATTCACCATCAATAACACTACATAGTTTTTGAATAGAAACATACCGTAACTTGAGCTTTGATCTCATCATCTGTTAGCGCAGGCTTTCCATCACTGTCTTTGGCCATGATAAACATGTCGAGAAGATCTTGAGCTTCTGTCCTCTCCCCATGTCGCCATTGTCTGAGTCTCTCATCCACAAATGGATCATTGTACTTGCTGACATCCTCCATACCACGGCGAACGATCTTCTCATGACCGTCCAAGTCAAACGTCCTCAGCCACGGGACATAATCCGATAATATGAAGGAGTAAAGATGGGTAAGCACAGTAAACAGGGATTCAATGTGTTCGATCTCTTCGAACCCAGGCCCGGCCCCATCTTCAGTCCCTTTCCCGAAATGCCTTACCCCAAACAATATCTTTCTGGCCACATTTCCGCTGTATTGACGAGTCACGAGCCTCAGATCGATCAAAGCAGAACAATCACGACTGTTTCTGACACATTTGTTGTTGATGAACCTTGTCAGGTTGTCGGCCTCTTCGATTCTCTTCTCGTGCGTCCATTGGAGGGTCTTGGCATTGATCACGTGAGAGGCGACCATTTTCCTCATCTTCTTCCACTGTTCGCCCTGGGGAACGACCGCGATCGTCAAGTAGCCGCGGCTGCAGTACTCGGTCCCCATCGTGAGAGGCCTCGACGCGAAGACGGAGTCTTGCTTCTTAAGAAACTCCCGGGCGATTCTGGGTGAAGTCACGGGGATCACGTGAGTGTTAGCAAGGCGGATACAGGCGATTTCGGTGTTGAGCTCCTTCATGAGAGAGTGTATCCATCGGAATACCGGTTTGTTCCTCCTTATCTCCGGCAGGTTTCCGATTACGGGCCAAGGCTTTGGTCCCGGTGGGAGAGGAGGGTCGTTTCTTGCGCCGCAAGTCATCGTCGTGGCTGTCTTCTTCTTCTTCTGCGTCGCCGTTAGCGAGGCAATGAGAAACCCTAGAAGAGGGACGAGTAGGAAGGTGAAGAAAAACATCGCCATTGCCAACGGACGAAAATTATGTGAAAGCTTGAAAATAGTGCCGATGGAGCCAAAGGATCAAGGGAGGAGTTTTTTTTTTTTTTTTTTTTTTTTCGAGTACTGGTGAGTCTTATTTATACAGAGGATAAATTGAAAAATAAAAATAAAAATATGCATTATGTAATGAATTCGTGTTTATCAACATAGTTTTACCAAAAAAGGGCACGAGTATGTATCTGGACAGTGAAAGATTCTCCGTAACATATTGGATTCGTAATTTAAGTAGGAGATTGAAGGAAAGACACGTGTCGGTGTAATTTTAAGACCAACTATAATTTTGTACTATAAACACTCGAATTTTTTTTTTGTTTTAACAAATTGAGCCATTTTATTGCACTTCATACATATCCTGTTCATTTTCCTTTTATATCGCTTTTGTTTTGTAATGAATGAGAAAATATCTATAATTTTTCATTAACACGTCTCTTTTTTTAATCACTAAATATCTATTTCTTTTTGTGACAAATATATATATATATATATATATATAGTTATTGTTGTGATTTTTCCTTTTGTGGTTAAATGTTTAGATAGAAATTTTGTTCGTAATTGAGAAGAATAAAATAAAAATATTATTTTATAATAATAATTAGTTTTTGCATACATACATGCATGGCCGTCGGATGGCACGCGTACAGCATGCACATTTGTGTGGCCCTCGAAGTTTTTTTAATTATATGTTTCCTTTTATTGTCAGTTCTAACATACAAATTTAACAAACACTCGTAATTTAATAACTAAATCTAATCATCTTTGGCCCTACCCGTATGATTATTTTATATAAAAAATATGAATTGAGAATCATAGAGTTTACACAAATCCAATATATAGTATGTATAATAAACGTGTGTATAATAAGTGTGTATATATATATGTGCGTGTGTGTAATACAAGTACATATATTTGTATGAATATATGTGTATTAGTGTGTATATGCACGTGTATACCATAATTCATATTCCAAAGATAAATCATTTAATGCGAATTGTTTTAATTATCCAATCAACCGATTTTGAAACGGAATATTTGGTTTTTATTTGCTCTTCTTAGGCTTTTTATTTGCTATTGTTAGTATGAAAGGCAGTGATTCTGCTTGGAATTGAAACCGTTGAAATAATCTTTTTAAATCTTAAAATTAATTTGGATTTATAAAAAAAAAACGATAATTGTCATAGGCCCTGCCTGATTTTGTAAATGGAAAGCAGGCGCTAGTTGGGCCTAATTGGGCCTTTTAAGAAAATGTTAACGACATTTACAGGCCCATAGGCTCAATATTGTCATTCCATTTTAGTTTCGGTCATGACGCGCCTAAAACGCGCGTGTATCGCACGAACACTAACCGTTTGTAGGTAGGTAGGTAGAACGAGTGGCGTAGGATTGGCCACGCAACGCAAGAGCGTTTCCGTATTTATTATACATGCTTTTATCAGATTCCCCGAAGAGAAAATATATTATATATTTATACAGAAGCAAAAATAATATAAAATAAAGTAGAACTAAAACTTTTTACGACGAAATTTAAAAATCCACAAATTAATGTTCTTTGTGAAATTAAAAAATTCGTCTTTACAAAAAAAATCCTCCAAATGTGAAATTTGGCACATTATTGAAGAGTTTCAATTTACTTATCTTTAATTTATTGTTCTAATGAAAAAAAATGAAATAAATTTTTTTTTTCTTGAAAGGTTGGTTGAAGAAAATGAGAAATGGGAAACACAGGCTTTGAACGTTAGCAAGATTAGCGTACCTACCACCCTCCTTCGAGCCTTTGGGGATCATCTTTTACCAAACCCTACATTTATATTTTTTATTCACATTTTTTACATCAACATAAGAATAAATATGTGTATATATAAATAAATCTCGGAAGCCATCTGTTATGTGAGTCTCACTCTTCTCTTTGGTGCCGGCACTAGTGTTTGCCGAGAGACAAAATCTCATTACAAGTAAGTTTTTATATTTATTATTGTGTTTAATTTATATATTAAGAATGATTTTGCTTTGTGTTGTTTAGATTTTTGGGTCTTCTTAATTTTTGTATATTGATGTGAGATTATACAGTGGGGAGTGAGGTGGTAATGGTGCATGAAGTTCCATTTCCTTCGCAAATTGTCACCTCCAAACCTCTCTCTCTTATAGGTCAAGGTAATCAATCTTTAATTTCTTTAATTAGTTAACAAAAAAAGCTGTAATCTTTATTTTTTTTTTGGCTAAAATCACTTAATTATGGAATCGTATCATGTTTAATTTGTGAATAAACAGGGATTACAGATATTGAGATCCATTTCCTTCAAGTGAAGTTCACAGCAATCGGAGTTTACGTAGATTCATCAGATGTCGGACCACATCTCGGAAACTGGAAAGGCAAACCGGGAAATGCCCTCGTCGATGACGACGATTTCTTCCATGCCCTCGTCTCCGGTAACGTGAATCTACATGCATATAACCCTAACGACCAACAAAAATATCATAATAACATTTGATTTTTTTGTTGTTGTTGCTGCTGCTTTCAGCTCCTGTGGAGAAAATCGTAAGGGTTGTGGTGATAAAAGAGATAAAGGGTTCGCAGTACGGAGTTCAAATGGAGAATGCGGTGAGAGATCGGTTGGCGGAGGAAGACAAGTACGAGGAAGAAGAAGAAGCTGCGTTGGAGAAAGTGGTCGAGTTCTTCCAGTCAAAGTACTTCAAGAAAGACTCTCTCATCACTTACCACTTCCCTTCTGACTCCCGCTTCTGCGAGGTAAATCCGAATCTAAGTTCAACCATCGAATTCGGGTCAACGCTGACTGACCGCGTTTTGCGTTTCTGGACGCAGATAGCGTTTGCGACGGAGGGGAAAGAGGGGGCTAAGATGAAGGTCGAGAACGCCAACGTGGCGGAAATGATACAGAAATGGTATTTAGGCGGAAGCCGGGGAGTTTCGCCGTCGACGACAGCTTCCCTCGCCGGCGCGTTGTCGGCGATCTTGTCTTAATCTTACGTTGTAACTTTGTGTTGTTGTCTGGTCATAAAATGGGACTGCGCCCGGTTAAGCTTGAACCGGGTGATTGTTTGGTTTACTTAAATCGGTATGTGGTTTTGATTGGCGATATCCGGTTATCTCTCAGGCTTTTCGTTTAGACTTTTCTAAAAGCGATTATGAAAAAAAGGCAAAGAAAAATCTCTCAAATTTAAAGGTTTAATAATATTTTAATAAATTATATCGACAAGACAGTCTAGAATAATGGAAAATAAGAAAAAGTGAAATAATAATTTCGAAGATTCCATAATGGTGTGGGCAGCCCACAGAGATGACATATGATTCCTAATGTTACTTATTCTGCTCCAATGATGGTCCTTTCAAAATCAAATATACTAACAAAAATATTAATTTTTTTAAAATTATAATCTCCACTCTAATTTCTTCTGAAATTTATATTTCTTCCATCATAAAAAAAGAGCGATATAAAATTTTAATATATGAATCGATTAACAGTCAAACTACCTTAAAGCTCTCTTACTACATATGTGAGCATTTGTTTTTTTTGGTAAAGATGTATTTGTAACATGGGTTAATATATACGACATATGTTTGGAATTCCCCGTGGCTGGAATATTATAATTAAATATTGGGTTTTGATATATAAAAGCAAATAAAACAATATTTTACTATATTTGAATAAAACTTAATACGACAATCTATTAATATGATTTTTTAAAATTAAATTAAATGGATATAAATTAAATCTAAAATAATTAAAACGGCAAAAATACTATTTTATTTTGAAATTTTTTGAATCAGAACTCTATCCAAACAAAGATGAAATACATAAAAAATAATAAATAGATATATTTTTTTTTCTAAAATAAAAGAAATCACACATCATGTCAAAGAAAAACGTCAAAAGGAGAGCCTAACAAAGACAAGTTAATCAAAACTTCCTCTCTTACGGTTTTCATAACGCCCACTTGTAGAAATAAATCAAAGTTGATAATACATCATTATTTCATTTTATTTTATTTATTTTCTTCTAAATCACTCGTTTAAGATTATAAAGCGGAAAATAAATAGATTGAAACCATATAAATACTCTCACTATTTCCAAACTCATCACGTTATTATAATATTCACATTAACCATAACAAGAGGAAAGTGGAAATTAACCAAACCTTCTTGGTGAACTCCAATTTTCACAAGTAATCACATCCATTTACACTCCGTAAAAAAAAACAAGAACAAACCCATTTGATGATAAGCAAAAACGCTCAACCTACCTCGGCGGCGGCGGCTGCAGCCGCCGGAGCATTCACA
>NW_010965775.1:1775728-1781072 GCF_000463585.1 Tarenaya hassleriana
CCGCCCCCGCCACGTCGGCTTCCCGGGAACTAGCTGCCGCCTCCGTCGCCGGCGGAGGCGGATCCACCAGCGACTGTCTGCAAGTGGGGCAGGAAGAATGCGACAGCAACCAAGTATCAATGCATCTGACATGGAAGCCATGGTTGCATTTGGGCAAAACCCTAACTTTCTCGCCGTCAAAGAACTCTCCGAGACAGATCAGACACTCTGTTGCTTTCATGTCGAGCCCTGAACTGTACGCAGCCACCGGGATTTTCTTCAACGCCCGCTTCTTCAGACCCCTCGCCGCCGCCAACCGCGCAGCTGTGCCCGCGTTTGCGTTTGCGTCGTCCTCCGCGAATCTTCTGCTGCATCGCAACGCGCAGCGCAGGATCGAGTTGAGTCCGAGGGCACAGATCAAAGCACAGAGAAGAGCGGCCAATATTATCACCATGTTTGTGTCCAAGTTAGCTTCATTGCCATTGCCGTTGCTGTTATATGAGCCTGATCTGATTCTAGGGTTTGTATCCGAAGGAGAAAGCGTCGCGGTCGCTTGCGTCTCAAGTAACAAACGACGTGGATGATGAACTCTTTCAACCGCCATAGCTGATGATCACTTTCAGAAGTAAAGACGAAATCCGATTAATGACTGATTCTCCTTCAATACTCTCCAGTTGTTCTTCTTCTTGTCCGAATGGGATTACAGAGGATGAGGGAATTCATCTCCCTCGCGTTCTGCAGAAAAAAAGAACTCTGCCTTTTCTTCTTCCCCCACTCCTCACTTCTCTTGAATTCTTCTCAATCTGATCCCTTAAAGCTCACACCTTTATCTTTGTTTATTATTTTTTTGTTTCTCTTGTTTTGGGGTAATTTATGATGTGATTTTCAGACAAAAGGACAAAAGGGTTTTTTGGGCTACGGTTACAAGTGAATTTTTTTAACAAAGAAAGGCAAGTTCCTTGGTTTCAAATTGCAATATAATAAGACATATATGTAAATAAAATAATAATAATAGGACAGGTGTGGAAGGCCAAATTGAGAGAGAAATTGCATGGTCGGTCCAAGAAAGTCTTGGTTCGCTGCGGCTGATTTACAGATTGATTAGACCGGGAAACAAATTTGTGACATAACTCATAATGATGTTCGATGTATGCCCGGTTTGGTGTGTATCAAATGGGTCACATGGCAAAAGGGTACCCTATTAAAACGGTAAACATTGTGAGTGATCTACAAAGCAATGGCCTAAAACTTCCGAATCAAGAAGAGGGAATTAAAACTCGAAACAAAAGCATGATTAGTAGAATAAAAACATATTAATGTTCTTGTTTTATAAAATCGTGTTGTGGAATCAGATACCGACTAATCATATGTCCAATTCGATGTTACATACAATAATATTCCTCCTCTGCATATGCTTTTTCTTTTTTGAATTTTTCAAAATTTTTTTTTATAAAATTGGTCGGCAATTGTCATCTTCAAGGTTACTTTGATATTTGGTTGATCAGCCTGATGTCTAATCACTAATTAAATTTATGTATGAAAAAATAAGATAAGCTTAGGTATTAGCTGCCATCATAGTATCGATAGTCATACCAATTTATTCTGTGTGTGAGTATTTCTTTTGTTAGTCATATGTCAATTTCTTACACTAGAAGAACTTTTGTTTTTTGTTTTTATCATGGTTACTATCATTTCATACATTGACTCTTTGTTCATATGGTTTTAGGATAATTTTGGACCCGTCGTATATATATATTATACAGACAAAGTTCATCTAAGAATGATAACGAAAATTATTCTTGTATAATCAACAAAAATCAAACAAAATTAGTTCAGTTGACTAGTGCTCCCAAATGTTTTGAGCCAAATCATGTAAATGAAAATAGTTGGAGTTGTGATAAGTATCTTATTTACACTAAATCTGTACGGTTCATATACATATATGTGTGTGTACGTAGTTGGACCATATACATATATATATATATATATGTATGTATGTGTAGTTGAATAAATTGGAAAGGGGGGTTGGGCATATACATAGGAAAACCATGTGGCCATTGGGTCCACACAAAAGTATGCAAAGTCCAATTCAAACACACTAAATGTACAATCAAATACACTCTCAACCAAGAGAAACAAACACCTGTCCCTATTTGATTCACTTGCTCCATTGCTGACCTCTACCTCAACGAGAGAGACCCATCAACCAACATGCCCACATGTACTTGTACAAGTGTATGTATATACATCTCTATATATATATATATATGTGTGTGTGTGTGTGTGTGTGTGTTGCAAGTGTATACACATGTATGTGGGTGTGGTGGTAAGGCCTCAACTACTTAAATGCCTCTTTGTGCGTGATTAGACCCATGAAAAAGTATGTTTTAGGTGATGAAAGATGTGAGGAACGGTTGGGAAGCAAGTCCACCTAATCTTGTTCTATTATATATATATTAATGATTTATTTTGGAAATTATGTATTTTTTTGGTATTAGCGGAAATATAAAGAAGATGGATGTGGCACGTAACCTATTTTTATTGGAATATATAATTCAATTATCCTATTCATATAATGTATAAGTTGTTGAGAAAATTGAGAATTCTTTTAATTAAAATCCATTACGATATATATATATATATTCGTGTTTGGTGGCATTATTACTATATTTGCTGTTATTAACACCATTGTTGACTAACTTGTTGATCCAAAAACGAAAGTTAATTATAGGAAGATAATAATTGTTGGCTATTACGGTCGTGACTAATGATGAGTTACAGAAGATGCTGCATAAAGAGTAGACTCTTTTCTTTGTTTAAAAATAAATTAAAATGAAAAATAATGGTGGAATTTTAACAAAAAAACAGTAAAAATACCATTGACAAAAACGTATTATGTGAAAATAACGGGTATTTTACTTTGTTGGGAATGGATTTGAACAGTATCATGATTTAATTCCGATTATAGACTTTAATAGGTTTGATTTTATTTTGTTCAATTTACATACTTTAATTATAGATTTTAATAGTGTTATGATTTATTTTATTTGGTTCGATTTAGATACCGAATGATATATATTTTACTGATTTTTATACAGAAAAAAAAATCTTAGAGAATACAATTACATAATTTGAAAAAGATAATTAATATATTTTGTTAACATTACATCAATTTTAATCACTTAAAAAGGTAAATATAAATGAGTGGTTAAAGGATTTTTATTGAAAAAGCAGAGTAATTTATTTTCCATAAACGTGTGGGTAGTGAAGGAGCATAAACGCGGTTGTCCCACGAAAACGCACGTGAACTCTACAGCGGTAGCGTTTCAGCCGACGTGATTTTGTGGCGGAGAAGTTGGGCCACAAACTCGGCCCAATAAGAGACCACCATGTCCCTGTCTCCAACCACTGTTTTCTTTCGTTATTGCATTTTTTTATATGAAATTACAGTTTTTTTTTTTTGATGAAAAAATTACAGTTTTTTTGTCACTACATATATATATATATAGTGATATTGAAGTAGGTGTAAAAATATGTATATGCAAACATGTATACATATAGGTGTTAAATAACGAATATTTTGTTCGACACAACAAAACACAACTCTCGTCTTTTCTTCTTATTTTTTTTGTATGATATTCAGAAATTTGTATATAATATGTGATTTATACTCAATATTATTTCATATGATAAATCAAACCATGGTTTTGAAATTATATTCGTACCGGATAATGTAATGAAGTGGTTTGGATTTATATATCTCTAGTCTAATATTATCCTTTTCGTTCTCCATATATGCCGAAAAATAAATCGATAAAGTCGGCAAAAAGCGACCCAAGATTCAGACAAAATCCAAAATCGTGGCTCTAAAAACAACCAAGAAGAGATCTCCGCAATTTCAGGAACAAACATCATTTGATTTGTCTCAATTTGACATAATTTAAAAAAATGAAGAAAAAATATATATATATGGATAAGGATCAACCGTCAATGCCTGGATTCTTCACACAGTCGGTTCTTTATTTAAATATTTGAAATAATTAGATAATGTTTTTGGACTATGCTTCAATATTTTTTGAATAATAATAGATTTATTTAGCGAATTTAATGGTTTTATATATTTTATTATATGATATTATTATCACATTAACGATTTAAATATTCATTTATCAATTACCATCTGCAAATAACCACCAATAGGATTATCATAGCAATTTAAGATGTTCATTTATCAGCTTTCAATGTATAAAAATCATTAACAAAGATTTAAAATAACTCCTCGTTTCTCTCGCTTTGACTTTGATCAAACCTTAATTTAGATGATTGGTTAGGCTCTTGGACCTCTTGGTAATTTAATTTGGTATGAATACTATAACCAATGGCAGATTACAATTTATTTATTTATCTATTTTTTATGATCTTAAAACCAATTAAAATTTTAACATGGTAATTATTCTTTAAATTGAAATGAAAATCAAAACCATAAAAATATTGACTTTAGCTTTTGATACTGATATCAAAATCAAAGCCACGAAATCAAGTCCTAAAATATAAAATTAATCAAACGTGACAACTGTAGATTCATAGTAGTTAGCAGAATCCATAGAATTCCTTCCAAGTTCAAAAATCCAAAAATTTGTATGTCACCAATATTAAATAAAAATAAAATTTGGATAATTCAATCGATGAAATGGAAGCTCAAAACGTTTGTTTCGTCCTGAATTCAAACTCAAATTTGACGAAGAAATATATATTTTAAATCGTCTAGTTGACTGCCGATTCCGAGATTAATCTGAATCTTGGTTCAAGATACCCGATCACCAAAAAAACTCTTATGAATAAGTAGCATATAATCTCGTCCGAAGTCCCTGGCTCAGGTCAAACCCTCTGTTTGACTTGGAGACTTCTTCGGCTTCAACAGTGTTTATGTATATTATTCCCTTTGTTTGTCTTATCATTTCGGATTTTCTACATAGGATTATTATTTATGTTGGTGGTATCTCTAATATATCTTACATGGTAATGGTCCTCCGTTATACAATTAGAAGATTAGACCTGTTCTATAATCCAAATGATTCGAAAAATCGAATATAAAATCTAAAACCTATGTCTGAAAATAAATTTGGGACTATAATTTCTATAATGATTGATAACATTCATCCCCTCATTTTCCAGTGAATGTGTATTGACTTGAATGCAATTTAAAATATTTGAAGGACCGCCTCATATTAGAATAACAATTATTATGTATATCAAAACCGAAAGATGTGAAATAAGTAACGTAAATATGGGGCCCACGAGTTCATCAGCATGAGGTCAAGGTCCACGTCGTTGCATTTGAGTCTTGCAAAGCTATAAACCGCTC
>NW_010965775.1:1781085-1802382 GCF_000463585.1 Tarenaya hassleriana
CGCTCTTCCTGAAAATACGACCGATACGATGATGCCTCATCTCTCTCTCTCTTATACTATCTTATAATCTTATACTTCAATGATAAATTTTATTGCTATCTTATGTATGCGAGATATGATGTTTTTAAATATTTAAATATTAAGAGCATATAAGAGACGTTATCTTCTTCATGGATCTTCCTATATAAACGTTCTTATGCATAGCAGCATGGTTTAACAAGAACCCTGTCAACTATACACAAGTTCACTTTTCATAATTTAGCCCCTACAAAATAATGAATCTTCCAAAAATTTCCCAAACTTTGTTTGTTTCACTCGTTGCCTGCCTCAACCTCTGCTTCCATGCGATCAACTGTGACGACGACGGAGGCTGGCAGAGCGGCCACGCTACCTTCTATGGCGGCGCTGATGCATCAGGAACGATGGGTACATACAGTTAGATTCATATTTACATCAACTGAAAAGAACCAACAACAAAAAAGACACAAGCTAACCCTAAAACTTCTTGGATTTGAAGGTGGTGCATGTGGATATGGTAACTTGAACAACCAAGGCTATGGCACGAACACGGCGGCTCTGAGCACGGCTCTGTTCGACAACGGCCAGACCTGTGGGGCGTGCTACGAGCTACGGTGCGAGGATGATCCTCAGTGGTGCAACCCCGGCTCGATCATAATCTCGGCTACCAACTTCTGCCCTCCTAACTTCGGTCTACCGAACAATAACGGTGGATGGTGCAACCCTCCTCTTCAGCACTTCGACATGGCTGAACCCGCCTTCCTCCAGATCGCCCAGTACCGAGCCGGGATCGTCCCTGTGGGATTCAGAAGGTAATTAACCGAGTCAGAATCCGAGAAAAAGAAAACGTTTCATTTTTTGTTAGTATCCATCATAACCATGAGAGATAATAACCAGTTTTTTTGTTTACAGGGTTCCTTGCGCGAAGAGAGGAGGAATAAGGTTCACCATTAACGGGAATTCCTACTTCGACCTGGTCCTGATCACGAACGTGGGTGGCGCCGGAGATGTGCTGGCTGTCTCGGTGAAAGGGTCGGGGACCGGATGGCAAGTCATGTCGAGAAACTGGGGACAGAACTGGCAGAGCAACATGTACCTACGTGGCCAAAGCCTCTCGTTTCAAGTCACTGCAAGCGATGGCCGGACCGTTGTTAGCAACGATGTCGTGCCTGCTGGCTGGCAGTTCGGACAGTCCTACGAAGGCGGCCAGTTCTAGGGGCGACTCGGCCTATTCTCCGACAGGGAGAATCTTAAGTAGTTTTTGTAATAAAATAGCAGATGAAACGAAGAGCCTATACAGTATTAAGGCATAGAGCATAACCCGCTCGAGTTCCTTTTTTGGGATATTTACTCTTCTATAGTCATAAGAAACTGAAGTGCTTGCAATGGTTTTTTTTTAATCACATTTCCCTGTCTAGCAATAAAACAGTGAAGAAAACGACCCAACAAAAAAAAACCCTAAGCGGCCATTATATCGTATTGAAATCGGAAATTACACAGATGCCCGGAATCAAAGTTATCACCTTTACCACTGCCCATGAACCGATGAATCGTGAATTGCCGACCCAACAATCTGTAATTCAGATGCGAAGAACCCTCCCTTCGTTCCTTCCATCGCAATCCCCTTCGACGTCACTCGAATGATCATCGGAGATTCGAAATTCCAGCACCCAATTGCTAGAAATACGCAGATTCTCGGTTCAATTTCGATCTCGAAAGCTCCTGGATTTACGAATTCGCTCCACCTTCGACCTAGATTTTCTGGGTACACTGACGGGCTTCGTAGGAAGGAAAATCGAACGAATCTGACGCAGATAGCGATTTGGTATGTGGGGATCACGCAGAAAAAGGCTGCGACTTTTGCCGGAACAAGCGTCGAAAAATAATTCTCCGATCAACATTATTCATCAAAATATTTTTTTTTTGTTTCGATTGATTTACTGCACCGTCGGTGTGGTTCGAAATTTCGAAGCACGTTTTCCATTTTTTTTTTTCACTTCTCAATTTTTTTTCTTACAATCTCGAATTTTGTTTTTTTTTCTAAGAACAAGCAAGCAACTACCTATATTGTAGTTTGACCCAACCCATACACATACGGGCTTGCTCTTAAGGCTATATGGGCTCGAAATCACAAATCCAAAGATTTGGCCCAAAAGATTGATAAAGGACGAATAGCTTTTTGCCACGTGTCGACGTGCCCATTTCTCTGCCGCGTGTCTCCATCCTGACCGTTTGTTTTGAGAATTTCGTAGTTTCCGTTAGAAATTGTCCAAGTGGGAATATCATTAAAAAAAATGTCCCAACTTGTACACAAATATCACATTATAAATTTTCTAAATTAATAACTAGATTATGGCAAAACGTCGTACAAAATCCTAAACTTATCAAAATGGTTTCGTTTCTTGGCTTAATCATATCTATACTTTAAAAAACTATATTTTAATATACAACGCACAACGGAACCGTTTTTTAATCAGTATTTTGTTTATTTCATTATATAATATACATGAGATGTATAAAATATCACGGAAAATTCGACTGTCTCTAATTATATTGGGGGCGTCTTGAATGTCCCACCTCTCATATCTTCTCTTCCAAACATTTCGGGTAAGAAATCATACGTTGTGTGCTTGTATTGGTTAAAACATGGTACTAGACCAAGTATAACTGTACTGTAGAACGTACGACCAAAAAACAAAAGGTTGTTTTTGGATGGATGTTGATGTGGCCGTTGATGTATTTGGATTTGGTACGGGAAAATCGGATGCATCTAACTCGAGCGGAGACTTCATGCTCCACTACCGAAGTCTTTTTCTCTTTTCTTTCTTGCATCTGGTCAGCTGTTCCATGGTTATGAGATGGCATAGAATATTGCTCGACGGCTCAATCGTCAGTTTCGCACTCTCTCCGTGTTGATGGATATAGGCAGGTGGTTCCGTTCTAGAGAGCGTGTTCATTGTCTTATAACGGCTTAACTATTTTTATATATGGTCGATGTGGGATTCTAAAACATTAAAAATCTATCTAATAAAATTAAAACATGTTAAAAAGAAGTCAACTAATTTTTTCAGTGATATTTTTCAAAAGTTTTTATTTTTACTATATAATTGAAATACTTGGAAGTTAATCAAAACCTTATACAATCGACATATATATCGCATAAAATTTTCACATTTGATCCAATATTTTATATATCTGAGTTTTTTCAAAACAAAATTAATTGCTTTCTTCAAAGGCAATTTCTTAAAATCCCTTTAAAGGTCATATTTAAAAGGAAATTTTTTTATTGGGTTCGAAGAATCAAAAGGAAAATTGGTAATGCTTACATAAACTTAGAACTTGCTTATGTTTCACTCCTGGAAAAATGGCAAAAATGCATCGAAAAATCAATTGAAAAATAAGAAAAAAAATAGTATTTCATTTATTTATTTCAAACCATCCATTACCAATATCGTAAATAGCATTTTATTTTAAATTTTTTTAACAATGTTTTAAAATTATTTTCCATTCTTACAACAACAAAAAAAAATTTCAAGTATGGTAATTATCGCTATGTTCGGCACTTTGATTATTGATTTGCGCGGTTAGTGTATTAAACAATGATCGCTGATATGTTTGAAATCGAATAGTCACTAATTAGTAGGTAATCATTACAGTAAATTACCGTAAGAAAGAAACGACTCTGAGAGTTAATACGTCATTAATTAACAATAATTACTGAATTTGAGGATATTAAATGCACGCCAAAAATCATGAACAGGTTGAAGGCTCGTATGGGTCATTCGGCCCATACTTTAAAGAAGCCCACGAAAATTACTCACGAGCTTCGGCCCATAGATCTTTCGGCTAATTTTGTTTCAGTACACCGATTTTGGCATTTCGCTAAAAATGTAGATTTTTCTTTTGGGAAATTTTTGCATATACAAAAAATTTAAGATTAAATATTTCCGATTTCCTTTGGATTTTCTTTTGAGAAATTTACGTTGTTGTTATGATTTTTTAATACTTTAAAAAACTATATTTTAATATATATCGCACAACGGAACCGTTTTGTAATCAGTAATTTGTTTATTTCATTATATAATATACATTAAATGCATAAAATATCACGGAAAATTCGGCTGCTCCAATTATATTGGGCCAGTCTTGAATGTCCCACCTCTCATATCTTCTCTTCCAAACATTTCGGGTAAGAAATCATACGTTGTGTGCTTGTATTTGTTAAAACATGGTACTAGACCAAGTATAACTGTACTGTATAACGTACGATCAAAAAACAAAAAGTTGTTTTTGGATGGATGTCGATGTGGCCGTTGATGTATTTGGATTTGGTACGGGAAATCAGACACATCTAACTCGAGCGGAGACTTCATGCTCCACTACCGAAGTCTTTTTCTCTTTTCTTTCTTGCATCTGGTCAGCTGTTCCATGGTTATGGGATGACATGGAATATTGCTCGACGGCTCAATCGTCGTTTTCGCATTCTCTATGTTTTGATGGATATAGGCAGGTGGTTCCGTTTGTAGAGAGCGTGTTCATTGTCTTATAACGGCTCAACCATTCTTATATATGGTCGATGTGGGATTCTAAAACATTAGAAATCTATCTAATAAAATTAAATCATGTTAAAAGAGAAGTCAATTAATTTTTTCA
Source organism: Tarenaya hassleriana (assembly GCF_000463585.1). Lineage (NCBI taxonomy): Eukaryota > Viridiplantae > Streptophyta > Magnoliopsida > Brassicales > Cleomaceae > Tarenaya > Tarenaya hassleriana. The sequence goes on from NW_010965775.1 coordinate 1,785,757, forward strand.
GTGATATTTTTCAAAAGATTTTATTTTTACTATATAATTGAAATATTTGAAAGTTAATCAAAACCTTATACAATCGACATATATATCGCATAAAATTTTCACATTTGATCCAATGTTTTATATATCTGAGTTTTTTCAAAACAAAATTAATTGCTTTCTTCAAAGGCAATTTCTTAAAATCCCTTTAAAGGTCATATTTAAAAGGAAATTTTTTTATTGTGTTCGAAGAATCAAAAGGAAAATTGGTAATGCTTACATAAACTTATAACTTGCTTACGTTTCACTCCCGGAAAAATGGCAAAAAATGCATGGAAAAATCAATTGAAAAATAAGAAAAATAGTATTTCATTTATTTATTTCAAACCATCCATTACTAAATTTGTAAATAGTATTTTATTTTAATTTTTTTTAACAATGTTCTAAAATTATTTTCCATTCTAGCAACAACAAAAATAATATTTTCAAGTATGGTAATCATTGCTATGTTCGGCACTTTAATTACTGATATACGCGGTTAGTATATTAAATAATGATCGTTGGTATGTTTGAAATCGAATAGTCACTAATTAGTAGCGTAATCATTACATTAAATCCATTGTTAATTACGTCCTTTCAAACAAAAATTAGTAAATTACTGTAAGAAAGAAACGACTCTGAGAGTTAATACGTCATTAATTAACAATAATTTCTGAATTTGAAGATATTAAATGCATACCAAAAATCATGAACAGGTTGAAGGTTCATATGGGCCACTCGGCCCATACTTTAAAAAAGCCCACCAAAATTAGTCGTGAGCTTCGGCCCATAGATCTTTCGGCTAATTTTGTTTCCGTACACCGATTTTGGTATTTCGCTAAAAATGTAGATTTTTCTTTTGGGAAATTCCTGCATATACAAAAAGATTTAAGATTAAATATTTCCGATTTCCTTTGAATTTTTTTTTAGAAATTTACGTTGTTGTTATGATTTTTTAATATTTTAGAGTTCAGATCAATGTGATTGGAGAACTTCCATATTTAAACTATTTTAAATATGATTCGATTCTAAAATGATTACGTTGACCCCTACTAACGTATACGATTTACCTCTAATATGTATATATTATAAGATATGAATTGCATACGTACGTGTTCCCCGAGAAACTTCCTCGTTTGACTACGCATAAAGTCAAACAGTGCCAATACGCGTTTTCACCTCTATATATATATATTCTCATTCATTTAATATCAATTTTTTTGGTTAAATAATATCAAAATTCTAAAATTTGAAAATCATTCCATGCATGGTTTTGCTGGGAATTATGTATTGACTATCGAGCATTCCACTTGGGAAAAAAAAAAAGAGTTTTTGCTTCTATTTGTGCCACGTGCCAATTATGCAAACTTTATAATTGATTTCATGAAATGATTAAGTCATAATTTGCATAACATCCACAGACCATGTATGATCCAATGTTACACTTGATGAGCTATATATTCGAAAGAACCAAAGAGAAAACTATAATTCATGTAATGAGATATTTACACAGCTAATATAACCCGTACATCGGAGAATTCTAAGGAAAAAAAATCAAAGTATTAACGTGGATAAAATAAAAACAAACCCTAAAGATTAAAAAAAAAAAACAGAAATCAAACTGACAAAACAAGACAGCGGGATCTAAAACATGTTCTTGACAGTTCATGCCTTGACGTCGTTGGTTCTCTTGCTTGGTCCAGACGCCGGAACTCTCCTCTTCGGAAGAGCATTCAGCACCAATGATCCATATTTTCCGGTGACAATTCCCGGCGAAGTCTCCGCCGGATCCCCATCGCCGCAACCCACCGTCGGTCGTTGATGTTGACCTTCCTTGGGGACAGGAATCTCCACGGCGAAGATTACGTCATCAATAGCCGGGAAGATTTCTCCGGCACAAAGCCTCGCCGTAGACAGTGAGGCAAGCTGAGTTACAGAGATGAGAAGGAGAATTAGAAGCAAACCAGAGATTTTCTTCATTTCTTTTATCTCTGTCTTCAAGAAAATACACTGCTTCTTCTTCTTCTTCTTCTTCTTCTTTCCTCTGCTTTGTTGTCGAGGCGCGAATTGAGTAAATATATGTATATATGTGTTTGTATATATATATGTGTATGCATGTATGTATGTATGTATGGAAGTCAGCGGGAGATTCAGAGCTGACGTGGCAAGTGTGGGCTTATACGTTATAATTCAGATTTGAGTTATTAGATTAAAAAAAAAACAAGAAAGTTTTTTTTTCCATTTTTGATGATATAGAAAAGGAAAAAAAAAACAAAATCCAGGTCACAGTCTCCTCATTCATGTTGGGCTTAAAATTGGGCCTTTATTGGGCTTTACTTGTATTAATTCGTTTTTACACTTCGGACGCCTTTCTCCGTTTTCCCGGTCGTCGGACGATCGGATCTCCGTCTTGACTCTCTCTCTCTCTCTCTCTCTCTCTCTCTCTCTGTGTCTGAAATGTCAAGTAGGCTTCGATTAGATGCGTTTGTTTCCGCGATTGTTCCGGTGCACCCTCACGAGATTCCGGTCTTGCTCCATTCTTCCTCCTGCTTCTTCTTCGTACGGATCTTTCTCTCTGCTTCGTCCTTTCGACAGATTTTGCATATCAGAGGTTACTAGCTTATTACGGAGTTTAATTCGTGTCTAACCCACGAGCAAATGTCAGATTTTGAGCGCGTATTTTGTTGTACTCCCATTGCGCGACGAAGGGGCAATATCTCTGGGCTTGTCGAAGCTTCCAGGCCTGTTCGTTGGATCCCTAGTGCTCACGTTGATCGCTGCTCCTGTGTCCACCTTGATCTTTTCTCTACCCAATTTGTCCAAATCCAAGGTACTGCCATTCCCTTCTACATTCTTTGATTTTTTGAAGTTTCTGGTTCGTGTAGCCATTTTCCGAAGAAATGTAGATTTAAAGGTATGTACGAGTGGGAATTCAAGAGAAATCGACTATGGGCTTCTCTTGATTTTCATAAACTGTAGCATAGTTTCAAGGGAACTTTTTAATCATTCGCCAATGATGCCCCTTTCGTTAGCTAAGTCAATGTTTTTTGAGTTTTAATTTGGGTTTGCATCTAGTTGCATAGAGAAATGCTTGATCGTTCTGGTCTCAGCTGGTGCTGTTTGGATTGTATTTTGCTGGGAAGATACAACAAAAGAGATAGTGTATCAACAGCAAGTATATGATTCCCACCTGTCTTGGCGTTACCCGACTGATGATGGTTCTTGAAATTCCAGGCTTTGGTTCTTATACACAGATTCTTCAGTCTATCTCTTGTGCTGTTTTTCATTCTCTGGCGCTTCTCCCCAACAGAGATTGTATCGTCTAATTCAAAGGTAATCATAAGAAGCCCGCTTCTGTATCGTCTCTTCTGTAACCCTATTTAAAGCATACTACTCGATTTGAAGGACGCAGTCGCCTCAGCATCCGGACTAAAGAAAGACCTGAAAACTGGCGCTGATGGAACTAGCTCTGCGGATGGATGGGAAAACCATGGTTGGTTTTACATTTCAGTCCGAGTTGGATTTTTCCTTTGGGTATGTCAAATGCTTTGTTTTTTCTTGGTTTTAGGCTCATGCCACTGTGTGCTTATTAGATATGTAATAAACGCAAAGGAGTCTTTTGCTGTATCTGAAGGTTGCATTGCTTAATCTTGTGGCTATTTCTTCAACATGGGCTAGAATAATTGATGTGATGGACAACGAGGTAGTTTCTATAGCCCTTTGCTTTTTGTAGAAGTTGTTATTTGTTTATCGGCATAACACATTCTGTAAATTCAGTCAGGTTCAAGATTGTTTGGCTTTGTTGGTGCTGGTGCTACCCTTGGTCAGCTTTTTGGCTCAGTGTTTGCTGCTGTAACGGCTTGGCTGGGTCCATGTATGCCTTGCTGTTTTTCTGCGATGTTTCTATTTAGTTGTCTGGGCAGGACTTTCTTCGTTTGTTTGATGAATACCATTTCGATTTTTCTCGTAACTGAAGATGATGCTTGATGCAGTTTTACTTCTCTTTGCTGCTCTTTTGATGGAGTTCGCTGCACAATCTTCAAAAGGGATCACCAGAGATATTACATATTCCCCTGAGGAGTTATCTCCCCTAAGGTTAGCTATGCAGCTCCATCGTCTTCTTCATATGCATATCGTGAATTTGATGCTTGAGACAATGCATGGCTATATATTGAACTGAAACGCCCGTTACAGTTGTAATAAAATCTGCCCAATGCTGCTTGCAGAATTTTTATATTTTTTTCTTTTGCTATTAGGAAAACCGATGATGAACACAAAAGTGAAGCAAATGAGCTGGAGGTTTCTTGTCCAAAGGTTCCTACCTCCGATGCCAAACCTCAGTTTTGGGCCATCTTCGACGGAATGAGGCTTATTTTGGCATCCACTTATCTCTTACACATGTCTTTGTTCCTCTGGCTCAGTGCAGTCATCTCGTCATTCTTCTATTTCCAAGTAAGAAACGCTTTCCACATGCTAGAGAGTTGACTGAAACCTAAAAGTGTTACACTATGTTTCAATAACTTAGAAGTTTATATAAATATATTTGAGCAAGTTGATTAAGCTTTTCTGTCATAAAAAATGGGCTTGGCAGTTGGCATGTAAATTATATGTTCTTGTCAGTAGCAAAAGAGGCTAAGGTTGCTTTACTGTAATAGGAAGGAGATTCTGGTTTCTTAGAACATTACTTTATAGGCATTATGACCTCAATTGCCAAGATATCTGGATCATCGACATTGACTCTTCTAGTTTTGGCGAAATTTACACAGCATAATGATAAATCTTCCTCCATCAGAAACTCTCTCTGACATGAGCAATTCTTGTTCTTGCTTTATGTATTTGTTGTCAATGTCCTCTAATTAGTGCAGAGAAGACTTGTAAGTCTTCTGGGTCTCACTGATGGAACTTTAATTCATCGTAGAAAGTGAATATAATCGCTATGACGATCAAAACGTCCATTGGACGAAGAAGGCTGTTCGCCCAGATAAATAGCTTCATTGCAGTTTTCATACTAGTTGGACAACTCACTCTAACGGTATGTCATCTTCGAGAGAATTTGCTATGACATTGATTCAGTGAAACTAGTAGTTCTTTCTATCGGGACAACGATACATGAATACAAATCTTCTGTTTGACTCTCGGGGTTCTAACGTTTTATAGGGTAGGATCTTGACCGTTGCTGGTATAACGGTAGCCATATCTGCATCTCCATTTGTTGCTCTGGGGAATTTGGTTGCTCTTGCAGTATGGCCATCTTGGGTGACAGTTGCTGTGTCTGAAACACTCAGAAAGGTTTGTGGCCTAATAGCACCTCTGTCTCGTCTTTTTCTCTCAGATACTTTTAATCCTCGTTTTCACGCTCACATTTTGTTGTTGGACAGGTGACAACTTATGTCGTGACTAGACCCGGAAGGGAGCTCCTGTTCACTGTGGTATCGCAAGACGAGAAATACAAAGCAAAGGTACCATTGTTATCTGATTTCTCTTGAGAGAGATGTTGAACATTTCAGTTCAGTTGTAGAGAAGAGAAAGATTGCTCTTTTTTTTCTTTGAACCCGACATCAAAACCCATATGACTGTTTCTGTTTCTGTCCCTGTCCTACGAAATTGTATCCTTTACAATTCCTCATTTCTAATAGACATTGTGAAAGATGAGCAAATTATGCAGGCCTTGTTTCTTACACTGTATTGCAGGTTTGCATAGATGTTGTAGTCCAACGGCTGGGAGATGCAGCGGCTGCGGGACTATATGAACTGCTTTCCAGCACTCTTCGCGATCAAACATCAACCTCTTCGCTCTATGCCGTACCTGTTGAGTTCTTGTCCTCAAGACTTTCCAACATATGTATCATCTATATGTTCCTTGATGATGTCTCCATTGGTCCACAGGTCTGTTTAATATGGATAATCACTGCATTCTTCTTGGGCCGGCGCCAAGAACAACTGGCAAAGCTCCAGGTGGTTTCATCTTCCTAGAGATTTCTAGGAGAGAAAAAATTCTTGTTTACATTGATGAAAATATGAGCTGCAGAATATGTGATATACTTGCTCTTGATCTTAAAAAGTTAATGCTCATACAAAGTCAAAAGAGCTGCTCAAGGCCAACCCAGAAGAAGGATTACAAGGTGCCATAACTCCACCAAGACTGCAGAATATATGCTTCTGCAGACATTGATAGCTAGGCCCGGGATTGTACATTGTGAATTCGTTCTTTTATAAGCGTCGGGATTGTATACCGTGGAATACACTTCTTTTATTGCGATTTGCAGAGAATAAAGAACTGATCATTGTTACCATCTGACGGTTTTTGTCAAAATCAACGGAGAGACCGAACACGTTCCTGTATCAACTTCCTCTCCCAGTCTGCAATGCCCTCAAAGGCAAAGTCAGGAAGAATCTCAAAAGGCTCCTTCCATGGATCCTCCTTCGCCAAATCGTAAGTTGCTCCTCTGATTGCTCTTTTGTTAGGCCCACATGGCCGTTTTGAAACCAAAGTGTCATAAGCAGTATTCAGCTGTCCAAACGCAGAATCAAACCATAAAGCGGGTGTTCAAATGGTGTTCTGTAATGGCAAGTTCCAAGAGCTTGAGCTGAAGACATTTACTTACATCCATGTCACAGAACCAATACATATATGCAATTGCAATGGCAGGAGCTCTTCCCAGCCCTGCTGTGCAATGCACATATACCCTTCCTTTCCCTTGTGAAGTCGCCGATTCCAACAATGCTACAGCTTTTGGAAGCTGGCTTCTCAATGAATCTGGGTCGAAGTCTTTTGCCTAAACAAATCCCAGAACAAGAAACTGATGATAAAAAAAGAAAAAAAAATCTCAGATTCTCCATTTCCTCAAAGATCAAGAACAGTGTTTAGTAAGTTTTGCCCGATGAGGAGGGTGATTTCTTACAGGCCTTCTCATGTGATGGATTCCAAGCTCCTTGGATCTTCTGACAATGGTTTCGAGATCGATTCCCCAGTACTCGATGTCGGTGTCCTGCTGCAAGTTCAGAATGTAAGCAACATTCTCTTCATGTTTCAAGTGATCTATGTCCTCTGGCTTCTGTGGCTGCGACCCCACGATCAATTCATCTGTTATCAATGTGTAGTTCATGCCTGAAATTTGAAACAGTACATGACCAGATTCAGACAACCAAAAAAGCACATTGCTTCCCATCTTGCATCCCAAGGAAAAACTTGAACAACACATTAGAACACCGAACTTCAGGCAGTATCTATGAATCAATGGATCTACCCAGAAAAAGGAATTGCAGCACAATTGTTGAAAGACGCTACCCAGAAAAGTTCATAGCAAGAAACTCGAAAAGGAATGAATAGTTTACCCAGATCGTGATGATACTCATATGGGTTCCTCATCATTCTCTTCATAACAGTGTTGTAATCCTCCGGTCCGCTCTTGGAGCTCAAAGACGAGCCATTTCTTCCTGGGTTTTCTCCGACACCACGTCCCGGCACTTTGCAGGAAACTCGAAATGATTTGGGCAAACTGCCGAGGATTCTGGGATCGAGCGATGGCTTCTTGAGGATGGCTGCCCAGAAAGCTGATTCATTTTCTCGGGAGTGTTTGGATGCCGAGAAAACGCAGCTCTTGCTTGCGATGGAGCTCATCGGGCCGCTCTGTCCGGCACTTTTCTTTCTTCCCGGATCTTTCCTGATACCACAAATCATAAATGATCCAGAGCCTTTTCTCTCTCGTAGCCTATGACCAAAATGCCCTCTAAGCCACCCACACGTGACGTACGTAATTTGCTGATATTAATTCCAAAGTATATCCTAATTTTCTGATATTTAATTTCCCAATATTTCCCAATGGAATTCGACAAAAGGGAAAAGGGCTTCTCTTTATGTAGTTTTCCTTTGTCTGAATAATAATAATGTTATGTTTCGGATCTTAAACATGGTACAAAATTTCGTATGTTTTAAATATAAATGGTTCTTGGCATATCGTATGAGTGTTAGTATGGTCATTTCCGTCGGGTAATTATATATGATTTCATTTAAACAAAAGTTATCCAATGTTTATGCACTTGGACTCCTTTCTCCATACATATATATATATATATATATTTCATCCTAAAAAGAATGCAACAATTTTCGTAATTCACAAAATAAAAAATATAGAGAAAAAAAAAAGCCCACTAAGAAACAAACAATATACTCCAAAAAAAAAAAAAACCTAAACGACATGAACCTCACCAACTTTCCCATTGCCATTGCCATTGCCATTGCCAGTGTTCCCTCCTTCTTCTTCAACCTTCTTCTTCTTCCTCAAGACCCCAAACTTCGCCAAAATCTCCACCGACCAGTCCCATAGATTCAGCACGACATAAACCCCGATCCCTCCGATGAGTCCGTACGCGACGGAGTACGTCAACGGCATCAGAATCAGCGTCACGAACCCAGGAATCGCCTGTTTCATGTCCGACCAATCGATATCCGTCACCGACTTCATCATCAGCACTCCCACAAGAATCAATGGCGGACCCACCGCCCACGCCGGTATCGACGCCAGTAACGGCGTGAAGAACATCGCTAGGAAGAAATACCCCGCCACCGTTAACGCCGTTAGCCCCGTCCGCCCTCCTTCTCTTATTCCTGTCGACGACTCGATGAATACCGTCACCGGCGACGTCCCCAGAAGGGATCCGATCACGATCGCCGACGCGTCCGACATGAACGCGAAGTACTGTCCTTCGAAGTTTCCGTCCTCGTCGACGAACCCAGCGAATCTCGCCATCGAATACAGAGTCCCCGTCGTGTCTAAGATATCGACGTAGAGGAAGGTCACGAGGGCTTCCCAGAATCTGCCATTGCCAATGCCCTTGAAGCTCAGAGCTCCCGCCGTGTGCTTGATGACGTGGACATCGACGACCTTCTTGAAGTAGTCGTGAGCGGCGTCTCCGGCGGCTGTGTCGGGAAACGCCGTGACCCCTGTATTGCGGAACCACGAGATCGCGGTGACAAAGACGATTCCGTAGATCATCCCTCCTTTGACGTCCTTCGCGAGACAGTACGCGATTATGACGAAGCCCAGGACGCCAAGCCAGAATGTCGGGCTCTCCATGCGTCCGTTGAGGCAGAGTATTCCGCCGGAGACGGTTCCTCCGGCGAGGAGGGTCACGGTGCCGTTCGCAGAGGTGATGACGGGGGCTACTGAAGCACGCGACGAGCTCGGACAGGCGGCGAGAGTGACGAGGGTCGAGGGATTGTATCCGACCAATCCGATTCCTTGATTGTTCTGTAACCCGATGAAGGCTAGGAAGAGTCCAATTCCGGCGGAGGAACTGATCCGGATGGGTTTAGGGACGAGTTTAGCGAGTTTGGCTCGGAATCCGATTGCGGAGATGAACAAGAAGATCAACCCCTCGATGAAAATGGCGGCGAGTGCGCTCCGGTAAGGGACCGGGCCCGACCCGTGAAACCCGACAACTGTGTAAGCGAAGTAAGCGTTCGCGCCCATGCCCGGAGCCATAGCCAGAGGTAGATTCGCGAAAACGCCCATTATCGCGCACCCGATGAGCGACGAAGCCACGGTGGCCACGATCAGATCCTTCCGGATCCGGTCGACGCACATGGCGTAACCCGGGTTAACCGGGTCGAATTTGCAGCTCTGATCGGGTTGAACGATTCGGAGACCCGGCCCGGAACACCGGGAGACAGGGATTGTCGGGTCGGAACAGAGGGGGACACAATCGGAGACAGAGCATGTTCCGCCGGAATCCGACAAGATGGAGGCGTTGACGGCGAGTATGTAAGCCATGGTTAGGAACGTCGCCGTCCCTGCTCGGAGCTCCGTCGTGAAAGTGGTTTTCCGGTCGTGAAGTTTGAACCGTTTCCCGACTCGGGTAGAAGCCACGTACGAGTTGACCCGGCTAAGTAGCTTGGGCTTGCCTCTACTAGACGACAAGTCAGGCTCCATTAGAGACCAAAAACAATCACAGGGGGGAATTTTTTTTTTGAAAAAATAACAAAAATAAAAATTTTGGCGGATGGGGTAAAATATTGTTGAAGATAAACGAGGAGAGGGTGTTTATATACAAAAGAGGTATACATGTATGTATACAAGGATGTAGAATTAAATAGGTTACGATTTAATACTATCATTAGAGACGGAGAGAGAAAGATTCTTATTTGTATTTATTTATTTTTTCCACATTTTGCTGACCCTAAAATAATAATTTTTACAGCTAAAAAAATCTTAAAATGTATGTATAAACAACTAATAGAAATATAGAACATGTATTGCTTCATTTTTTAATGTTTGTTCGGTTGGTTAATTAGAGAAACAAAAAATAACTGATGATATAATTTATTTCTAAAAATTATGTTTTATATTATTATAGAAAATCAAAAATTATTTTACTTTATATTTGTTATAAAAATCAATTAGTTTTGAAAAAATTTGATACCCTAGAAAAACCTTCATTTTAAATTTGTTACAAAAATTCATCAAATTTTAGTTTTAAACAAAACCATATATAAATTATATGATTCTAAGTATCAAAACATAAAAACACAAACTATATATTATAAAAATTTATTATATTATAATACTTAGAATTTGCATAAATAATTAGTATTTTATTTTAATACTAAAATTGTATAGTTTATAAATCATCATTTATATACATAACAGACATGTATACAACAATTTTTATGTTTAAATATATATATATTTTATTGATTGAATTCATAATTTTTTTTGAAAATTTGATTATATTTATGATATATTATTATTATTATTATTATTATTATTATTCGAGATGTTTTAAATTATCAACTGGATTGTTTATAAAAAATTAATATTTTAAATATTATGCATTATATAATGTGCATAGAATTAATTATATAAGAGACAATGTATACCTTTAAATATGATTTTTTTATTAAAATTAAAAATTGATGGATTTTATTACAAATTTAAAATAAACTTCATTTAATTTTAATTAAAATAGATAGTTGATTATTTTTTCAAGATTAATAGTTGATTAACTTTTTAACATGAAGTAAATTTTTTATAGAAATTAGATAGTTAAGAATTTTTAGTTGATCTCTATTTTATTTGTATTTAATTTAAATTCATTTTAAAATTTTATTCTCTAAAATGTTAATTTTTTGTTTTTCACATTCTGATATTGAATTTTAAAAAATATCTACCAAACTTTGTAATTATATAGAATTCCAAACATATTTATGTATTATTCCTTTCTATAAGTTATATCATAATCCAAATAATCATCTATACAAATATCTAATGGAACTTATCGATTGAAGTTTGGAATAGAATTGGATGATTTGCGAAAAGAATAATTTATTGGTTAGCATTTTGATGAGTAATGCACGGTCAAATAAATAGTGTGAATTTATAATACCATATTCATATATACATATAGAATTAAATTCGAAAATACCCAAAAAAAATAGTGTACGGCGGATGTATGACGTTTACTACGTAGGGTTCGGTTCACACACATACACCTTGAAGCTGTCCAATGTGAATTTATAACCAATTTGCATCTACAAATAGTCCACGAATTTTAATAAAAATTTAAATGTGAAACAACCGTAACTCATGAAATATTAATAATAAATACCATAAATAATAATAAAAATAATAATAAAATAGCCCGAAATAATTTAGAAGAGCTGACCCTGAATGATGAGCCCCCAAAGACAACTCAATATTCTCATTGTACGTTTCGTTGCGACCAAATTATGTCATCTTTTTTTTGCCCTTTTGTTTGACATTGGGCATTTATATATGTATTCAATATATTTTGAGCTTGACTATAACGTGGAGCAGGTTGGCTTGTGTGTGTGTGTGTGTGTATATATATATGTATATATCGGTACGTTACTGAATTTATTGATATATTTTTATTATAGAAATATATATTTGAATTGATTTATTCATATATTTAACGTGGAGAAAATGCCGTCGTTCTAGGCCCACGTATCTAGACCGACTGGCGAAAATATCATCGTTGTGGAATAATTGGTTATTCAAAAGGTTATAACTTTGATAAATAATTGAGAAATATGATGAGACGGAAAAATCAATGTGGAAATGATTTGAAGGATACAGAAAACTAAGTGCAAGTTGCCGTTTGTTAATCTGACCGCAACGCGCGACACACGAGAGAGACTCCTAGTAACGTGCAAATGTGCCTTCTTCTTCTTCTTCTTATTATTATTATTATTATTATTATTATTATTATTATTATTATTATTATTATTATTATTATTATTATTATTATTATTATGTTTTACCCGGTATTATATCAAAAATACCCTCCATTTGCTATTTTTATTTCAAGACATACCATTCTCCATCTGTGACCATGTGACCCATGTGATCAGAAATTTAATCTTGATCATATTATTCATAACATTGAATTTATAAATTTTTTATCAAATGATTAGTGAGATATATAAGATATGAACATAATGAATGAGTGTGATCATCATAAATTTAACGTTATGGTCAAAATAATCAAGATTAAATTTCTGATCACATGGATCACAGGGTCACAACTGGATAAAGGTATGTCTTGAAGTCAAAATAACAAATAAATTAAGGGTATTTTTTATAATATCCCGTTTTACCATCCTTCATTTCGTTAAGTTCATTATGTATATATTGAAAGTTGAAGGGCTATATATATTAATTAAGCCGTGATAATTAGGGTGTTTATTTGATATATATATATATATATAATCATAAAATTGATTATATATAATTTCTTTAAATCAGATTAAATTAAATACGAAAATAAATATTTTCAATAAGAAATGGATCTAATATCTGAATCAGCAACAGTAGTTTAATTTTAATTTTTTCAGTGAATATTTCTGATTTTTTTTTAAAGAAGATGTGAATGAGTAACGGTAATAACCTCTGAATCCGGAAAATTAATTTGATAAGGAGGTCGGGTCCCTAAATAATAATTAATAACAATAAATGAGGAAACGATGAACGCCATGTTCGAGAGGAAATGGATGGGTGGTGGGGGGAGACTTCACGTGAGGAGATGCCCTCATCGAACAAACATTTTGCTTTTGATGTAATAAATATATATACATATATTACAAATAAATAAAATTATATATTCATGAATGATACATCTAACCATTTCCATTGCAATCAATCAATGCACTTCCAACTGGACCGCTCGTTTTTCTTACGTTCCTTAACTTATTGTCCGAACACATTTTTCCTATCGTTTCATCGGCAATTCATTGATATATCTTATAGAACTCGAATTATATGTGCGCATTAAAATTACTGAAAGATTATTCGACATTACCATATATTATATCTAACGTTTAATTATTCCGTGTTTAATTAATATGATTTATATCTACCGAATTCATTCCCTAGTCTTGTTTATATATTTTTTGTTTGCAGTAAGTTACAAAGAGGATTTGCTTTCACACGATCTAATTGTGCGTGCTCGTGAGTTTATCATGTGTTTTCACGTACCAAGAATTGTGGTCACGACTCACGATAAAAATGATTGAAATAATTTTAATTTGTACACTCCGGCAGGGACCAAAAATAAAGTCATTTTTTGTATACATTAACGCGTAAACGATAGAATCAAACTGTTGGGACCTAATTTTTTTTTTTATTGGGACCTAAATTTGATTTGACGTACCATAGATTACAAAAAAAAAAACAAGTTTTTATTTATATAAAAAAACATGGGATCACAAAGTTAAAGACTTCACATCTATCTTGTTAATTATGGTCCTACGTCTTGGGAAGATCGTATCCTTTATCCTGTGACCTTGGAGCTCTCTAATGGAGATGAGAGATTCTCGGAATCACGCGCGAAAATACGAGTAAGGATTGTTATGTTATAATGATAAAATTAAACCTATGGTAATATATCGACCGACTTATATATATATATATATCGGACGTATATTTTCCCGATTTTACTCTTAGAACCCTATGGGCATTACTCTTGATGATTTTAACCATCGTTTCTGATCGAATCATTGAAAGCATTTCGAACCCTCTCTCTTTCTCGGCGGCTCTTTAATTCTTGGAACATTTCAAACACATTTTCATATATATATATATGAAAATAAAATAAAAAATCTAAAATTCAAAGATATATATGGGAGTGTGTGTTTTATCTTTCATTTTTTTTAAACCAACCAAAACAACAAAAAAAAATCGACCCTTTGGTATTGAGTCTATTGACGTCGCGTAGACATACCTACCATGCTTATTGCGTCTAATAATATTAACATTATCCAACGGTTTTGAATATATAACTGTTTGGAAATTTTGAAGTATGTAAATTGAAAAATGTAAAGATTAACATTGATTCATGAAAAACATCGAAACCGATATTTAAATATCGTCTAATCTTGCTATACTTTGAAAATATGGTTTTAGAGGAGATAAATCAAAGAATATAAAAAAATAATAACATATCAGATATTATATATTATTATAACCTTTATTTGGCATGGTATTTCTTATTGTATTCTTACATCATCTTACCATCTTTAAAATTTTAATTATCTCCAAATCGCGATTAGTTATTATACTTTATAAAACATCATCTATTATTTTTTTTATATCATTGTTTGTTTCCGTTACAAAGATATATATATATATATATAATACTATAGATTAAATAGAGTTTGAAGTATAAAGTCTTTTGTCTATATTACGAATATTGTAATAAACCAACCATTTTTTTAATTGTCCGCTAATGAATTAGTTACCGACCGTCTGACTATTGTATCTTTAGGTCGGTTAAAAGGAACGCACTTCGACATGTTCCGACTTTTTACTAAACATTTTGTTGGTTTTAGGTTGTTTTCCAATAAGAAGATCGTATAATAATTGGAAATCCCAAAAAAAAAAAAATCAAAGAGCATTATCTAAAAGTCATATTTTTTTCTATAAATAAAAACGTGATAATATATGTGAATAATTACATAAAAATTTCGTTGAAAGCATCGTTCGACCAATCTTTGTGGGGGATATCGAAGGTGTCAATTTGCTTTCCTCCCAAATGATTTCGACAACCACAAAGGCTATATTGAATCTTCGTTCCTAATTTTCTTTATCGATATTATATATTTTTTTCTTTGATTTTTTTTAAAAAAAACTTTTTAAGTATATTTCCTTTTCATAATTACTTGTAAGGATAACATGGAATAATTTCCACACACAAAAAAAAAAATACAAGGACAGATGTTAGAGAACAAAAGATGGAGACGACACGGCAAACAATTAAATGTCTTGACCAAAATGTCATAGCATCATTGTAGCTTTTGTCATGAATAGTGCCAAAAGGTCTTTTTTATATATTTAAGATATGCCCCAATGAATAATAATTGCGTTAAATAACACAGTCCATACGTAATTTCGATATATTCAAGTATTAGTTTGTACGTAAATGAAACATCAAATTTGACAAAGATACATAATAATAAAATATTAATGTATTCAATGGAGATCTTCCATTGAATTCTATATATGGGTATTTTTTTTAAAATATATATATATATAATCCGATAGTTATAAATTGGATCCAACACTTTGATTAGAAAATCATCCGATAAACAAAAAATGTAGTTGCAAAACAAAACAATTAGATCAAGATATTCAAACCATATGCATATAGTTATGCACTATAATGAAGAATCATAAAAAAAAAAAAAGATGAAATGAGAATAAAAATGATGATCAAGAGATGAAGAATATTTTTTTAAAAAGAAAGTCGGGAGAGAACAAGGAGAGGAGCATCTAAAGGAATTGAGCCAATCAACCACTTTAGGGCACTTGCACTAAAAAGGCCGATGGCCCCCCCTTTCTATCTCCCACAAACATCAAATTTTGTGGGTTTCTTGTCCCACACAAAATTAATCAATCAATATTTTATATGTTAATTAATTTGATATATATATAGAGAGAGAGAGAGAGATATTTGAATTAAATAATTATATACAAATTCTTAAAGGAGAGCACCCGTTCATGGTCCATTTGGCTCAAGCCAAGTGGACAAAGCGTCTTTCTCATCAACACACGGCTTTTGAATATGGGTAAGTTGTTTTTACGTGTGTGTACACATACACATACACATACACATACACATACACATACACATACACATACACAAGTTACTATTAAAATAAGTATTTTAAAAAAAGAAAACCAATTTCCCTTCGATTACGTAAAAATTTGCGAAAAAACTTTATAAAATGCATTTTTAAGATAATTTTCTCCTAGGAAAACAACGTTATAATATTTTCAGAAATATTTAATAACCCTTTTCCGGAAAATTAGTTTTTTAGAAATTACAATTTTTTACTAGATTCACTAGTTACCTCGTACACGTACACGTACACGTACACGTGGTAGTAACAAGAATGATCGTGTCTCCCTCTCTCTCACAATGTGTAGAGGAGGATTACAAAAGAAATGAAGAAAATGCATATGATTAGATGCATTGGATTTGGGGGGTAGAAACGTCAAATCACTAAGGTTTTAGGGTTTAGAAATTAAATTAGAAGAATGGGATAGTCATCATTGATGATGGATTTGGCCGAAGTGTTTAGTGGGGAAAGAG
>NW_010965775.1:1802477-1804232 GCF_000463585.1 Tarenaya hassleriana
AAGAGTTGGCCTCCACTTGCTTCCCCCTCTCCCTCTCTCAATATATATATATATATATAAGGATACAAATATTAGGTGCATATAACAAAAGACAGTTCCAATTTTAGTTATAAAAAATTTCAGAAAATAAATCAGATTTGCAATTTTTATGTGAATTTATGTAGTTGTCTCCTTTATTATTCATAAACAATAGCCATAATATATATACACACATATATATCAAGATATATAATTATTAACATTTGATTCTATATATAATACAAAACAACATCGCATTTATATGCGTGTATATATACAAAGACGATCCAGTAGGGTCCACTAATGAACAAATGCATCACTAAGGTGGTGAAAACTCCTCATTCCTTTGATTAGTTTTAAAGGGCCCCTAAAATTTGTGTTAAATCTTTTTAATTAGTTTTTGACATTATCTTTTGCATGTCATGATCGATATTTGCCTGTCGGGGACCAAGTGGGTCCATTATTTTTAGTGTTGCTTTTAAGTATATAATAAGTCCGTCCCATTTCGCATTACATTCACGACCATATTTTAAAACCATATTATATATGTATTATGAGGAAAAAGTAACTCATATTGGAATATATTAATATAATAAATAAAAATATCCAATCCATCCATGCGGGGACACATTCCAATTACTGTCTTTTCTTATCTGCTCATTCATGGTTATGTTTTCCCACCGTGCATTCAAGTTCTCAAAACAACCATACCTATATAATATTTATTATAAACTTATTTAAAATTCAAATTGAATAATATCATATAATACTAAAATTAAATCCGATTAGGTATTTTTTTTCAAAGATAAAACTAATAAATTCAAATCAAATAAAAATTATTTTTTTGAAAAAAAAAATGAAACTCAATTAGAAAGCATGTGAAAAGTAAATAAGCATAATTTTTGTAAATTTAAAAAAAAATTAAAAATCTAACTTTAATCCGATCAAAACCTAATATGTGCACCCACGCTTTCCATAACATCTGGCTCATGAAAAATTGCCAGTTTAAATCTTTTACTACGTATCCAAATGATTGGAAGAATGAAAAATATGGTTATTATCCTAATCACGCAAATAATTAAAATATGCATCAAATTTAAAATGTGACAGGTAAATATTCTCCCCACAAAAAAAAAAAAAAGAATTACAAGGAAGAAGGCAACAAAGAATGACATTTGGGACATGAGAGAATCTAATCATGAAAGGATGTTTTTACAACATGAGGTCTCAAGGAACATTCCGAGATTATGATTTAGGAAACAAAAAGAGACACCCCTTTTTCTTTTATTTATCCTTCCAATAACATTATAAATTCTCTTTAATTCGTTTTTAAATCAAATGTGTATTTCTTTTTTTTTAAATTTTTTTTTAAAGATAGGCCCTTTTCAAAAGACATCAAAATTGATGCACATGTCAAGCAGAAACGCATTTTTTTTACCCTTTAGATTCAAACCTAATGTTTACATTATATGCTCCAATCATCCAATGAAAACTGCTTTTATTCTTATATTCTTATATTCTCTCCTTTTTCGGTTTTTGCTTTTTAAAAATTGACATTAGAGGAGATTATATTTATGTTCATTTATTTTTTTTTCTATTTTTTGGTTATAAAATTCATACACATTCAATTTTTATTAATTTTCAATTCGTTTGTTTATATTTTATTATAAAAAATTATTTTTAAGAAATCATTTCCATTTAGTTTTTTATTTTTTTTATATTTTAGAAATATATATA
>NW_010965775.1:1804248-1854100 GCF_000463585.1 Tarenaya hassleriana
TTTTTTTTTTTTTTTTATATTTTAGATATATATATATATATATATATATATATATATATATATATATATAAAAGAAAATATATTCGATCATTTTCTAAATCATACTCGATTTTATATTCCCAAATCAAAATATATGATCGATATTAATCTTTTTTTCCTCCATCAAAACGTGGTGGATAATCCGTGCTTTTAACGTGAATTTATATGTAATTTTTATTTTTAAAAATTTTAATTACAACTCATCGTGCTTCTCATCTATTTGAGATTTGCGGATATAAAGGGAAAAAAATCCAAATATATTCGCAAAGGCAAAAAGGGCTACTACGTGTTAATACATAGACCATAAAACAAACATAATTTTTTCTATTATTAAAACGTGTTAAAATCTAAAAGATTCCAAAACTTTTCAATAATTTCATGCAAAATTCGGATCTTTTTAAAAAATTATGGACTGATTGACGAGATTAAAAATGTCATCGGATTAAAATACATGCAAAATTATAATTAAAAACGTAGAGAAAAGGTTTATCATGTATGTGCATATATATATGGACATACGAGATTATAATAAGAAAACATAAACATGTACAATGGTTATGTTCTCCACTCGATCAAATAGTACCTACCTTCCTTGTATTTTATTTTATTTTTTGCTTTTCGGAATCTGATTCTCTTCGGAAGCCCACCACCACCATGATGCCCTTTGCCCAAGGATTCAAGAATGGTTTTGGGTCCATTTCTTGTTCCTTTCCTTCATTTTCTTGGATGCCAAACAAAGCCAAGAAAACCAACGAAAGACACATAGCACGCGCCTCCAAATTGTGGCTATGTTAGAATAAGGTTGACAAGGGAATTTAGTGAATCATCCAAACCAAATAAGAGGGCACAGAAGAAAAAAAATCATGGGTTTTAAATCAAAAGAAGAAACAGAGCATCGCTTAAACCTTGGCCACATAAGCCATGCTACCCAAAAAGAGAAATTGTAGAAACAAGTTGATGGGCCACTTCCCTGTGCTTCTGCCTAACAAAAACTCACTTGCCCTTTGCAAATACATACATATATACATACATATATATATATATGTATATATGTATATGTTAGCCAAAACATATTGACTTGCCTTTCTTAAGAACTGAGAGAGAAAGGGAGGGGGGGACCCAATGCCCCTCTCCTATATCCCATTTTTCTTCAATACCCATCTGATGCATCAAAATCCCTGTTTCAGCAGAGGAAAATCCTGAACATTAGCAAAAGAAGAGCCAAGAACATAGTTTCAAGAGATATTAAGTGTATTTGATTCATAGAACCTGTGACAAAATTTGCGGAATCACGCGTTAGTTTTCCATTCAATGAAATAACGTATATATTCACATGGAAGATTAACTCGAATCGGGAGACTAAACAAGGTTATCAAATCCTAATCCTATTAAGAGACTATATTGTTCATGTGTATCTATGAATATGTATATATCTCTAACAGAGCAATGTACCATCTTGTGTATCCAAAGTTATCAGATGAATCATATTCCTCCTCGCTGTATTCATCTTCATATTCATAGTTGTAGTTCTCATAGAACTGCGGAAATATTCAGGGGGGGAAAATCCGTGGCAGCCATGAAACAGAGCGGTAATGTTTTGTTGGTAATGTAAAAAAAAAATTCACAGACCTTGTCGAATTTTCCAACCATGCTTGAATCAGCCTCGTCGTCTACCTGCATATGGTCCACCTTATTTTTCAGCAGAGTAGACAACCTTAAACTTTGCATTGTATAAAAGGGAAATCGGAAGAATGCAGTTATAATGAATACCACCCCGAAACAGGGCGATTACGCTTAACCAATAAGTCATATATGTGGGCGAGATACAGAATTTTTTAAGAAAAAAACAAAGCTAGATGTATCAAAAACTACATTTAAGCCAATGTAATAAGGACTTATAGTTTAAATCGGCAACTATAAACACAACCAGATCACGATATTCCTTGTTCGTCAAACAAAGCTGCAGATGCTTTAGCTCGTAAAAGAATACGGTCAGAGCAAACAACAGAGTAATCGGGCGAATCACGTTCATAAAACCGATAAAGCCAAGGTTTTTAAAGCCTTAGCTTATGGTTCTTAGATTACCTTATAACTACTTTTGGATTCATCGTCTAATCTCCTGAGGTAAGCAGAGTTCACCTCCGCAGCTTCAATAAAAAACGGTTCTTTCCTCTGAAAAGGCACAAGAGCGGAAATGTTAAATCAGCCTATGTCAGTGACGCTTCTTGAAACTTTGATTGCGAAAAATGGGATCCAAAGGACCAAAACATACGAAAAAAAACAACAAAAATATCAGGAAAAACTAGACAAGAATCTAGTGGATAAGGTAAAAATATGCCTAACTCATCACATTAGTTAATATCTCTAATACAAGTTGAGGATTCAAGCTGTAATCTTAATGATACCTCTGCCGGCATTGTCTTCCATATCTCGAAACACTTTCGGTTAGCATCAACCAAGCTTCCTCCAAAATATTTCCTAAAACCTTCCCTACAGAGCGGAGAAGAGACAATGGAAAATCACCACTAACCTCATAGTCATCTGAAAATCACCACTAACATCACAAGTTTTGCCACATAAGACCCTCCAATCCACTTTCCATCTTCATTTTCCCACACTTTCTCAGCAACCAATCAAATATCCCACAAACCCAAGACATCACACTGAACCATCATCGCCTTATACTTGAGAAAACCCAAAACAAAAAACATACTGAAAATGGAAGATTTTTGTAAGAAACAGTACACAAAGCAAACAAAAGCCGATCTGGGTTGGTCATCGAGGCCAGTGATTTGATTCACAGCATCTGTTTTGTTCGTCGCAGATGAAATGCCCTTGAATCTCTTCACTTCCGTTCTCTTCTCTCCACACTCGTGCATATCAAACAGAGCAACGGCGACCGTAACACCACACTC
Organism: Tarenaya hassleriana; assembly: GCF_000463585.1. Classification (NCBI taxonomy): domain Eukaryota; kingdom Viridiplantae; phylum Streptophyta; class Magnoliopsida; order Brassicales; family Cleomaceae; genus Tarenaya; species Tarenaya hassleriana. The sequence goes on from NW_010965775.1 coordinate 1,807,203, forward strand.
ATCGCTGCAACATGACGTAAGCTGATAACATCACAAATCGACAAACCCGAAATCTAGATTGCATGAACCCTAAATCCAATCAATGGCAACAAGATGGAATATAAAAAAATCATAAAAACCATTTTTCATAGGCGCTTCCATCGGCAGCACGACGAGGCGCTAGAACCCTTTTCCGGGCTCTCGGACGAGGAGCCATTAAAGCATCTCCTTTCAAGCTCTGCGATACTTTACCACTTCAATCGAAGAAATAAGAAAGGATCAAGGAAACGATTGCTGATTTTATGGTTACATAAACTTCCATGTTTGTGCGCCAGACTGGAATCGCATTGCCTACGTGGCATGTTTAGCGCATTTTAGCAAAGAGCGAGTCCATGCTAAAATGCGCTGATCAGATAAAAAGGCGCGGGACAAATTGGCGCGTGACGGGAACTTATAATTTTTTACCGCGACTATAGCCAATCATATGGTGACACGTAATATCCATGCCCTAGTGAAAATTAATATCGGAAGAACAAGCTGACAAAAATCTAAATCCGTACTCAATTAATAAAAAAACGCCATGGAAACAGAAAATGCGACAAAAGAAAAAGAAAAAGAAAATCAATTTATTTTCCGTCATCTAAATTCGGAACAGAGAGAACTCATTCATTCCTCGTATTTTCCGATATATATATATTTTTGTTTCTTCTATAAGGTAAATAATTTAGATCTCATTTAACTTCAAATCAGGAAATACACACTTCAACCCAAAGATACAAAAAAAACAGACACTTTTAAGTAACCAGATTCCGACAGCGACAAATCTTTAGATCATGCATGTTCCAAGATCTCCGGCGAACACCAAATCTTATTCTCCCCCGAAACACAAAACACCCAATAACAAACCGACACGTGGACGTAGAGATCTACTTAGTTAAGCCTCCTGCAATTCCTCCTGATCTCACCGCTATTACCGGTCAACGGACTAATATCACCCATCTTGATCATCGCCGCCACGAAATCGGAATTAAATGTCGCCGGATTGCTGCTGTAAGTACGGACGATCGAATCAGTGGAGCCGCCATTGAAGAGCTCTTGGTCGGAATGAAGAAGACCCCTCTGAGCCATGAGGTTCTTGAAGTAGTCGTTGTTGAAATTCGCCGGCGTCTGAATATCTAACGGAGCTAGGTTTCCGTCGCCGGAGCCAGCGGTTCTTGGACAGGTCTGCTGACGTGTCGTTGCGAAGGCACTGTTGATGTTCGTCTCGTTGTAGATTCTCGTTCTGAATGACGTGCAACGAGCTTGTCCGATCGTGTGCCCTCCTGAAAATAATTTAACCAATTTGGTTATAAATCAATTTAATATTTATTGGCTAAATCTATGGCTTTTATGTCGGTGTTATGGATTTGACGGTTCTAGAAGTGGACCGTCTTGTACTTTCAAAATTCTAAATCCGATGGATTTCGGGTTATGAAGTGAACTAGTATAATGAAGTATGAACACAACTATAATAACCGTTGAAAGAATCATAGATTTGAATATGAAGAAGAATTAAGGAAAAGAAACGGACCAGAGAGGGCGACCATGTCTCTGGTCGAGAGTCCGACATTGCCGAAACTACTAATGAGTTGACTCAGACTCGAAGTGGGTGCCGGGATGTTGCTGTTGGCCCCTGATTGACTCGCTGTTCTTGCGTCTCTTCTCCCAAGTTTCACATTCCAATTAGGCCCTCCAAGCTGAAATTCCCATAACAAAAATCACATCTTTTTTCGGGTTTATAATCGAAATCTCCAAGTTTGATCATATATACGTATAGAATGGACTTACCAGTACAACTCCATCTCTAGCGGCAACGGCGAGGATATCGGCACAAGAAACGACTCCAGGACAAGCTCTCTCCACGGCGGTCTTGATGTTATCGATGACATCGAACCCTCGAGCAGAGTTGCGGTTAGGGTTAGCGTTTTTCTCTCCCGTGAAGTTCGACGTGTCGTCTAGTAGAATCGAGCCATCGCATCCCTATATACGTACATATGTACGATGAATATCGAATACATATACATATGCCAAGTTGGAAAATCCGAACATGTTTCTTGGGACACTTACATTGACGAAGCAATCGTGGAAGAAGAGGCGGAGGATGGAGGCACCGGCCCGTGCCTCGCGGTTCACGGCGGACTGCATGGCCGATCGCACGGTGGAGAGGAGGTTAGGACATGAACTCGAGTAGAAATTGGTCGTGAGTTGTGCTTCAACGGTGTAGTTATTACCGTTAAGAACTAAGGATGTTAAGACAAGAACAAAGGCGATAAGAATGTGTTTAGAAGCCATTGTCGCAATAGAACAGTAGTGTAATATTCTTTTTATATGAGGAATGCGTGTTTTGTGGGTTTGGATGCTAAGTGCAAAGGGACTTAGGGTTTATATAGAGACGTGAAGAGGGAGATAAAGTGAAAGACAGGTGACCTAACGCGTTGAATTTTCTTAATTTTTTTTTTATGATTTATAAGATTTTATTGATTATGCATGGGAATGCTTTTGCAATTTTCCACGTCGTAATAAAGTGAATAAATCAAAGCTTTGATTAGATCACACCTTGTGCATGAAAGCTTCCATGTCGGAAACAGTTTGAAAAATGCTACTCTTCCATGGCAATTCTGTTAATAGACGGTGAACTGAAATTTCAAAAAAAAAAAAACCCAAGAAATATGACAGGTTTAGGGCCTTTTTAGTATTCCATTTGATATATATATATATATATATATATGATTTGTATCTTGCCACATTATAACCTAAATTTCTTAACGCTAAGCCATGTATGTGTATTTTAAAGATATCGAGTTTGAAATCATAGATTTTTTTCAGTAACCAAATATCCTAAATCGAGATTCGATCTAATTTTGGGATCAATTTGGAATATACACCATTTTTCTAACTTTATAATTTGAACTCAGAACGAAACATACACTTTGAACTCTCGTTTTATCCCTTGATCTATCCAAATTAGAATTTTGAAATATTAGTTAATTAAACTTAAAAGACTTAATATTTTAAATTTTATAATATATTAATATAAGTTTTTTCTAGAGCTTTAGAACTACGTATATAGATATATATGGATGGATCGATCTATTTTTTTTGTATCACGTGTCTATAGTACTATTGAAATTAAGTTTGTTTATTTAAATCATTTCGTATAAAATAAAAAAAATAGTGTTAATTTTATCTTTATATTTTAATAAAATTAAAACAATATCTTCCTATTTTAATATCAAATAATGATGTACATATGTGAGATATTATTGGTACCGAATATTATTAATGAACAATAATGATAAATGTATGAGACATTGCATGAAAAACATGACTCAGAGTCAGAGTTATCGATTTGACTTTGCATGAAAAAAGAATCAATAAAAAAAAAATATTTGGAACGCGTTTTACTTTGGCAAAAAAGGACCAAAAGGTTTTTTTTTTTTTTTTTGTCATTGTCACTCACTCTGGTATTTGGCTGTCTGTTGGTGGATGTATCATGTATTTGCCAAAATCAAAAGGTTTATTTTTTCCTTCTCATTCGTAAATATTATAAAATAACCGAGGTAAATCATATTTTGAATATACAAAATCGAATAATATAATCGTTTCAAAATGAATTCTATCTAAGAAGTAAAAACCAGTTAGATATGATTTTTTAAAAATCAAATTAAACGAAATTTAACCAAATACAAATCAAATAACAATCAATTAATAAATTTGTTTTTAAAAATGATATTTTATAAAAACTAAACTAAAACTAATTATTTTGAGCCGAAAAAATAGTATAGAAACCAAAGGGGTTACATGTTGATTTCAACACATACCTTCCCTAAATGTGACCATGTGACTCATATATTTCGAAATATAATGTGATTACATATTTGATTTTTTTTGTCATAATATTAAATTTATAATATTTTAATCAAAGGATTAGTAAGATAGACAAAGGATGAAACATAATGAATCAGTGTGATCACCATAAATGTAACGTTATGATTAATATGACCAAGATGTGACCTGATTATATTTCTAGTCATATAGATCATATTTGAAAAAATGATATGTGTTGAAGTCAAAACAGCAAATAGAGAATATTTTTGATATAATGTCAATAATAAATTTATAATATCGAAATAAAAGAATCTGAAAACAATATAATCAAAGGATAATCCAAACTATATATATTCGAATATCACAAATATACACGTAGACGTACCAAAAATGTCACCTAATACAGTTATAGGATGTTAGATAAGCCAAACACCAGTTTCTAACGAACATAAAAATGAAAAATAAAAATAGAAAACATAAATTGTAGTTTGTTAGGAGAGGTCCAAAATTCGTCAAGAATTGTGGCTCATGTAATTAATTAACGATTAGAAATTTACACCAACCCTTTGATTTTTGCGGTAGATTGGTCCGTCTTATTCTATTATTGACATCTACTCACCTAGCCATGTATAAATAATATTAAATTTTAAATTAAATTAAATAAAAATAATAATAAAATTATTATGAATTATATATTCGATAAAACTAAATTAATTTAATTTATATTTATCATATTACTCGCAAAATATATTAATATTCTTTATCAGATGTAAGACAATTTTGTTAAACAATTTTGAGATTATATATAATTTTATAACAAAAATGTCTCGATGCGGTTTTTTGGGCCGCCGCTGTAATTTTATTTTTTAAGTTGGGAGAAGAAATTGAGACAAGCGCTAAGGTGGCGAATTAGGTTAATACTCGACCCTGACCCCGACCCCGACCGCGAACCCGATCACTTCCCAGTAGGTCACTCATCCTTCCACTACTCCAACTCAATCCTCATTAACCCTGGAGTTCCAATTGACCATCATCCAACTGCTCCAAATTAAACTTCTGATATCATATAATATTAATATATATACATATATAAATATATAAATATATATATATATATATTTGTTATGTGTATGTATATGATTAATAGATATATATATATAAGAAACAGTACACAAAGCAAACAAAAGCCGATCTGGGTTGGTCATCGAGGCCAGTGATTTGATTCACAGCATCTGTTTTGTTCGTCGCAGATGAAATGCCCTTGAATCTCTTCACTTCCGTTCTCTTCTCTCCACACTCGTGCATATCAAACAGAGCAACGGCGACCGTAACACCACACTCATCGCTGCAACATGACGTAAGCTGATAACATCACAAATCGACAAACCCGAAATCTAGATTGCATGAACCCTAAATCCAATCAATGGCAACAAGATGGAATATAAAAAAATCATAAAAACCATTTTTCATAGGCGCTTCCATCGGCAGCACGACGAGGCGCTAGAACCCTTTTCCGGGCTCTCGGACGAGGAGCCATTAAAGCATCTCCTTTCAAGCTCTGCGATACTTTACCACTTCAATCGAAGAAATAAGAAAGGATCAAGGAAACGATTGCTGATTTTATGGTTACATAAACTTCCATGTTTGTGCGCCAGACTGGAATCGCATTGCCTACGTGGCATGTTTAGCGCATTTTAGCAAAGAGCGAGTCCATGCTAAAATGCGCTGATCAGATAAAAAGGCGCGGGACAAATTGGCGCGTGACGGGAACTTATAATTTTTTACCGCGACTATAGCCAATCATATGGTGACACGTAATATCCATGCCCTAGTGAAAATTAATATCGGAAGAACAAGCTGACAAAAATCTAAATCCGTACTCAATTAATAAAAAAACGCCATGGAAACAGAAAATGCGACAAAAGATATGTATAAATATAAAATACATGTATTTAAATATATATATATATTTATATATATATGTATATATTAGATTTTTCAATTTATTTTTCAATTAAAATCCAAATTTCCAACCGATATACGTTGGAATTCCGTTGGAATTTTTTTCTAACCAACATCCGTCGGAATTCCGTTGGACATTTCCAACCGATTTTTCCAACGGATATCCGTTGAAAATACCGTTGAAAATTTTCAACCTAATTTTTCAATTGAATACGTTGAAAATTCCGTTAAAAATTTCCAACGGGCATTTCCAACGGATATCCGTTGGAAATTTCAACGGAATTTTAATGGAAATCGCCGTTGAAAATCGTTGAAAATCCGTTGGAAAATTTCTAACAGACAAATCCGTTGGAATTCGATGATTTTTTTGTAGTGCGAGAGTGGGTAGAGGGATATATGGCCATGGAAAATTTAAATTTATATATGGTGTTTTTGTACTATTTACTGTGGATTCTTCACAATATTAAGATTATATATCTTGTTTATAAACTTAATAATTTTGTTAATTTAAATTGATTTGATTATTGATAATATATAACAACAAAAACATTGTCATACAATTTCACTATTTTCTTTGTTTTATTGTGTTTATCTCATTGTTTTGACACTACTTGATTTTTGACTAATTTAAGTTTATGGACTAACGGCACACACACACATATATAGATAACAAGGATTGAGTCGTATACTCTCTCTCTATATAGACACACACACACACATATATATATATATATATATATATATATATATATAGGGAATAAGGATTGAGTCATATACTTTTACATTACGCGGGTTTTACTTTTACTTAGCAAAGGGAGACACCTTCTACTTGTAGGCTTTCTATAATCATACAAGTGGATAAGGAATCAACCAAAGTCATAAAAAGAAAAGAAGTTCACCGAAAACTTAGATTATTAGATCCCTTCTTCTATCTTGATTTCACACTTCTTTTGAAAAAAAAAAAAAGAGAAAATAATTATCAATTTCAAATTTAAGATATAGAATCCTTCATATGATAATCCAAAAAGTAAGCTTCTAGATTAGATTATCTTACAAAAAAAAGTATATTAATATTTGAATCAAGCACCATATTAAAGGTTTTAGTATTATCATTTTTTATACCCATATACGAGTCTTTATTTATTGCAAAATGAATTTCTTGAAGTACATGTGGTGGTCTAACGTATACACACGATAATTCAAATACGTATAAAAACATCATGTCATTTTGCAATAAAAATACGATGGATTCAACACATCAATTGGTTAGAAACTCCATCTCGTCGCATCTTACTATGACCTTCAAGTGCATCGATTATAACATTATGTTAATTTACTTTGGTCGTTTTACATCTAAGATATTTATATAATATGGTTTCTCTTTTTAGTCAAGGTGGGGGGAAATGCATAACGGAACCTAAAGAGAAAGAGACCCAATTTTAGAATGGCTTAAATTAATTAATTAAGCACCATCGGATTTGATTTCTATCAATATTATATAAATTAAGAAAATGTATCTATAGTCAAATATTTTTTTTTAAAAAAATAAAGGGTCTAAAAAAGAGTAATTAATTGCTTCAAAGAAAAACTAATCACTTTTGCACTGTAGATTGAAGATTCTCTTTGATTTATTCATCACGAGACATTGCCAAAAGACAATAATTAGGGAGATTGATTCAGTCAACGTCACCCAATTAATTGCATGGGTGATGATCATATGAAAATGATAAATAATTATATATGGATACAAATAATACAAATCATGATTTGATTAGATTAATCGGTTGATTTTTTTTAATAAGATAACACAAGAAAAATTGTGATTTAGAAAGAAATGTGTAACCATTATTGTGGGAGTACAAAGTATTCCATTATAACTCAATCTCGATAGTTCAACCAGTAAAACGGGGAGGTATTCACATGGTTTCTCTCCGGCTCTGGGATTAGTCTGGATCTCGATCCATATACCCGGTTACCAAAAAAAAAATATTCCATCATAGTATCATCTATATATATATATATATATATATAAAGAAAATTGTGATTTGATAATCAGAAAATTACCATATTTCGGTAGAAAATACTCATATTTGGACCCTACATGCATATCATATAATTATTTGTCATAACGTAAAAGCAAACTATTTTTTTTTTAAATGTAAGGTTGCTGAAGTCTTAAGATTCGTAAAGCGAAATACAACTTAGAGCATCTTCAAGACTTTCACATTTCCAAATCCATCCTCCGAGTCAACCATTACAAAGTCTTTGATTGAATAGCATGATTTTTTAAAATATTTATTTTGAATATAAATTGACAAATTTTGGCCATATGTTATTGTATATTGCTATCAACACTTTGGTGGGGTGGTTGGGGGAAAACATGAAGCTTCTACATTCTCCTTTAGTGTCTTTACTCGAATATCACATCACTTATTTCCAAGACTAATTACAATATATAAATATTAAAAAACAAAACAAAATCTAAATATTAGGTATTATCATTATAATCTTCTCCAATATTTTCTATATCCATTATTATAGATATACTTATTCCAAAAAATTGTGTGCATGCAATGCAATGTTTTTTTATGAATATTTAAAATTTATTGTAATAGATTTTATAAATTTGTAAGTTTTATAAGTTTCGGTTGCGGATATGGGAATGGACAATGGACATGTTGACATATGGACCGCCCAACACAAAATTTCGGTTACATTAATGTTTAGTCCGGCCCAATTATTCAGGCACGGGTTTAGCTAATTGGGCCTGTAATGGGCCTAAGATTATTTTTCACGCTTGTCGGCAGATAATTTATTTTCGGAATAAACAAATAAAAGGAGAAAAAAATATTATTAACAAATAGAGAATTAAGAAATGGATTTAATTTGGACAAATATGGCGGCCAAGTTGTCAGGAAGAACTCTTGTTTTTACCACTTCAAAATCGAATCAGATTACGTGTTTCTTCCTCCTTCGCCAACAGTCGTCTTCGTCCCTTCTTTTACTTTTATTCCACCATTCATGAATCATTAGGTTGTCAAAAGCTTCGATCTTTAGTAGCGCTATCCGTCAAATTCGCAGCTGATTTCAGCCACGAAACCCTCTATTTCTTTCTGGGTTTCCTTCGTACAATCTTCTGTGTAGTTGCAGCTGATCGGATTTCGGGATGTGTTTGTTCCATCGAGTTTTGAATTCGAAATCGCCCAATTGGGTCTGATCGCCTTTTCGACGTTTTCTGTGGAAAAAAGCTGAAGAAGCTTCGTTGGCAAGTAGAATCTTTCCCTTTAATCTCTTTCTATGCTCCTTCTTAATGGGTTATATGCTTTGCCCCCCACTGTGTTTGCTTTAAAGCATGTGACTTTGAGTAGCTTTGCTTGAGAAAAGATCTGCTTTTCCTGCTGCAAGAATGCATTCGTCTTGTGATGGGAACGAAAAAGCCGAGATTCAGGAACCCGTTGATGGAAAAGCTAGGGTTTCATATCCTCTCGATGTTTCGACATCTCGAAGGACTCTGATTAGTGATGGAAACCCTAGGAGATGGTCTGCTGGTTCGTTGCCTGATGTTTCTAGTAGGATTAAGCTTCTGAAATTCGGTTCACCGTCTGCTAAGTTCAAGAGAATTGCAGAGCAGAGGGATGAGGTTTCACGTTCAGTGACCTGCTCAAGTAGCCACAACTTCAGGGAAAGAATCAGTGGCGTGTTTTCCCGAAAAATCGAGTGGGTTTCCTTGATGAAGATGTGCAAGCAATGGCTTAGGAACCCAATTAACATTGCCCTTTTCATATGGATCTTGGTGGTTGCTGTGTCTGGTGCCATTCTGTTCATGGTCATGACCGGTATGTTGAATCGGGCTTTGCCCAAGAAATCTCAGAGAGATACTTGGTTCGAAGTTAACAACCAAATCCTCAACGCATTGTTCACTCTGATGTGTTTGTACCAGCACCCGAAGAGATTCTACCACCTCGTACTTCTGTGTAGGTGGAAACCCGATGATGTTTCAAGACTTAGGAAGATATACTGCAAGAACGGAACTTACAAACCGAACGAATGGGCGCATATGATGGTTGTTGTCATTTTACTTCATGTGAACTGTTTTGCTCAGTACGCGCTCTGTGGTCTTAACTTGGGTTATAGAAGATCCCAGAGGCCTGCCATAGGAGTAGCCGTTTGTATCTCCACTGCCATAGCCGCTCCTGCAGTTGCAGGTTTGTACACTATCCTTAGTCCGCTCGGGAAGGAATATGATTCGCATGTAGATGAGGAAAACCAAGTCCAGAGCACAGAAGTCTCGGTTAACCTCAGGTTAAAATCTCTCGAGAGGAGATATTCGTTTGCTTCTACCGATGATGAGAGAGCTCCTGTGAGTAATCCTCGGTGGAATGGTGGAATTCTTGACATATGGGAAGATATTTCCTTGGCTTATCTCTCTCTTTTCTGCACCTGTTGTGTCTTTGGTTGGAACATGGAGAGGCTCGGGTTTGGCAACATGTACGTTCACATCGCGACGTTTATCCTCTTCTGTAGCGCCCCTTTCTTTATATTCATATTGGCTGCAGTTAATATCGACAACGAGATGGTGAGGGAGGCACTAGGGTTTACTGGAATACTTCTGTGTTTGTTCGGTTTGCTCTATGGTGGATTTTGGAGAACCCAGATGAGGAAAAGGTTCAAGTTACCGAGTTACAACTTCTGTTTCGGTAAATCCACATTGTCTGATTGTACACTCTGGTTCTGCTGTTGCTGGTGCTCTCTTGCCCAGGAAGTTCGAACGGCTAATTCCTACGAGGTAGTGGAAGATAAATTTTGCCAAAGACGTGGACAGAACGGTAATTTGCCTCCAGTATCCCCTTTGCCTCGTGAAGACGGAGTGTTTGATCCTAGGAACATTACCACGGCTAGCATCTCTATTCCCCCGAGGAACATTACCACGGCTAGCTCTCCCAGCCCGAGCAGGTTTTGGAGAGAATCTCAAAGCCCGAATGCTCAGATCTCGACGATAAAGGGAGATTCTCTTGAGAAAGGTGGAAAGGACGGGGCTCTGACTCCGCCTTCTCCCCTGTGCATACACAGAGAAAGCTAGTAAGACCCGGAAAATCATATGAACACTCTTTTTCATCTGGCGGGTATGGATTCGTTGAAATGGAAACCTTGGATCTTGATACAATCTTGTTTCTGAGTTTTTCTTTTTGGATTTCAAACGCCTTATTTCACTCAACATGGCTTCTTTTCTGGTTTTTGTGAATTCAGTTTCTCGTGTGAGTTGAGTTACCATTTATGTCTCCCTTCTTTAATATGTACATTCTCGGATACCAGTGTTCAAACTTGTCTGAACATCATCATCATCATCATCATCATCTACATTGTTGGAAAGAGGGAAGAAAATGGGTGATGATGTTATGGTACAAAATGGGTCAGTGTCGTTGGGCTGAAGCAGACATGTAGAAGAAGAAGAAGAAGAAGAAGCAGAGATCGTTTGGTTCTTGAGTAATCTTCTTCTGCTAAACATGTCTGCTGTCTTCTTGTTCTTGTTCCCATGCCCCTCTCTCTCTCTCTCTCTCTCTCTCTCTCTCTCTGGGTTTGGTCATTGCAGCTTCTTAAGCATCTCAGGTTCTTCTTTCTGTCTCATGCTTCTCCTCCATATTTAATTGCATTTAAAAAAAAAATTCTTGTCTTTATTATTAATCCGCCTAATTTCACTAGTATTATTTTAGAAACATCTTTAAGGTGATTTACCACTGAATTAATCTGTTGAGATTAAATAATCGCTATAAATTCTTCAAGTTGATTTTAATTTTCTTTTCATAAATTCATGAATCTATTAATACATGTCACGTCAATGTGGGTCTTTTTCGTGGAAATCGATTTTTCATCCTTTGTCCATTAGTGTGCAATAATTACAATTTAATTATCTAAGAGAGAAATGAGCAATTAGTGTGGTGTGGTGGCCATCGTTATCAAATTATTATCTAAAAATTAATGTCGAATTAAAACCCCAAATTCCTGACTAACCAAATCTGGTTGATTATACCACTGAAATAGTTTGGAATGTTTAGCGATTACGGAATTTTATTTTAGAAAGTTCTCAAAATCAGGAAAACCGCATTAATGAAAGAATATATTTTTAATTAAATTAATATGTTTACTTTTATTATATTTATTTATTTATATTTCGGTAATAAAATTTTCCACATGCATATGTATCGACGATCATGCATATTCATTTAACTATTTTCCAAGTAATTAATTAGGTGGTGATGGGGAGATGGATCAAGTCATCAAGAATGGTCCCTTGGACTTTTCAGTGACCACATCTTGCCACGTAGGACTCACCATGGGTCCCACTTTTCCAGTTTCACCATTGTGGATCCGCCACGTGTTAAATAACCCACGTCCCACGGAAACTAAAAGTAGAAAATGGATAGGGAATCATTCCCCGGCTCACCACCTTCCCTATATAAAAGCCGAGCTTTGAATCTCCCATTCAAGACCTAGATTCTTCTTCTTCATCTCTCTCTCTCTCAAATCCATATTTCGTTTTCGTTTGAATCTTTTTTATCTTGTTTTTTGTATTTTCGTAAATTCGTCAAGAACTGGCTAACCCTGGAGAAGCGAAGATTCTGGCGGAATCGGAGAACAAGAACCGAGAGGTGGTTCTTACGCTATATGAGGCCCTGAGATCGCGAGACGTGGTGACTGTGCACCGGATTCTCGCCGCCGATATTGAGTGGTGGTTCCACGGCCCTCCGTCCCACCAGTTTTTGATGCGCATCCTCACCGGCGACGCGCCGTCGTCCCCGCCGTTCGAGTTCGAGTTCATACCCCTCTCCGTCGTGTCATTCGGGTCCACCGTCATCGCCGAGGGCTGCGACTCCTCCGGCTCCATCTCCTGGGTCCACGCCTGGACCGTCACGCATGGGATAATTACTCAGGTCAGGGAGTACTTCAACACCTCTCTCACCGTCACAAAGATCGGGAACTCTTCCGGCGGCGCCGTTGGGCAGAAGACATCGGCGGCTGAGATCTCGCCGGTGCATTGTCCCTACGTCTGGGAGAGCCAACTCTCGGGTCGTGCCGGGAAGTCCGTCCCTGGTCTCGTCCTCGCGATTTGAACGAGTCACCGCCTCGTTCAGGTAAAAAAAAAATGAAATAGCTACTTACGTGTCGGTTTATTATTGGTCTGTCATATATGGATCGAAAGATTGCTGTGAGGCGCGTGCACCACACCTAAGGCCGCGTTTGGCTGGCTCTGTTTTCTCTGTGGTTCGTCTTTCGAGTTTTGGGGTATTTTCATTTGGCAAACTGGGGTTGAATATAACGGGGAAACCCAAGTCGATGATGTGTCTTTATGTTTATGGTGATGTAATGTTTGAAACAAACGCCTCCTTATGGGTTCAAATCATGTGTTCTTCTCTTGATACATCACATATGCATCTTGAATTGGTTGGTATTAGGCTACAATTTTGTAGATTTAAGTAATTCCCTGTTATCAATCTTGGCTTGTATCCGTAACTCTGATATATATATATATATATATATATATATATATATATATATATAATCCGATAATGTTCTTTGTATATCTTATAATAATAGTCACGTGGCAACTTAATATGATCTAAAGGGTATACTTTATTACATCATTTTCGCCAAAAGTATAAATCGTTCGATTGTTATTTGGGGTTAAATGCCGACTTTTGTATATTTTCCCCACGTGCTCTTAATGTGAGAAGACGGGTTCCATTGTTATGTTTAATTTGGTGGGCCGCCATCTTTATCATCAGATTGGGAATGCGTAAAATGTTCGAATTTCAAATCGCTTATTAATTCCTAAAAAATAAAAGTTAAATATTCCCAGGAATTGAATAATTTTGACGAGTTATAAACTTGTGTATACGCATATATATTATATATGCGACGGCCACATATTATTATTGTATCTTCAAGCTCCACGTGATTATATTAAAACAGGTCTGTACGACACACATGGCACGAAACGAAATTAATCCAATCAAAATTCGGCATATATATTATATATATATATATGACTTAAATTGGTTTAAATTTGCTTGATCTCTTGTTCCTTTATAATATAATTTCTAAATTCGTTTTCTTTGGAAATTAATTCATTTATTTCTTAAACTATTCTCATTTTTTTTCCTGACAAGTCATATTTTGATAAGTGTAGAGGAAATTATACGACGGAATCCCCTAATCCACGTTTAAAAGGCCTTTGTGATTATAAGCTGATCAATATAGACAGGTGTATATATATATGTATGTTGTCTGTATGAGTGTATGTTTGTATCCACTAAGTTGCGTCGACTATAATTTCAGACGGCGACAACCTTTTATGTTAATACATAATCGTATAACTGTGTATAATTACATATAATTTGAATTCTACACGTAAAAAATAATCTAATTCGTCAACAGAGGTGAATGGATAGATGATATATATATATATATATATATATATATATAATTCGATAATTAATTTCATGAGTCTTTATCGCTTTTTTATATAATAAATATAAATTTCGAACGACGGTAGCTCTTAAGGGCCGAATTGTAAAACGGTGGTGCTATTCCTCTCGTCATCGGATTTAAGACGGGCTTCATTCCCACGGCCCCGTGACAGGCCCATAACACTAATTTCAAATATTTTATATAAACCCCTAAACTTAAGTTTATTAATAGAATCGACCCTACAGTTTATTTTATGTGCTAGTCCTCTGGATTCTCATATTTGTGTGTACATAAGAGAAATCAGAAATGTATCGATACGTGGATAAATAAATGTGTATATTTTTTTAAAAAATTTTGTTATTTTTTATTACCTGGCGTTTTGACGTGAAGAATGTGTAATAGTTTTATTTTTTTTGTTACATATATTTCCGACATGCCAAGTATTCCTTTATCGTTTTGTTTAATAAGGTAGATTATTAATGCACTGATTTTTGTAAGAAAAATACTTAGATGGAAAAAGGTTATAATTTTCTATAATAGTACTGATTTTTAGGATCGAAATTTGATCTAAGAAGAAGAATCCTAAGATATCATCCTTTGAAAAGTTTAGATATTTTTAATAATTCTAAAATTATTTGAAGCATTTATCGCTTTTATGTTTTATTATATGCAAATAAAATAATAATATGAAAAAGAACGCGCACCGGAAGCCGAAAGGGAAGAGAAAAAAGCAAAGTGAAAATAATAATTAAAAGCGAAAAAGGAAAAAAAAGAAAAGCAAATCCATATCCGAAGAAAGGTTTCTCTTTCTGACCCCCGTTTGTTTGATGGGAAAATCGATACTATGCACGGTCAGATTCCAAGAATTCGCCATTAGACTCTCATCGGAGAATCCCACCAGACCTAGATCCGTACCCACCTCGCGAAACAAAGTTTTCCTCAGGAAATCGAGAGAAACCCGGGTCGAGGACTTGAATCGGGTCAAGCTGGAGAAGAAGGGATCGAACTCGAGGTCGGGTCCGGGTCCGGATCGGGTTCCTCTGGCTCAAGTGGTCGACGATTGCGTGAAGCGGTGGTTCCAAGATACGCTCAAGGAAGCGAAAGCCGGCGACGTGGGCATGCAGGTTTTGGTCGGACAGATGTATTGCAGCGGCTATGGAGTTCCCAAAGATGAACAAAAGGTCAGTTTTAGGGTTTAGATTCGCCGTCTTCTTATGAGCATTGCGAATTCCATTGTTCTGTAGGTTGGGTCCGAATTTAATTTGGTTGTGATTTGAAATGTTTATGATCTGAAGGGCAATTTTGTCGTTTGTGTGATGAAAGGGTCGTGCCTGGATAAACAGAGCCTCGAGAACTCGATCATCGGCTTGGCAAGTGAGTGACAAGCGTCCAGGTAATTTATCTACTCAACTTTCCATCTTCTCTAGACCAATCTGATGATACCAGACTTACATTTTCTGTGTTTCTGGATTTCGTTCAGGTTATAATGCAAGTGATTCAGATTCCAACGATGTGAAAGATTGAGACTTTTGGAATGTTCATTACCGAAATTGTTACTAAGAAACGTAAGTGGATCATATGCTTGATAATTTGGTAGTTTTTTTGTTGTTGTTCCATTGCTTAAAGTTTTGATAGATTTGATCGCTGTGGAGGTTTCTTCTTTTAGGGGAAGCATGTGGGTGTGTTTATGGTGAAGGGCTTTGGTAAAAATGGCATATGATATGCTTCTTAGTTCAACAACAACTGATGTGCTTTCCATCCTCTTTGTCTCTCTTGTGTCAATCAAAGAAAAGAAACAAAAGTTGCGGTTTTCTTTGAATATTCAGCTACTTGTCTCAGAAGAGAGAATGATAAGTAAAGATGAAGTGACCTTTGACTGTCTGATCAGCGTTGACTATTGCTCTGGAATTTCATGAGGTTGCAGATTTTGATGGTCTTCCACACTTCTCTTAAGTTTTTCTTGAAAGAGATTTATGAAAATGGTCTGCAACTTGTGAGTGTGGGGTTTGGCTTGAATGAAGAGACTCTTCTGCAATTTGTGAGTTGTTTGCTTTGCAGAGCAGGAGGAGGAGGAGGAGGATTCATGATTAATCTAAACACGTCATATTTGGATTTGGATGTGCATCATTTCGAAGGGTTTCTCATGAGCAAAAAGGTAGTGAATTAGGCACTCTACACTTCAACAGGCAGAACTGTAAATTTCATGTCTCATGAGATACAAACCTAAATTAATCCTTCTTGGGTATGCATTATGCATCTATGTATATGTATTTATCCTACGGTCTTGAACGCATTCGCCTTGTGAATCTTCATGGGTATGTACCATGCATCTTCAAACCAATAAAAGATGCATACTTTGATTTGTCAGCTGGTTCTGCAATCAAATCATTAATGGTTCGGGCATGGAGTCGAACTGCAAAAGCATCTCCGTTTTTTTTTCAACACCCACGAAATGGCAACAAGACTCGATTCCTTGAAGCGTTGTCAATGAAACCTTGAGTCACATCAATGGGAAAGTTTGGTTCAGTGAAGATTCATTGAACGAAATGGAAAAAGATAGTGTTAGTTCAACGTCACAGGCATCTTCAATGCACATAGAGATGATGGTGACCATGGCCCCAAGAGAAGAACTAGGAACACAGAAAAACATCACAAAGCAGAACTATCACCGATCAGATCACAACCCTAACAAAAAAAAACGTAGATTATTATCGATCGAAATCAGAATGCGAGCATATTCCAGGAACAACAATCTCGTACAGCCAGATCAAGGAACAAATGAAGCAATCAGATCGGAGATTTAAAGAAGAAGAACGGATCAACCGAGAGAGGGAGAGTACCAGTAGGTGCCGAGGACAGGGGTGAGGAGGAGAGTAGCGCTGATCCAGTTCTCGGAGAACTTGTGGTGGATCTTCTCAGGCAGATCCTTCCAGAGGCCGGTCATCACCTTCTGCTGAAACGGAGACAGCGCATACACCACCGCCTTCATCCCCACCGTCTGCTTCCCCGTTCTTTCTTCTCTCCCTTCGCCAATCCAATCGATCAACTCTCGTCTCTCCCACAGCGCGCGACGGCCGACCCTCAAACCTATTCCGGCTTCCGCTCAAACGCCGTCGTTTCATGCAGACGCAAACGCGAAACGCCGCGACTCAACTTATTCCGTAATATCATTCTCTCGCATAATCTCGTAATGAAAAACAAAAACAACGATTTGGAACTAAAACGCTTTTTATTTCAGATGCAGGAAATGAAACAGATACTTGTCTATACCAATTTGATTTCAAATCGTCATCGGAAAACATACAAACGGGAAAGAGGATCGGATCTTGATATTTATTTGGTTTGTACAAAGTCCAACGAGCTGCAGAGCTGAAGTTAAAGGCCTGAAATGGCTACAAATCTACACAGAAATCCACAAAAAAAAGAAAATACTACTCTGCAACAAGATCGAGCTCCAACTGACTCGGCCGAGTTACCGAGGCTGCTGAATCGTCCTCGGGCTCACCCTCACATTCACCATCTTTGCCACCTTCTCCGCGTACTTCGGCGGCTCCGCCGCACCTCGTCCTTTCCTCCGCCCTAACCAACCGATCTTCACCACTCTTTTCTCCTCCTCTGCAAAAAAAAAGTCAGCGAGTCAGTGACGAGTTTTGACTCGGTGGTTCAACGAGTCAACGCGGTCATCAACAGCCTACTACGTACCTCTGTGATCGCGATCGAGGTGCTCGTAGAAGAGATCCTCGTCGTCTTCCTCGGGGAGGATGGGAAAATCGTAAACATCGGGGAAGAGAAGATCGCTTTCCGGATCGAGAAAGCATTCACGGAGCCAGTAATCGCGGAACCAGGAACAGGACTGGACAAGATCCCACCACTGATCGGAAAAATCCTCCACCGTACGATACGCCTGAGGAACGAACATCGGAGCGTCAGGATTCAATGTCGACGCGGATCTCTGAGTAATCACTTCCATGGCTTCTCTCACCTCACTGCTTTTGCCTTCTTTGATTCAAGGGATAAGAAAACGGATGACGGAAGAAGTTTATAAAAAGGGAAGAAGCTCTGTATTTGCCATGGGTATTCGGGTTTATTACATGTCTGCCACTGTGAGATCTTTTATCGGATGCTTTCATGTCCGATATATATATGTGTATGTATCTCTGAAGTCCTATCTAGTATCTATGGCATTTAAGTAAATTAAAATAGATAAAATAATATCCACGTCATTGTATTATTAATAATTATCCGCTTTATCAGTGGTCTGTGACACGTCTTCGTTCTTATCCATTGCAGCTCCCTTTACGAGGAAAATATTATTATTTATTTGTTCCAAATCACTGCTTATCTGGCAAAATAAAATGTTTTTGTTTATTAAAGTTAGAAATAATCGTTATCTTGAGTATTTTTCCTCACTGTTTAAGGAAATTTTAAAAAGTCATGTATACCTTATTTAATAGTCTGTTTCCATTAGTACTCTATTAAAATTAAATATTTTAATTAAAGAAGAAATTGAAAGTTTTCTTTAAAAAATCATATTAATGCTCTACACTTGAAAACATTTTGTTTCACTCGCAGATAAATATGTCGATTTTGAAAATTCTGTCTAAACGAAGCTTACAAAATTTTATTGGTTGGAGCTACCAAGCCATTTATTTAAATATTTTTATTTAATACTTTGGATTATAAAAACAGTTTCTTGTATGATTTCAGCCTCGAAATCATCGGAAAACTACGGGCCCATGTGCATTCCATGAATATCTTGTAGAATTCTAAATTTCCAGATCTATGTGCGTTTCAGAATCTATGGATCATTAAATCCAGTGCCACGTCGGCAAAAGTCCAATGGTAGTTCACCATTTGGGCCCAAAATCCCCGGCCCATTAATATCAAGTGGGCTTCTAATATTCAACGTTCCTTTTTGTTTCTTATTTTACTTTTGAGGGTTTCTCACACCATCACTTACTATTAAAATTAAATTTATGAGATTTATGCCTCGTTTATATTATCTAAAACCGTTGATCTATACTTATGTTTCACTTCGGATATTTAAAACTAAACGAAATAGATTTTAAAAATATTTGGATATATAATGGTAGTTTAACTGAAATTGATTTAAAACAAATATTCGGATATGATTTCCAAAAAAGCAAATACATGAAATTCGTAAGAAATGTAAATCAACCGAGAAAAAATGAATAAGAATATTTAAAATAATAACAACTTTTTTTAGTAAAAATCGCCAAATATAAATGAAACTAGGATGAAAAAAGCAACATGTAATTTTTGCAAAATAAAAAAAAAACAATTAAAACACATACACCCTTCATGGTAACAAACAATAGTATGTTTCATTTCTGAGACAAATAAAATGCGGCATAAAAATAGAATGTAAAATTAACGCGCACAAGGGTCGTACCATAGGACAACGGCAGCAAATGGCAAAAACTGTGAAATTGCACCAATCAAAGCGCGCCGTACATTCTCGGCCTGATATAGCAAAATTACTGAAATACCCTCACGTCTTTTCGATTCAATGGGCCGTGAAAAGCCCGAAAAGATATGTGGGCAAAATCGTAATTTGATCTTTCGTACTGAGAAACTTTCCTGAGCAAGGCTCTTTCGCGCTTCAGCCTTTCTACTCTGGGAAAATCTCTCCGTCTCTTCCTCCTCTCTCTCTCTCTCTCGTTGGCATTTGTAGAAGCGCTTTCTTCATGGTGTAAATTCTCTTCGCGTCATTTTCCCTCTGGAATTTTCTCGAGAAACAAACGCTCATCTCCTGCTCCGGGAGTGTGATCGCACAAGTTTAGGTCGTCGGAGACTCTGGTTTTCCACTCTCTCTCTCTCTCTGTCTCTGCATTTTTGGACCCTGCGAGACTTGCGGTTTCCATATACGGTAATTTCCTGTCGCCGACTGCGATGATAATAGTTTTTTTTTGCAGCAGGTTTTTCCATCATTCTCATTTTTTTTTCTTTTGGCCTGGAAAATTTTCTTTAGCTACTGTGTAATGTCTGCGATGCTTCCATGAGATTTCTCGTTTCTTTGATTTTTCACTCTCTAGAGAGGTATACGTTTTTTCCCTCTTGATGTAATGTGCTAGATGAAGGCTGCGCCATGAATGCTCTTTTCTTCTTCTACATATCAAGTTTTGTCTGCGCTGTGAAAGCTCATTTTGTTGTGTAAGTGAGACTGATCCTCATTTGCGTGGTGATTTTGAGCGGATCACGCCTCAGGTTCACGCGATTTTTATTTTATTTTTCCTACTCAGTAGATTTTCTGTTCGACTCCTCAAAGATTTTCGAATTTTTTTTTGCATGGTCTTGTTTGGGAAAAAAGAAGTGTCGATATAAGTCTTGCTAGGGTTTCTTGGTTGCCCATTTCGCAAGCTCCTGAGCTCCTTTGATTCAATTCACAAAGTTTAAACATCAATCAATGCCCAAGAACTGATATTGGAATTCTACGGAAACAGTTCGTATTCCGAGTTCATAATCTCGAAAATTTTCATGGTGAGGTTTTCCGACCGTAGTCCTTCTCGGGCTTTTCGTGATGAGCGTTTCCATGATGTTAAAGTTCAGGACTTTTCTGGTTAAACGAATGGGTGCGGGGAGGAAGACCGAGACCTATACCGTGAGTGAGAGTCTCACATACTGGTCAGGGTCAGGGAGCATCAAAACGAATGGGAGAAATCTCAGTAAAGGCGAACTTGGTGGAGTTATATTTGGATGCAAGTTCAGCACCGTCAAAGAGTGTTACGCCAAACAGTTGTTTGGTTAGTTGTCTCTGTCTTACTACTCTTTGAGCCTTGAATAGAGCAGAATGATTTTGAAAAAGTTTTTGAATTTAATTGTTGTTTATCTGTGTCCAGGTTTACCTGCCCCTCACATCTCCTATGTGAAGAACATAGACCCCGGTTTGACTCTGTTCCTGTTCAACTATAGCGATAGGAAACTTCACGGAATCTTTGAGGCCGCAAGCCATGGGAAACTGAGCATTGATCCCCATGCTTGGACTTCAGATGGGATCGATACAACCCCGTATGCTGCTCAGGTATGAATATGACTACTTCCTGCACCAAGATAAATATGTACTGTAATTCTGTCGACCACCTTTTGGTTAATTGTTTTACGTTTACCCTCTCAACTGACGTATAATTAGCGGGGCAAATTTGTTACAGGTAAAGGTACGAGTCCGATTGCTTTGTGAGCCATTGCTTGAAGAGAAGTTCAGCAAAATAATCGCAGAAAATTATTTTGCTGAGAAGCTGTTTTGGTTTGAACTGGACCAATCTCAGACATACAAATTGATCCGTTTGTTTTCACCATTGCCATCCAAAAGGGCACCATCAACATATTTAAAGGCACCATCACCATCCGTAAGTGCTCTTCCACCATCATCATCAGCAGTGCTCAGCGTATCTGGAGTAAACTGTGTTGCTAAATGGAGCAGCCTTTTCAAATCATCTCCTGATTTGAAAGAAAACAGCGAGCAATTTGCTCCAGAAGCTGTTACAGGCTCAAAGGATGCCATAAATGGAGTAAACCGTGTTGCTAAATGGAGCAGCCTTTTCAAATCGTCACCTGATTTGAAAGAAAACAGCGAGCAATTTGCTCCAGAAGCTGTTACAGGCTCAAAGGATGCCATAAATGGAGGAGCATCCAGTTGTTTCAATCCTGTTGCATCTAAAAAAAGTAAAGGATTGGAAATAGCCATGAATGACGGAGGCATGCAGAAAGCTCATTCTTTGGTGTCACATTTCCGTCCATCTTACTCATCCGTTGTGAGAAACACGAATCCATCTTCAATTCAGAGCCGGGAAACATATGAAGGAGTCTCTGCCACGGCTAATAGAACTGTGATCAGACACCAAATTAGTTCTCATGAAACTAAGGAAGATCCTTCTAATTGTGCACATTCGGGTGTTGATAACATAGATTGGGATGCTTCGTCCTTTCAGCTCCATCTTGATGGACTGAACAGGATTCTAGAAGATTCTGTAGAAAATGATTTTTGCAATGGCTATGGGGAAGTACCTCTTTCTCAGAACTGGAATATGGAACAGAGTTCCTGGTGTCTGCTGTCTAACTGGGATTATGAGAGTCATCCTTTGGATTTTGAGGAATTTGATCTAAAGAAATCAACTTGTAGCTCCTCTCATATTTCCGCCATTGCAGGAGATGTAGTTGATAACATTGGAGAGGGCAAAGAAAAATTTATGGATCTCTGTCAGCAAGGTGCTGAAATGGGAACCGCTGCCTGTAAGGCTCTAGTGGCTGAGGTATTTTAAGCCTTTCCTCTTTCGAGAACTTTGCCTCTCTGGGATTTTGAACCCTTTTTCATCTGTCATAATGATCATTGCGGCAATTTGTGGTAGTTACTGATGGAGGTGAAAGACTTGAAGCTTTCTCAAAGACAACAAACTGATAGGATGAATTCTCTGGAAAAGGAATTGGTAAACTCTTACACTTATCTCTGTGATACCTTTCTCTTGTCTCCACTGTGAGTTAAAAACTCCCATCGGGAACATATGCCGATTCTCATCATAAGATCGTCGTTGTAGTCCACTGTATGAATTATCTTGCCGCATTTTGTTTTAATTGATTTATACTAGTTTTTGTTCAAAACATAAAGGGAAAGTGCTCTTGCAGATTGAATCAAGAAAAGAAATATGCCGACTAAAAGGCCAAAGTACAAGTTCTGAGGCGGAGGAGTTCCAATCCTTAAATGAATGCTTCCCAGATTCTGAGGAGACGATACTAGTAATTGGAGGATCTGATGGCTCATCATGGTTATCGACTTTAGATTGTTATTCTCTGTCCAAGGACAAATTGAAGTCATTTTGTCCCATGACTTCCTGCCGCTCATACGCCGCTGTTGCAATGCTGAATGGTGAGGTATACATGATAGGTGGCATCCATGAATATTTCTCTGTCGCCACTGGTACAATATTGCCCTTCTTCAACCCTAGTGTGTATGAAAACTGGTGTCCTTTATCTATGAAATATGATGGACATTGTAATAAAATGACTGCAAATTTTCTTGTTTGCAGTTGAATCATTCAACCACGAGAAGAACGAATGGGTTTGGCGACCATCCTTAAATCAAAGGAAAGGAAACTTGGCGGCTGTTTCTCTGAATGACAAGATTTTTGCCCTTGGAGGTGGAGATGGATCTCAACCATTTGAAAATGTTGAAATGCTTGATCTACAAATTGCAAAATGGATCAATACTCAACCGATGATAGAAAAGGTGATATCGTCTTTAGCTCCTTCAGACATGTTTTTAAACGTGATACCCTGTCAAAGACGAACATTAGTTAACTAAACTGCTGACTTTCCTGTAATTTGAGCACTTCTGCATGCAAAAGGGTTCTGTACTCTTACCTTCATTCCCAAGACAGGATGAGGGGGAAAGGGTTGCTTTTTAGAAAAAGCGCTCAAGTTGGTTTTTGTGTTGGACACTTGAAGTTCCTTAAGAGAATCACTTCAAAAGATCAATTCACTGGATCTGTTTCTATTTTTTCAGAGATTTGCTCCAGCTGCGACGGAAATCAATGGAGCACTCTATGTCGTTGGAGGGTACGATGGAACTGACTACCTGAAGTAAGACTAATCCCTATAAATCTTATAATCATTTGACGACTTTGGTGAAAATGACCTCAAAAACTGATCCCTCTGCTTGCATATTGTACCAATTCAGGTCTGTGGAAAGATATGATCCTCGGGAAGCTTCTTGGACGATGCTCGAGTGTATGAGCACAAAGCGAGGATGGCACTCTCTTGTTGCCCTCCATGAAAAGCTGTAAGTTTGGCCCGACACTTATTCACTTGCTCATAGTATCAACGAAAACTCGAGAAGAAATTCAACGTATCACGTTCGAAGTTGAATTTACCATCAAGCATCCATGCATTCAGTAAACTTTTCGACAATTACTGGTGATATTTAACCTCAGGGCATGACAAAATGAATCTGTTGAGTATAGATATGGGATCGGTGGCCACAATGGAGATAAAATGGTACCGACAGTTGAGGTGTTCGACCCGCGAGCTCCTCGTTGGATATCAGAAGAGTCAATGAACCAAGGGAGGGGATATTTTGGTTCAGTAGTGATTGGGGATGCAATTTATGTGCTTGGAGGAATAGATGACAATGGCAATCTTCTAGACTCGGTACTAATGATCCGACCGCCTTATATTTGGTCCGAATACTGCGAAAATTCGGTTTTAAACATCGTTTCAAGAATTATATGCTATAATCTGAAGAAATTTTTTGGATATGTGTGGACAGGTTGAGTGTTACATGGAGGGTTATGGTTGGCAGCTGATGGACCAAAAGGGCTTTGGTAGGAGATCTTTCTTCTCTGCCCTTCTCTTCTAACTTTTTTTTTAAACCAATCCTAGAAAAACCAAAAGAACAGAAAATGAAAAAATGCGATCGCATCTACTAATCGATGGTTCAGATCATATTTGAATGATCGACGGTTGATATTGCTTGTTAAAGATGGACGGGCGTTATCACATCTTAATAAACGATGGTCCAGATTCCATCTGAACGATGAACGGTCGAGATCACATCTAGTAATAGGCTATTGCGATGGTATAAAAGATTCAAAAAACATCAAAAAGACGAAATTCCATCCTTAAAAATGGATGGTTGAAATTTGAAAATCTGTGTTTAACTGATCAACGGTTATTATTGCATACTTCGTCGACGGTCAAGCTCTTTTCAAATAGATCTACGGTGGAAATTCCTTCATAATAATCATCCGTTGAGATTGAATACATCGATTGCTTTCTGCCACGTGTACGGTCCAGAAGGCACGATAGAAACGCGTTTTTTTTTTCCACCTAATTGTTGCATCCATTACCATTAACAACGTGCCCACGCGTATACGGTTTACTTTAGAAGGTCCGCAACTCCCCTACGCGTCTACGACGTCGTCCCTCACGCACCGCCGTCTCCGATGGCTAATCCGCCAACGATCCCGGTCTCAAACCATCCTTCGGCCGATCTCCAGCCTCCGGTCTCCGCCTCCGCCTTCCGTGCGTTCTTCTCCCGCCTCTCTTCGTCGATCCGCTATGGCTTCTCCCAGCGACGGCCGTGGTTGGAGCTCGTCGACCGTAGCTCGATTTCCAGACCGGAGTCTCTCTCCGACGCGTATTCTCGGATCCGGAAGAATCTGCCCTACTTCAAGGTCAACTACGTCACGATCGTGTCCATTGTCCTCGCTCTCTCCCTCCTCTCTCACCCTTGGTCCCTCCTCGTTCTCGTCGGCCTCCTCGGCGCGTGGATGTTCCTCTACCTCTTCCGACCGTCGGATCAGCCCCTGGTCATCCTCGGCCGTACGTTTTCCGACCGCGAGACGCTCGGTGTTTTGGTGATTCTGACGGTCGTTGTCGTGTTCCTGACCAGCGTCGGATCTCTCTTGACATCGGCTTTGTTGGTCGGCGTCGGGATCGTATGCTTACACGGCGCGTTTAGGGTTCCGGAGGATCTGTTCCTGGACGAGACAGAGCCCGCGGCTGCCGGATTCCTGTCGTTCCTCAGCGGCGCCGATCGCCGCTCGTGTTTGAGGGGGGTAACACATTCGGCGACTATCCTCGACGGGTCTATGACCAAAGAGAGGAAATGGGTTTTCTCCCCTCAAGTTTTTGGTAGGAAATTCAATTTGCAGTGATCATTCTTTTACTCTGGAAATTGTTTGTGTTCGGGTCAATTTGAATTGGGATGAATATAGATTTGCTCTTGTCCGTTGCAAAGTCAGAAGAATCAAAGATTCTTTTATTCTACAAGAAAACATTTCTTTCTCTGTTCGTTTCAATCTTTTTTTCTCTTTTGCATGTTGGATTGAGATTCTGACATTGAACATAATCTCGAGATGAGGATGGTGACCCAGAAGTTAAAAATGGACACCTTTCGATTCTGTTGCCAAGAGGGTCTCACAAATTTGGATAATGGCATTAGCAAATATTTGACTAATGGCATGACATTGTGTTTACAAATCACGATACTTTTTTCTTTTGTATTTCTCCGGGAAAACCCCCGAGTGTTTTCAATCAATCTGTAAATCGGGTATCCAAAAATTGATGTGTACGGGTCCAATGTCTAGGGTTCTCCTCACCTCGATACATTGTTTCGCTTCGTCTCCAATGTCTCGATCTTGTCTCAGACGGACATCTCGTGCGTCTCACCTCATCCTTGTTTGGTACGGTTACAACACAGGAAGAAGTTGAGTTGCAGATGCCAGAAGTCAGTTGTCTTTCTTTTTTTCTCTGTGGCATGAATTCACACTTGTTTTGCTTCTGTTTTCTTCTTGGTGGGGGTTTTTGTTTCGTAGTTGCATTTCCCCTTTAGTGTTTTTTCTCTCTCGTTAATGTCCGTAACGAACTCTTACCAACTTGTGGGACCTCTTTCCATTTCTTCTTCATCCGATTTCAAATCATTTTAATTTGCTCGACCAACTTTGATAAATGTTACACATACCCTCACTTGAAGTGACATCTACAATCGAAATCCCGTTAACGGTTGAATCGAATTGGATTCGGATTACTCAAGAAAAAACGGATTCTTTTTTTTTTTTTTTTAAATTTGTAGGGTTGAATTGAAACTTTTCTTATTGGTACTAAGACAATATAAGTTTCACAGCCCACCACTGGTTAAAGGTTAAACAGGGATACAAATCGTTTGTCTCGCCCCGAATTCGAGACTCAAATTGAAAAGGGAAACGTAATTTCAATCACATGGTTTTTTTTTTGTCCCAAATTAGTTTGAGTTTCCGCTCAAAACACACAATTACCAAAAAAATATAAGTTTCACCGTTTGAATTTGAATCAAAATAATATATATATAAATTCCATCTTAATCTTTCTATCTATTCAAAGACGTCATAGATGAGGTAATTAATTTGACAAAATCTTCTTTAGTAGTGCGTTTTTTAAGTACCCTTAATGATGATTGATTTTTGGTATTCATGAGAATCCACCAAACGCTTCATTGGACTTTTGACATTACGCAACATTTTTTTGTCTTCGAGTTTCGCTTCATTTACATAACTACTTGATGCTCTAACTAACTAAACGGTCCAATCTTCAATTCCTTGGGCCAAAGAATCCGTATTTACATATAATAATTCATATGCGTATTTGTCTTTTAAGAAATTTATTCGTTTTGTTTTTTAGTTAAAAGTTTTTACGGTCAAATTGGTAAAAAAAAATGGTTAGATCATCTATTCGTTATAAGGGGTTTTGGATTTACATTTAGTGAGAATTGAATCCAAGATCTAACATCTTTTCAAGTCACTAAATTCAAAATGATTCGTGACAAAAAAAAAAATCTTATAATAAAACACAAATATCGAAATAATTCGAATTCTCCACCTCGAATTTTATATCCGCGGTTTTCGAGTTTATTTGTAGTTATATTATTTTTTTCTTTGTTATTTAAAATGATTTACAAACTAATCATGCGTAATTTAAAATCATGTAATTTGTTGGTAATTCCTTTCCACATGAATTATCTAAAACTAAATAAAATTAGAGAGCTAAATTAGAGTTGGTATTCAACTCAATGTTTTCTGTTGTTATATTAATTTCCTCTTTAATAACTTTTTGTAATAAATCATCTTTTTTTACCATGGCCACGGGGTTATTAATTTATCACCTAATATTGATTAAAGTCAAGCAGATTGACTTCTAATTTTAAAATTAACCATTAGGGAACGACTTCTTATCGAACAGAGTGTCACAGCTCTAGAAGGTCACGTCACGATTTTGACGAGCCACATAAAATATATTCACAAATATTAAAGTCAAGCAGATTAGATATTGACATAACATTTTACGTGTTCTCTATAAATTTGTTAATTGGGTTTGATTTGGTTTGTTTCGAATTTTATCGCGTTCAATTCGTTTTATTTTATTTTGGATTGATTTATCAAATAAAATTAAATTCAGTCACATCTCACATAAAAAAATTAATATAAGATTACGTTTATTTTAGATTTGGTTCAAATAACGTTTTGTTTAAATGTAGGAAACTTAAAAATAAAAAGTAATATTCAAATTAATTAAAAGACTATGATTTTAAATTATTTTCAAGCTAACCGTATGGATGACGTGGTAGATATTTGTAACAAAACAATGGTTAGGGGAAATAATATTAAAAACGTAAAATGGAAGGTTTGGAATGCATAAAGCTACTTTATTATTATTAATAATTTCAATTTGGAGGTTGGACTGTATTTGTCGAATTTTTTTTGTTAAAGTCAACAAATAATGCAAATAGTTTTGTCCTCTACCCTTTTTTTTTGGAAATTTGTAGTGTTTTATAGGTTATAAAAACTTAAAAACAAAAGTTAATTAATCACACTTTTTCCATAAAATCTAAACTTTGATTCTAAGAAATCTTTTAATATTAAGAGATATTAAATTAGTTAATGTGATTATTTTCAAATAAAAATATTAAGATCAATCGATCTAAACATCGATATAATATTCTCGTTCCTATTCTGAAACAATTGGATGAGTTGGTTTTCACTTTATATATACATATTTTTATCAGTTAAATCATTTTTATAAGCCAATATTTATATAGTTTTATGCACAACTATACGGAAAATTTATGTTTAAATTAAGTTTATATTATCATATATACTGATGATTTATTATTTTCTTATTACCAATTCTAGCAAACAAAATTAAAATCCATTGGATGATTAACAAAAATAACAATATCAATGGTAAGTAATATTCTCTTACCTATCTATATTGCATACATGTAATATATTTGATATAGTTATGCTATGAATTGGATTCAAGGCGGTCGGTCAATATATAAATTGGAGTAATATCTAATTAATGTACGAACTCATATATACTTAGATATTCCTATGACTTATGTTTGTAACTAACGTATTATTAAATATACTGATTAATTAATTAATTATTATATATCTCTCTCACACACACACGCATGCATGATTCTATCAATTGATTAATTAACAAATGATGATTATGTAATGTTTTGAAAGGCATAACGTTTTTGAAATATGCATGGACTTGAGAAAAAAAAATTAATGACTTTAATCCAACTAAAATTTTGTTGAAACATGATAATTGTTGGGTGCAACAACTCCATTAGGGTTGAACTAAGTTTTGCCCCTTTTCCCATTGTCCCTTTTTCTTTTTCTTTGAATGTAAATAAAAAAAAAACTATACGATTAAAATTAAAATAATATATCGTCATTTCTTATTCTAAAATAATTTACATTTCTAATCACTCATATATCATTTATGTCTTGAACCGATTCTAGAATCGCTACTTACTATTGATTCATTTAGAATAATATGAAATATATATCGTAAACTATTTTCTTCGCATTGGATCCAATTTTATTCAGATGCAATTATCAGATTTTTTTACTTATTATTTTGTTTTTTTTTTACCCTAAGATCAAATAATACCATTTTTGCATTATAACAATTCAAAATTATCTCAGAATCAAAATGTGGACCAAGAGTAATATGACCGACTTTATATATATATATGAGTCCCGCAATTCTGTTTTATGCATTGTGGTGCTATTCTTTTGTCCATACTTGAGACTAGGTTTACTATTTTTTTGGATTGAATATATCAAATTGAAATGAATTAGGTCGAATAAATAATTTGTTGTTTTAAAAACTAATTGGATATGACTCTCTCTAAATCAAAAAATTAATTGTATCAGTTTACTATATAATCAAACGGGGAACTAGTTTTAAAAATATATATAATGTTTTGGTGGTAGCGATTTATGGCTTTCCATAAAATGGTTATATGCCTAATTAATTTGAGTTCCCTATTAGACCAGATGTTGACCACCGGTGGGGTTTGAAATCTGAAAATTTTCTGTGTAAATGATACCGACATATTACCTTTGTTCAATTTTAAGTTTGATTTTCTTGTGTAATTTTATCTAAAATTATGTTTTTATTTTATTTTATTTTGATATATAAACAAACACAGATCATCACGTGTGGGGCCAGAATCTAAACTGGGTCCACAAATGATAAGCCCATGGGCCCCAGAGGGAGGTGACTGAATTCAATGAATTGAGGGAAAAGGCCATGGAGGAAACAAGTGAGAATGGGCTTTTTTAAATGTTAAAATAATATCGAAGAGCTTAAACCAAAGAAAGACCGGTCACGTGGCTTTCTCGTGTTCCATCTTCACCCTCGGCTTCATCCAAATTTGTTCAGATGTTCCTTTTGAGCCTTTGACCAATCATACCTATATATATATATATATATATATATATATGGGTGTGTGTGTGTGTGTGTGTACGTCTAGTCATCTCATTCTACATACACACACACACACACTTGTTGGTGAACTATAATTTTACTTTAATTAATTAAAATTTTAATTATCATAACGCAACAAAATTTAAAAAAAAAACACACACATTAATCTCCCTATATATATAAAGGGTTATCCCCTTCACCACCACAATCATCATCTTCTTCTTCTCAAACCCTTTCATTAGTTCCTCAATTATCGTAATCACCAATGGCTACCAGCTCGTTTCCTTCATCCTTGTTCTTGTTATGTTCTCTTCTCTCCGCTTCATTGGTTCTCTCCGAAGTTCACCACCATGATTTTGTCGTACGTCTTCTTCTTCATGCATGGATATATATGCTTTCATCTTTATTTTATGTATAACTACTAGTTACATACATTGTGAGTGTATGCATATATATATGTATGTATATGTGACGCATATATGTTATATATATAAATGCAGATCCAAGAGACGCCAGTGAAGAGGCTGTGCAAAACCCAAAACGTGATCACCGTCAATGGAATGTTTCCGGGTCCAACCCTCGAAGTTAACAATGGCGACACACTTGTGGTCAAAGTGGTCAACCGAGCCCAACACAATGTCACCATCCATTGGTACTATTCTATTTTATTCTGCTATTATTATTTATTAAAAAATTACTTTATATAAATTAGGATTACTTCTTTATTTTTTTATAAAATTATATTATTACACAGTTTTATATAATCGATTTTTATTTTTAATAATTGAAATTGATAGGCACGGGGTGAGGCAGATGCGAACGGGATGGGCCGATGGGCCGGAGTTCGTGACCCAATGCCCAATACGGCCCGGTAACAGCTACACCTACCGTTTCACCATCCAAGGCCAAGAGGGCACTTTGTGGTGGCACGCCCATAGCTCCTGGCTCCGAGCCACCGTCTACGGTGCCCTCCTCATCCACCCACCTCCTGCCTCTTCCTATCCTTTCCCTAAACCGGATCGCCAAACCACCCTCCTCCTCGGTACGGTTTCAACCGGTTTTCGTGAAACTCGCATCGTTCGACGTTAGAACTTCTCCCAGATTGGTATTGATTTGTGTTTGATTTCCGGTTTAATGTAGGCGAGTGGTGGAATGCAAACCCGATTGATGTTCTGAAAGAAGCGATCCGAACCGGAGCTGCTCCCAATGTGTCCGATGCTTATACCGTTAATGGCCAACCCGGTGATCTTTACAATTGCTCTAACCAAGGTTCGTAATCTATGTGAATCCATATTTTGATATTGTGTATAACCACGAATTGTAATTATCAATTGGTTTAATCTAAACCGTCGTTTTTTGGTTGCAGATACGATTGTGGTTCCAACCGGTTCAGGAGAAACATCACTCATAAGGGTCATCAACTCGGCCATGAACCAGCCGCTTTTCTTCACGGTGGCTAACCATAAGCTCACGGTGGTTGGAGCCGACGCATCTTACCTCAAACCGTTCAGCACAAATGTCATAATGCTCGGTCCTGGTCAGACAACCGACGTCCTCTTAACCGCCGACCAGCCTCCTAACCGTTATTACATGGCGGCCAGGGCTTACCAAAGCGCTCAAAACGCACCGTTTGATAACACCACCACCACGGCTATTCTCCAATACAAGTCATCTCCTTGTTGTTCGAATGGGACAGCGAAAGGTATAAAAAAAACACCGCCCATCATGCCGTTTTTGCCTGCTTTCAACGACACGAACTCCGTCACGTCATTCTCCGGGAAGTTCAGGTCACTACGCGACATCGTGGTCCCGAAAGAGATCGACGAAAGCCTCTTCTTCACCATCGGTTTAGGCCTCGACAACTGCCCGAAAAGCTTCCCGAAAAGCCGGTGCCAGGGCCCAAACGGCACGCGGTTCACTGCCAGCATGAACAACGTGTCGTTTGTCCTCCCGTCTAACTTCTCGCTCCTGCAGGCACATTCAAAGGGCATTCCCGGAGTTTTCACGACGGATTTTCCGGCAAAACCTCCGGTGAGATTCGATTTCACCGGAAATAACGTGAGCAGGTCGCTGTTTCAGCCAGTTCGTGGGACCAAACTGTACAAACTCAAGTACGGATCGAGAGTTCAGATTGTTCTTCAGGACACAAGCATTGTAACACCAGAGAACCATCCGATTCATCTCCATGGCTACGATTTCTACATCGTGGCTGAAGGGTTCGGTAACTTTGATCCAAAGAAAGATACTTCCAAGTTCAATCTCGTTGACCCTCCTCTCAGAAACACCGTGGCCGTTCCCGTTAACGGATGGGCCGTTATCAGATTCGTCGCTGATAATCCAGGTAACGTAATTCGAGAAGAAACCATTTTCAGACAACCTCAAACTGAATTCAGAGTTCGAGCTCTGAAAATTTTAATGGGTTTTGTTTTTCTTGGAACAGGGGTTTGGTTGATGCACTGTCACTTGGATGTGCATATCAGTTGGGGTCTTGCAATGGCGTTCTTGGTCGATAATGGTTCCGGAGAATTGCAGACTCTTGAAGCTCCTCCTGAAGATTTGCCCGTTTGTTAGTACCGTCACCATCACCATCACCATCATAAGCTCCAAGAAATTATTGTTACCGTTGATTGGAATTCAAGATCCGACACAGATTGTTCTTTTTTCTTTCCTTTTTTCCCCCTGTAACGATCTTGTTGGATCTTTAAAGAAAGTAATTTGAGTTATGCTTACTTACGTAAATGGGCCTTAAAATGAGGGCCCATATAAGGGAGCCTTTATGCATTATGTATATGAGCCTTAAAAGCCCATGGGCCTGAGTACGCAAGCAGCTGCGTAAAAATTATCATCACCCGTGACGCATCCCTTTATTCTGCCAACTTGGGAATCAACACGTAATTGATGACGTGTCAAGCAATAAAAAGGACACGTGTTCAACATGCAAAGCGTCAACCAGGATACGCTGTACGCCACACTTACGAGCCAAGTTTGACCTGCCGGATTGCGACACGTGTACTTTGAATTAATTATTTTAAATCACTTATTTATGTTATATTTGGATAATGTGGAAACTTGCATATTAAGAAAATGGTAAATACCTTTTTTTTGTTTATTGATATGTGATGTTTTAGTTTCTCATTTAAATTTTTTCAAAATGTAGTAGTTAATTTTATAAAAGTTGTTTTTAATTTGTAAAAAGTTCCGGTTTTTCATTTATTTTTATATTTTATTCCAATCTACTTAATTTATTTTAATTCTTATGTTTTTTTATTGAATTTAATTAAAATATTATTACGTAATATTCGTCTTTTGTTTGATTATATATATATATATACAAATTATCAAATTATTATTTATAACTAAATATGGAGAGAAAAAAAATCACATGACAGTCAGACTAAGCAGCAATGGCAAAAAAAAAAAAGAGATGGAAATAAGTGTCAATTTAGGAAAGAAATATCAGAATGGCAAAACCGAAATAACTAGAAATAGTAGGGGCTAAATAACACTTGGACAGGCCAAACATTGTATAAGATTGCATTGAGGGATCAAGTTGGGGTGTGTTTCGGGAAGGTTCGAACACGTGTCAGTTTCTTAGATGTTTTGAGCCTAAATATCCGAATAAAATATTGTTTGGCAAAAGAGAAAAAATATTTATTAGAAATATCGAGAGAACCCTATAAATAACCAGCGACCCACTGGAAACTGCAGATATTTTTTTTATGCAAAAGCTGTCTGAGGAAGGAAAACAAAACGCGAAAGCTACGAAGCAAAGACGCGCAACACCGTAAATCGCGAAGAATACTACAGCTGTTGAAGGAAATCGATCTTTGTCTACACAAGAGTGATTTGGTGTGAAGAATTCTGATCGACGAGGAAAGACGATTTCTAGGGTTTCGACGAGTTCTCAAATTGAGATTCCGACAGGTAAATGCTTAGTTTTCTTTAACAGATCTTTTCTGGGTCTAACCGAGTTTCCTCGCTTGTTACTCTCAATGAGTTTCTGTTGTGGATGTTGATTGTTCTTTCTGAAAGTTGAGATCTTCGGTTTGGTTCTCGAAGCTTCGATTTTTTGGTCTCGGCGTTTTCGGGAGATTTCTAGCTTTTTTCCGTGTTTTTTTTTGTGGGTGCTTAATTAATTTCATTTTTTTCCTTGGTCCCCAAGTTTTGGCCATAAATTGGTGGTTTTTATCTGAATTTTTTGGGTTTTCGGGGAAAAGGAAATTTCGTGAGCAAGGAAAGAATCCTTGGTGCCCAAGGAATTCTTTTCGTACATAAGTTGTTGCAACTGATGTACTTGTGTCCTTTTTGTTCTTCAGTAATCAATTAAACCCAAAACTCGCTTTATCTCTCCATGTTCGCGAGCGATTGAACGCTTGTTCTTATCAGAAAATTGTCTTGTCTTGTCTTGTGTTGTAGATTGGTTGATTTGGAGAGAACTCCAACGAAGATGGCAGTTCATGATCAAAGTGGAAGTGTGGTTAAATCTCAAATCGGAACTTCGAGGAAGAGAAAATCTAGGAGTAGAAGCGATGGCACGACAGTGGAGGAGAAATTGAAGAAGTGGAAAGAATATAACGAGAACGTAGAGGCCACTGGAGAAGGCGAGAGGCCGAAACGTAAAGTGCCGGCAAAAGGGTCGAAGAAAGGTTGTATGAAAGGAAAGGGAGGACCCGAGAATGCTCGCTGTAATTTCAGAGGGGTTAGGCAAAGAACTTGGGGGAAATGGGTTGCAGAGATTAGAGAGCCAAATAGAGGCAGTAGATTGTGGCTTGGCACTTTCCCGACAGCGTACGAGGCTGCTGCTGCTTACGACGAGGCTGCTAAGACTATGTACGGGCCGTTAGCTCGTCTTAATTTCCCGTCGGTTTGTCCTTCGGTTGGCACTCCATGTGGGTCCGACATTACTTGCTCGTCGAGTCAGTCCGAGGTATGCACAGTGGAGGATGTTAAGGTTGTTCCTGTGAAACAGAGAGATGGGGAGGGGGAATCCGAGCCTTCTAGTAAGGATAAAACTTCAAATTTGGAAGAGATGAAGAAGGAGAACGTGAAGAAAGATGCGTTGAGTTATGATTGGCTGATTGAGTTTGAAGAGGAGTACTGGAAGAGTTTTCTCAAGGAGAAAGTGAAGGAAGAAGAGCAGTTGACAGAGAACCCTCTCGAGCAATCAGAGTCACTAACTGTCGCGGATTATGGCTGGCCGGACAACAAGACGGGCGCTGATCAGAACTGCTGGAGCGGTTTATCGGCCGAGGAGATGTTTGATGTGGATGAGCTTCTTGGCGACATAAACGAGAACATTCCGCCAGGGCCAAGCCAAGAACGGGACACGAGGATCGACATGGCCGGTCCAAACGAATCAGCTCTGTCCACCGGGGTCGCGAAATCGCAAAACGCGAGCCTTGACTACGGGCTGCCATTGCTCGAGCTCGATCAGCAAGATGGGCAAGATCTGTTCGACTTTAGTTTCCTTGATCTTGAGAGCTGGAACTGTTAGGCTGTATCAGACGGATGAAGCTGGTGACTCCGTCAAATCTTGATGCCTGAAGACCGCCATGGGTGGATTCTCTCTAGCTTGTGAGTAGGCTGGAACTTGAGAGCTGGGATGTTGTTACAGAACCGGTGACTGATCTTTGTAAGACAACGTAGGAAGATTTGACCAATGGACAAAGAAGACACAAAAGATTTCATTTGTTCTTTACATGCAACTCTTCGATTCTCTATTGAGTTTTTTGAGGATAGAGAAACTACATCTCCCTGTGCAGATGCCTCTTGCTTTTTTTTTTTTTTTTTGTACATACAAAAAAGAATCGGACCCTTTGTTGTTTCCTTTGTGATAGTAATGGGCTTATTGGGCTCTTATGAAATTAATGGGCCGTTGATGGGCTTAGTATTTGAAATAAAAGTAGGTTGTGGAATCCCTTGTCTTAAAAGTCATAAAGATTAAAAAAATCATTTGAAAATAATTAAATGTTGACAGAAAAATGATAAATTATATATGTGTGTACGTATAAACAATGCAGTGTGCGCGTGGAGTTGTTTCTTGCGAATAATTACAGGATTTTTGGCTAAGTAATATTTTAGTTGTGGAATGGAATCCGTGTGCTGCGAAGGTGCAACCAATGTGCCCAATTTTAATTGAAATTTGGGGCACACTCAAAGTGTTTATATGTTAATGTACATTTTGAAGGCAGCTTATGTAACAAGCGGCGCAATAACCATCTTTTTTTTTTAGGAAGAGAACATGACCAAAATTAACACATAAAATGTCTTCAAATTAGTAGTTGGACATCACCTAAAGGCTAAAAGGCTATATATATATATCGATCTAATATTAAGAATTTTAAATCAAAGAAATATGGTAATATGCCATTGTCAAAGTGGAGATGGATATAAACTACTGAATCGAATTATATATATATATATATAGTCAAATCGAATTCAGTCTAAAATTCATTTTTTAAAACCAAACAAATCCAACACGAATAAAAGAAAATGAAATAAAAAATAACTGAAAATTTTAAAAAAGTAAAAAATTTATAAAGAAAAAATCGTATATAAATACCTGAATTTTTACAAAAATTCCATATAAATACTTGAACTATAAAATTTCTATATAAACACTTGAACTTTTCTAAAATCCTATATAAATATCTAGATTTTTGAAAAACTCCCCAATAAATCCAGAATACGTTAATAATATCACCTATAATACTTAAAATTTGTATTTATTTGGAAATTTTTTTTAAAGTCTATATATTTATATAGGATTTTTAAAAGTTAATGTATTTATATGGAAGTTTTATAGTTCAAGTATTTATATGGAATTTTTTGTAAAAGTTTAGGTATTTATATGTTATTTTCTCTCTTATAAAATAGACAATTTTATTAATAAAAAAATAGTCGAAATCAAAATCCGAAATATTCGTCCGTGACCCTGAATATAAATATGTGTGTTTCATGTTTATATGTACAATTATCTTAAAGGATTTTTTTTTTTAAAAAAAATGTGGTCTCGAACACGAATGCTATTTCATATTAGGTGAAAGTCGACTTGATCTATATATCATACATTGAACACGAATACTTGTGGGAAAACCATTTGCTTTTCTTTAACATCGAGGGCTCGTATGCTTAATTTGCACAATATTTTAAAGGGAATACATAACAAATATAATTCAATGTTTTGTGTTTGGTTAAATGCATTGACTCATTCTCTGTCCAAAACTAATACCAAGTGACCATAAATTTATGCAAGTGGTTTAATAATAATAATAATAATAATAATAATAATAATAATAATAATAATAATAATAATAATGAAGTATATGGGGGGGGGGGAAATCATGATCAAATGGAGAACCTCTTTGTTTACTCCTAAAGATATTAACCAATTTAATTGTTGCGAAAATTTATATGAGTGAATAATTGATGAACATTTTTATAAACAAGGAAATGTTTTAATAAATAAATAAAGAAGTATGTGTATAACGTTTTATAGACTACCATTTGCAATTTAGGGTTTAAGATTCCATGGAAGAAATATGAGAGGATAAAGTTAGCTTTAATTCTCCTCAAGAACGTGAAAGGGGGAAAGTGCAATCCAATCCCAACTTTCCAACTAATAAAGAGTCAAGTTGATGAAGTTTTGGAACTCGCCTGTAGCTGATTTTGAAAATAATTTATATTAATAAATAATGAGATGCTTATATATTAAAAAAAACATTTAAAAAAATCAAAATAGCATCGGAAGGTTAACATAATGATGAATATCAACGACGAAAATTCACATGATAGATCTCAATACCATTGAAAAGAACCGTCATATCAACTAGTCGGCAAACTCACACCAACATCCTATCAATGCCATATCGGCAAAAAAGTGCATTATCTGAATATATATATATATATATATATATATATATATATATATATATATGAATTTGGCATAGAAAATCCTATTGGAACTCAAAGTGAAAATGTAACATATAAAGTTCGTTTCACGTTTGTAGTTTAATGGCCTTCAACTTCATATATATATATATATATATATGTATATCAGTCAACAATTTGTCGTCACGCATGAAATATGTCTTTATCAATTTCGTTTCTTGAATTTTTCAAAGTCATTTAATTCTTACTAAAATTTACGGTCGTTTCTACAGAAATCAGTCATACTAGTTTGAATTTTTTTTTTGTTGGATGCAATTTCTAGAAGAAGATAAAAAAACTCCTTGACATTACAAAAATATTCTTGTCATTGGTTTGATTTCAAGTATTTTGTTCAATAGATATTCGATTTCAAAAAAGGATAAACTAAAATGGTTTTTATTTCATTTATTTTATATTTTCATATATGTGTCGGATTCAATTAATTTAAATTAATATTATACTATTAAATTGATTTAAATTAATATTATAGTATTCAGTTCGATTTGCTTTTATTCTGATTTTATATATTCCAATTGAAATACAATTATACACATATATATTAATAAAAAATAGATAAACATTAAATCAAAAAACGAAGTCGCGAATAATATAAATGGGAAACAGGAAATGAGAATTTTTAATTATAAAAAAAAAAGAGGAAAGGATAAAAAATATTCCACGTAACTAAGTCCAAAGGAGTTTGCAAGTTGCAAGATCCACTTGCGTCGTTTGATAAGGTCTCACCATCCCTGCAGCTTCCTCGAACAAAGCTTCTCTCTCTACATATATATATATATGTATATATGTATATATGTGTGTGTAGATGTTTGTGTACATGCACATGTACACCCATAACTACGAACCCATATATATATATACACACACATACGCAAATATTAAACAACCAGAGGGTGAGAGAACGTATTATTTGGTGTAGTGCTATACATTCTAGTTTTATCGCATTCTTAATTATATCGTGTAAATTTATGTAAACTCTGATTTTATTCTCGAATTCAAATTCAACTATACGTAATTATACATGTTTTGATCTCGCCTAATGAATATAAAAAAACAACCGTTACCAAAAAATACAATATATAAAAAAAACAACCGTATATAACGAAACATAGAGGTTGGATACTATTTATTATATTATTATCGGATATATATGATATGTATTTTAACCAACTATAATCGTCTTGCCTCTTTTTTTTTTTATGATAAATAAGATGAACATATTTGAATTTACAAAAGAGTTTGGTGATGTTAGTCATGTTTCGATCATTAGATTCCGATGCGTATTATATTATCTTCAATTAGGATTATATATGGGCTTATACTAATTGATCAATTATCTTATTAATCTCTGCATGATTTCTAATATTTAATACTTCGATTAAGATTTTACCCTACTTGAAATTTTGAGAGATAATTTAGTTCAGGGAATTTTTTAGAAATATATAGATAATTTACATTAGTGACATATATGATGCATTATTATTCTAAATACACAATATTGAATATTAATTTTGGTAAATTAATTGACACAAGTTTTGCCAAAATTAATTCGTATATCAAATTGCCAACAATAAAAGTAAAGAAATATGATATGCACATTCTAAAAGAATTCATGGCTATGTGTATATATATATGTATCATATACCTCGCATCCATGTCCATACCATATGCATATCTTTAGATTCTTTATCACATATTGTATGTATTATATCATAAATAGAAATATATAGACATATTTAGAGAGACAAAAAAATCAAGTTGCCAACCGACACCGGACAAGATCAAACTCTCTCCTTCTCCCCCAATCCTCCCCATCATTCATATATATATACACACACATCTATATACACCAATCACAATCCAGAAAGATATATATCAGATGCAGTCGTCGGTGCAGCTCCGGCGCGCGACAACGTCCTCCGCCGCCGCAGAAGGCTTCCTGTCGCCGGAAACGTCCGTACGGCGAGTGTGCCTCACGCGCAGAATGCACGTGCCGGAGCACGTGGCTCTGCACCATACGCACGATGTGGGCTCCGACCAGTGCTGCTCCGCGGTGGTGCAGACGGTGCACGCGCCTCCGGAGCGCGTGTGGGCCGTCGTGCGCCGGTTCGACAACCCGCAGGTCTACAAGAGCTTCGTCAGCCGGTGCCACGTCATCTCCTCCGTCTCCGGAGATGGCAGACTCACCGTCGGCGATCTCCGGGAGGTACACGTGGTCTCCGGTCTTCCGGCGGGCTCAAGCACCGAGCGGCTCGAGATCCTCGACGAAGACCGCCCCATCATCCGCCTTCAGGCGCGTGTGGGCCGTCGTGCGCCGGTTCGACAACCCGCAGGTCTACAAGAGCTTCGTCAGCCGGTGCCACGTCATCTCCTCCGTCTCCGGAGATGGCAGACTCACCGTCGGCGATCTCCGGGAGGTACACGTGGTCTCCGGTCTTCCGGCGGGCTCAAGCCCCGAGCGGCTCGAGATCCTCGACGAAGACCGCCACATCATCAGCTTCAGCGTCGTCGGTGGGGACCATCGCCTGAAGAACTACCGATCCGTCACCACCCTCCACGTGGCAGACGGAGACGGCGGAGACACGGTGGTCGTTGAGTCGTACGTCGTCGATGTGCCGCCGGGAAATACGCCGGAGGAGACGCTGAGCTTCGTCGACACCATCGTACGGTGCAACTTGCAGTCTCTCGCGAGAAGTACGGCCACGGATCGGCAAAGTTAATGAATCTATATGTATGTATATATATGTATGTATGTATGTATCTATCTAAATTCTCCTTTTTCTCTATGATCGTTTCAAGGAACGAATCGTGAGTAGTTTGAGATATTTTGGACCGAAATGCATGCAGAGCGACTTTTGGGAGAATTTGTGTAAATTCTTTTTTTTGTGATTTTTTTTTTGTAAAGGGTTTGTATTTCACTTTTGAGATTATTACATTTACATTTCCATGTATATAAAACCTAATCTGTGATCTTGTGGAGTTGTTACTTTATGAATCAACGGCATAAGTATATATAATAGGCTTTGAACGATATATATATATATATATATATATATATATATAGGAAATTGCATTAATAAATCGAAATCGAAATCTAATTGAAAAAACCGAAGATTTGTTGATGATTTGAAATTAAAATTAAAAATAAAAATAATCTAACTATTTTTTGAAATAAATATTTTTTCATAAACTAATTTTGGAATTAATTCAAATTGAACCAAACTAAAGTGAATATAAAATACAAATATATAGAAGTCCTAAATGTTCATGATTTATGATTACAACGGATAATTATAAAAATGTAAAAGATATTTTTTTAAATACCAAAAGTTTAAAAGCTTTTCACATTTTTTAATAAGCAAAAGATATAAAAAGTCTATAATATCTCTATTAATAACATTTCTTTATTTTTATATACATTTTTTAAAATTGATTAGAAATAAATTCCGAATTTAATCTAATAAATCACTTTGGAAATCTAAAACTACCTTATTTAAATAATAAAACTCTAAAAGTGCTTTTGTCCGAATTAGTAAAACAAAGATGCGGATGTACTTACATCCTACAACTTGTATATTCTTTTTCTTTTTTGTAAAATTCCAAATACCTAAAACAAAAAACTAAAAAAGAATTCCAAAGAACAAAGGAACAAAAAGTAAAATGAATCCCAAGAATCATGGTGTTTATCTATGTAAGAAGCTGTCATTTTTCCTTTGGCCGGTTACAATGTAATTTGGCCGGTTACAATGTAACATATATTCCTAAGAAACCAGCATTTACAATGACAGACTAAAAAATCTGGATCTAAGTATAAAATTCTAGTCAGTAGTCACGGTGAAAAGGAAGAATCAAGGGTAAAAGAGTTTGGCAAAGAGGAGCTCGTTCCAAGTATCTTGAAGACCAGGCAAGCACCAATGTATACAATCTGCATAGCTTACCGGGTTGGCGAGCTGCTCTTTCGTTAAAGGGCTCCACTGCTTCTTGTATGTCGACGTGTGAGCGTCTTTTCGGTAGCCCGAAAGCTGAGTGATGTTAAGGACGGTGATCGGGAAATCCTTTCTCCGGCCTAAGACTTCTCCTATCACTCTCATTACACTTTTGCTGCAATCTGATGGCCAATGAGCCTGATCTTGAATAGGAGTTGTTTGGTTGTAGCAGTTCTGACCTCTTCCGCCTCCCCAATCCTCGCTCCTGGTTAAAGGGAAACGAAAAAGATTACGTCTTTTGTAATCGGGTTTGAGGATAACTGATATCTCCTCTTCAATATCCAAACGGGCTAAAGAGCCTAGAAAATTAGGCACGTCAAGTTAACTTGTTGCTAGAAGCTATATCTAGGGTTTGTGATCCTTGGCGGGTGAGTGAACTGTGAAGCCTAATTGCCAAGATGAAAGTTCTCTGTTTCCAGAAATCATGTAATAGCCTTTCATCTTTCCCAGGAACCATGTCCAGAGTCCGGACTAGATTCTGTAATCATATGTCATAAGCCAATCTGTTCGTGGGAGCATCTCTAAAACCAGATTGCCGGATCTGAAGAGTTCTCAATGGAACCAGAACTACCGGTATGAGGGAGACAAAAAAGTGAAACAGAGAACAGGTTACGACTTGTAATGAGTAGGGGACATGGTAGTGAAGAACACCCTGGTCATCGATGGATCCATATTCTTCTTCACCCATTTGACTATACTCTTCATCGCCATCCGATATGCATCCTCAGTCTCCATCTCACGGATTCTCTTGTTCTCGTCCTCGAATGAACCTGATTCCCTGAAATAACAACACATTGGGATTTGGGAACAATCAATCCACCCCTCTTGGCTCTGCATATACGAAAATGTGAAATCAGACAACTGAAATCCACATTCAGGTTTGAGTTAGGTTCTATTTCTGATGGGTGGGAAAAAGGGTTATCCAACCCGACTAAGCTCTATAATGCTATGGATGTGGTGTTATGTACGTACAAGATCTTCATCTTGAATCCAGTCATCCACCATAGATAGGTGTTGAACACGACGATATCAGCTCCTCTCCAATGTTTACCATGCTTGTTGATCGAACCCTTTCTCACAATCCGGTCTGAGATTCTGTGGACGGCGGCATTGTCTGCATTCGATTCGAGAAGAAATGGCGCCCAGTAGAATTCCATTGAGGCATTGTATTCCTACATATGGATATCATAAGGATTTATCACACTCCAGAAATCAAACTCTAGTTCCTAATCTACAATCAATACAACCTTATTCTTCTAATCATCACAGTAATCTGTATTAACTAAGCCCACAAAACATCTTGGATAATGTACCTTGATGGAGAAGACAGTGAGAGAACCATGGGTTTCCATGGATTTTGCATGTTCAGGAATGTTCGAATGAAGAAGACAGATCAGAGAATTGTACATTCCTCGGTTCAAAGAGTCCCCGACGAACATCATCCTCTTTCCTCTCAAGCTCTCCAGCATCATTGTCGCGTTGAACCTACTCACTCAACAACCACACAACCATATACATACACATCGAGATCACAATCACACGAAATTCGAGGCCAATTCCTACTTCACAGAGTCATCAAATCAGGGCTTAGCCCTGTTCCGAGAACGGAACCCAAGAACCACAACAATCGAGAACGAGAGAGACTAACGATGGGAGCGAGCAAGAATCAGGCTGCCATCTCCAAGACTGGTAGTCGCTGTCGGGCCGACCATGTGCCCGGCACGTGAGCTGCGGTTGTATGTACGGACACTCCGATTCCCGGTAAAGCGGCCTGGTCGACTCGTCCTTGACCCATCTCCCTTTGAAATACTCGCATTCGCCCAGCGCCTTCCCAACCGCAAAAGGTATCTCCGGCGACTTCGGCGGTGGCTCTTCCGCCTTACTACGGGTTCCGAGTTCATCGAGGATCGGGTTTTGGTGGGTTTTACGGGACAAGGAGACGAAATCGTGGCCGTAGATCATGGAAGCGAGTAGGACGAAGGCGAGTACGGTGAAGACGAAGTGAGGGAGACGACGTTTTCTAGGGAGAGAGGAAGAAGACGATGGCGACGATGATGGAGACTTCATTTTCTCTCTCTCTCTCT
The DNA here is from genome assembly GCF_000463585.1 of Tarenaya hassleriana. Classification (NCBI taxonomy): domain Eukaryota; kingdom Viridiplantae; phylum Streptophyta; class Magnoliopsida; order Brassicales; family Cleomaceae; genus Tarenaya; species Tarenaya hassleriana. The sequence continues at coordinate 1,851,769 of NW_010965775.1, forward strand.
CTCTCTCTCTCTCTCTCTCTCTCTCTCTTTCTAACGTCTCTGTATATTTTCCTTTTTGGGTCGGTTGGTAACCAAATGAACATGCGGAAAGCATATAAGGAGGCTGGATTCGTTATGGACTTTAAATTACGCCTTCGTCTTCATCGAATCCGAATAAAACTTTTAATTTAGAAAAATAATTATGTAGTGATTAATGGCTCAAATTAATGTGAGTGATTATTTTTCAAACTATACAATCTGTTTTTTCCTTAAAAAAAAAATAGTCGTGCATGAGGATGGTGCACACGTTGTTTACAATGATTAATTTTCAATCTTATTTTAGAAAACTATTTAAATTAATATCCAAATAGCCTAATTTCCACTCTTATTTTAGAAAACTATTTCAATTTTAATATCCACATAACCAGAGAAATATATCCATCCATATCTGTTCAAAAATAATAAAATTATAAAACATGTATATTTAATAGATTTTAGATTTCAATTATCGATAGATTTAAACAATAGAAAAATATCTAAAAACCTTTAATTTTTTAAAATATCAATTTAAAACCGTAATCATCAACCAATCTAAATAAAAAATATATTTTAAACATAATATGTATTTACCAAAAAAAATATAATTGATGTATGATAATTTAAGAAAAACATATTAATTTTAGATATTTTTACAAAATTTTGATATTTTATTTGAATTTGTAGATGATTAATATTTTTAAATGCTAAATTTTTTTAAAATATTGATTTAAAGATAAATATTTATTTAGATTATGGATAATTTAGATTTTAAATGAGTTTTTTTAGAAGTTGAGATTTTTTTAAAATTGTTTTCTCTTTTTTAAAATGAGATTAGCAACAACCCGGTACGGTTTTCTTTACCTTGGCCAAACCGTTAAATCACCTAACCGGAGTTCAAACAAAAATCCGACCGGAATCATTGCGACGCCGTTTTTGTACTCCTTAGAAAAGGCCCAGTCCAAGTGCGACAGGGCCGGAACGCCGCGACTCGTCGGTGAACACGAACAAGGCGTTGACGGAGACGCCATTTTCCGACCTGTACTCACTAATCTCCGGCGAGATCCTGGAGGCTCTCTTACAATCGTTGTTCGACTTCTGCAATCCGTTTCAGGCCGCGACTATCACCTTGCTCTGCAGTAACAAGGATGTCGCCGTCGACGCGCCGCCGACTCCGGGATAACCCTAGCTTTCCTCGTCCCTCCCCTTGAAATCATCTGCTGCTGCTCCTCCTCCTACCCTTCCAAACCTCGCCAGGTTCCCGCCTTCCCCTTCTTATTACATCTCTGTCGTTCGTTTCCGGAATGTTAAGTTTTCTTGCGATTAGGGTTTGTCGGGTCCAGTTTTGCCTTTTCATGGCTCTCTTCTCCGCTAGAATTGTCTATGCGTCGTCAAAGCTTTTCAGTGTTAATGGGTCCTTTGAAAAACCTTCTTTTTCCTTCTTTCTCGTTCATGGGTTCGGTTTGAATCCCGATGAAGTTGTAGAGTACGGGAGAAAGGATTACTGGGGAAACGCCCTTCCTCATTTTCCTGCTCTGATGTCTTGGTCACCGGTTGATTTACGGCTGTAACTTGTAACTTATTCAGATAAGATCGGCGGCACAAAAGGACTGAGAGCAGTGATGGAGAAAAAGGTCTAAAAGAATTTGTTTCTTGCATCCGTGCCTATAAAGATCATCACTGCTCTTACATTTTCAGGTAGATGAGCAGTAATTCTTTTGATGGTCAGAATTTTTTTAGTCTGTCTCCTTGGATGCTGAAGTTCATATTGTTTCTCTTTTTAATCTGCAGATGGAAAGAACTTGAGATTGGAAAGTTGGAAATGGGATATGTGGGCTTTTGCAGCATCCTTCAATGTCTGAAATGAAAAATTCACAAACTTTCCACTGAGGGTTTCACCCACCATTCTGAAAGGCGTCGACTTTGAGGACATAAGATACAAGTATGCCTCATCCAGAAACTCTTTATTAACATTTTCATTATTATGCTCTCTTGAGACAGAGGAGAGGTATATAATTTAACACTGGTTCTGTTGTTAAAGAGAACCTCTCTCTCTCTCTCTCTCAGCATGTAAAAAGCAATGTTTCTTCCTTTTCCCCTTCCCTAAACATGTGAAATTGGTGTAGCTCTCATAAAGTTTTCTTTCTGCGTACACAATGAGAAGAGCATCTCTCTCTCTCTCTCTCTCAAAGAACAAAAAATCTCGAAGCCATAGACTTCTACCTCTGTCAGCATGTACAAGCAAGGTTTCTTCTTTTTCTTATTCCCTAAACATGTGAAATTGGAGTAGTTCTCTTAAATTTTCTTTCTGCCTACA
>NW_010965775.1:1854631-1870101 GCF_000463585.1 Tarenaya hassleriana
TACACGACGGAAGGAAAATCTCTCTCTCAAAGGGAAAAAAAAATCGGAGCCATCATTTTCTTCAATCTTCCTCGGTTGTCCCGTATAGAATGCGGAATCTTCTTAGCGCCTATTTCTCTCGCAGAACCCTTGTCTCTCTCTACAATTTCTTCATCTGGGTCTTCCGCAATCTCCTCAAGACGTTCCCTTTGTCTCTCATCATGCCCCAATTCGACGCAGACGCCGCCGTCACCGGCGCCGGTGCATCTGCCTCGGCAGCTCCGCCGTCGGTGCCCATCTCCTTTCCGATCAAGACCTTAAAAGACCTGGAGTCTCGCTCTTACTTCGACTCCTTTCACTTCCCATTCAACCGGAGTTCTGTTCCTCTCCGGCGAAACTCCGTTGACTTGCCGGACCGTCCGAGGATTCTGGTCTGTCACGACATGAAAGGTGGGTACGTCAACGACAAGTGGGTGCAAGGGTGCGAAAACGACGGGGGTTTTGCGATATGGCATTGGTACTTGATGGACATTTTCGTCTATTTCTCACACTCTTTGGTAACTCTGCCTCCTCCATGTTGGGTCAACACTGCTCATAGACATGGCGTTAAGGTAATTTCTATTAATTTCTTTTTTTGTTTTATGTTCTAGCTTATTTGCTTTCAGAGATCCGATCTCAGTTTGTTTTCAGTCATTTGAAGGACTGCAAATGATTAGCTTTTTAAGACTTAGGAACTATGTATCAATTGCTATTTATGATAAATGTCAAAACTCTATCATATCTGATAACGAGCATTTTGATGGAAATATGAGGTTTTTTTTTTTAAAAAAAGGAATAGTATAGTAGTAGTCTTGTGCTGATAAAGAAGAGACCTTGCTTTGTACATGCTGAGGAGTTTATGCATACTGCGTTTGTTTCCTTGGCTTATGGGAACCCCCAAGGTATTGGGGACTTTCATCACAGAATGGGATGAAGGGAAAGCTATCTGCAAAGAGTTGCTCGAAACAGAGGAGTCTGCACAGATGTATGCAGAGCGGTTATCAGAACTTGCTGCTGTTCTTGGATACGATGGGTGGCTGGTGCGTATTTGCTAGCTTTTGAATGGTTTTCAGTTCTCGTCATCTTCTAAACCTCTCTTGAATGTTTTTTCTTATTACTGAATTATGTATTTCGGTTGATATGGCTGTCACTTGCAGATCAATATAGAGAATGAGATAGAAATAGGGCAGATTCCCAATCTGAAGGTATTTTTAGGCCACCTAACAAAGGTCATGCATTTGTCTGTGCCTGGGGCATTGGTTATATGGTGAGTTTTTTCAGAAAATTTTCGTCGTTTAATTACTCTTTATTCTCTTTCTAAATTCTCCGATAACATTTTACAGGTATGACAGTGTCACGGTTCACGGCCATCTCGAATGGCAAGATCAGCTGAATGAAAAGAATAAACCTTTCTTTGACATATGCGATGGCATATTCATGAACTATACGTGGAAGGTTTTCCTCTGTCTTTGTTTGTTGTTTCGACCCGTTTCTTTGTATGTCTTTTGCTTACGTATAAGTGGGCATTTTTCAGGAAGACTACCCGAAATTATCAGCTGAAGTTTCCGGAGATAGAAAATACGATGTGTATATGGGAATAGATGTTTTCGGAAGGAATACCTTTGGTGGTGGACAGTGGACTGTATGTGACCCCTAAATCCGTAAATATTTGTAATTTTTTTTTTTGCGGTTGAAGAGTGAATAACTGATAATCTTTACATGCTTAGACCAATGTTGCTCTTGACGTGCTGAAGAAAAGCGACGTATCTGCTGCTATATTTGCTCCTGGATGGGTATACGAAACCGGGCAACCACCTGATTTTCTCACAGCTCAAAATAAGTATGGTTTTCTGTTGCGGAATGATTGATTCCCTTTACCTTATATCTCATATGTTGAGGTTAATCCCCTGTTAGTATAAGATTTCACAGAATCTATCATTTCACATGTTTTCGGTTTTCAGATGGTGGTCACTTGTTGAGAAGTCATGGGGAATAGTTCAAACCTATCCGGAAGCCTTACCGTTCTACTCTGATTTCAATCGGGTGAGAATACATTCTATGGCATCCATTGGTTAGCCATGAAACTATTGAGTTTGGATATGATTCTATTTCGGTTAAGTTGTAAATCTCTCTTCTTCTTTCATTTTTCCAGGGTTTTGGGCGTCATGTTTCTCTTGGAGGTTCCCAGTTATCAGATTCTCCGTGGTACAATCTTTCTTGCCAAAGTCTTCAGGTTCACACCTTTCTCACACCTTTTTTGCTACTGCAAATCCAACGGTTACATGAAAAAACCGGTGTTTGAGTACCATGTCTGAATTTCTTGATCTGGGTTTTGTCTCGGAGCCATTTGAACTTGACTTCATTGTGTTCTTCCTGGCAGCCACTCCTTGAATTCAATGAAGAAAGTAACCCGGATACCATCCAGGTCATCGTTGAGTGAGTTTTCTGGCCCTTGACTCGTTTTTTTTTTCAACTTTTCAAGAAGGCGAAGAATAAAAAGAAAAGTATTTTGATATCTCGTTGATTAACAAAAAGTTCTGGCAAAATCTATAACGGTAAGGTCACGAATTTTCTAGTGCTCAGGAGGCATCTTTCAACGGAGGAGGGAATATCAGTTTCAGAGGAAGACTTGAAGAAGATGCAGTTTTCACAGCAAGACTCTTCAAACCACAGCTTCAGCTTTCTGATTCCCCGATTTTCGTTACCTTTTCTGTAAGTTTTTTGATTCCCCGTCTTCGAGTATATCAGCTCGATCTGCATAGAGATAGGAGATATCTTATCTGTAAAGTTTCAAGCTTCTCACTTTCAGTGATGTGAATGAGGCATTTGGAGTGGTTGCAGGTTAAGACAGAAGAGAATTCTGAATTGGGCATTCAGCTTCACTTCTCATCCCCATCACAAGAATCAAAATCCTTACTTTTGGCGCCACGACGGGGAACCGATGAATCCATTCCCGGTTTCAGCGACACATGCATACCTTTCCCCGTCTTATCATCAAAGACACCATCCGGGTGGACGATATACCATACGAGCCTCGTCATGAACGGCCACACACTGACTGAGATCTCCACATTTTGCTCTCGACATTGCAAACCCTCAACCGAGACACAGAGGCAAGAGTATTTTGCATTGCTAGGATACATCTCCATCGAAGATTCCTGTCCCGACCCAGAAAAGAACGGATCTTTCCCTCCTGCATCGTCATGGATCATTGAGGCTCGTGACGTGGAACTTGTCCCGGGCGAGTCGGAGTCAGGTTCCAGGAACTTCAGAGGAAAGCTCGAATGGAGACTGAAATGCCCAGATGAGTTCTTGTTTTCGAGGTACAATGTGTATGCAGAGAAGGGGAGGAAGAAGAAGAATAAGAAGGGTGGGCTCGGGTCGAGGAAGCTTCTAGAAGGCGAAACGGGCGAGAGAACGTTCCTAGGAACTGCCCACGTGGATGCCTTTTACATCTCGGACTTGATCATCGAACCGGGTGTGGGGGAAGTCCGGTTCAGGCTTCAAGCTTGGTCCTTTGGTGACAGTTCTTGGCAGGAGCTTGATGCTTCTCCTTACCTTCTAGTTGATTTGGAAGGTCTTTAGCTTATATGGCATTATTGCCATTATAGTGGCAATATTCATACAGTGATTTGAATAAAAGAGTGGCAACAATGAGTAACGATTATTGATGCATTGGTTGAATAAAATGGTCGGAGAAGCAATACTAGTCTGTTAATTAATCACATTATCCTATCCTCGTTCCCAATAATTTCATCTTTTTTCTTTACTTTGTTTGGTTTTGTTGCCCTTTTGATTTTACGATCACATAGCTAAAAGATTTAATTTTAAAATAATGTTTATTTTTAATGGATTTTTAATAATAAAATAAAAATTAATTAATATTATAATTTATATGTAAGATTCATGTAAAACAAATTATCTATGCTTTCTGATTTATTTGGTAAAATGATTATTATTGTTTTATTTATCAGCTTATATATATCGAATGAATTTTAATGAAGTATTTAATATAACAATTCCAAAATGCAAAACATTATTATTAACTCATGTCCATGACCCGATATATCACGAAACCAAACGTTGAATGACATTTGAAACGTTGACCAGTGGGGCCTATATCACCCGATATATCCAGAGCCACCACGAGCAGTCCACGCGCCATTTCGTGTCCGTCTACGTGTCACTTTCTCACTTCACCACATCGTCACCGTCACTCTCTCTCTTAAAGCCACCGTTCATCGTCAACTGTTTCCTAAATCTTTCTCTATAACGATGATGTTGCTCAAGGCTTCTCCGGCTATCTCTCCCTTGAATTCCGGCGTCGATGAGATTCGTCTTCCTCTGTCGTGGAAATCTTGGACTCTTCCGGTTTGCTCGAGGAAGTCACCGGGAAACGGGTTATCTGTTCGCGCGGCGAAGGGGACGAACCAACGGGCATTGACGGGCGTCGTCTTCGAGCCTTTTGAAGAGGTGAAGAAGGAGATGGATCTCGTTCCCACAGTTCCTCAGGTTTCTCTCGCTCGCCAAAAGTTCTCGGACGAGTCTGAAGCCGCGATCAATGATCAGATCAAGTAGGTCATTTGATTGTCGCTTTCTCCGTCGTATTTCAAATTTTGTTGTTTTGGATTTATCACAATCTTTGTCGAAACTTCGGGAAAATTAGTTGCTATTCAGATAGAGAACTGATCTTTCATCTTCTGACGCCCCCCTCACCCAACTTTGCTGAGATTTCACCAGAAGGTCCTACTACGGTTTGATTCATCTGTTTTGGTTTTTTATTAGGGTTACGTTTGCGATCATTGCATCACCATTGAGCCGTCTTGTGATTAATCCTCCTTCTTTGGTTTGGGTTTGATCTTGAATTTGCTTGTGATTATCTTTCTAACATCGCTTGCTTACGTACCCCATGGGATTACAGTGTGGAGTACAATGTCTCCTACATTTACCACGCCCTGTATGCCTACTTTGACAGAGACAATGTCGCTTTGAAAGGTCTCGCCAAGTAAGTTTTCTTCTCTCTCTCAGGTCATGGAACCGTTTCAGGTATTACCAAAGTTCTTTCATGTAGGTGGATTGATTGCTTTTTGTTGATAGGTTTTTCAGAGAATCGAGTGTCGAAGAGAGAGGGCATGCGGAGAAGTTCATGGAGTACCAAGTATATATCTTCACATATATTACTTTCCTGTATTCAGATGTAAGCTTCGTCGATTTCGGTTTATGGCAACATTGTAATGCTGATTGGGTTTCTGTAATTTTCAGAACAAGCGTGGTGGGAGGGTCAAGCTTCTGTCAATCCTGCCGCCATTGGCAGAGTTTGATCATGCCGAGAAAGGAGATGCCTTGTATGGTACGTTTTTCTGGTTGTGGGTGTTTCGGCATGGAAAACGCTGCAGTGAAATGCACCTTCATAGCTGCAGAATCCAATAGAATATGCATAGCCTCTAAGGTCATCCTTATTAGCTAATATTCTGATTTTCCATTTCTGTTCTGATTCAGCAATGGAGCTTGCATTGTCTCTGGAGAAATTGACGAACGAGAAGCTCTTGAAATTGCACAGGGTATAAAGACCATCATTATCTAATTCGTTTTCTTGGGACATTGTTTGGAGATTGTCAAGAAAGATGACACATTGTCAAGAAATGATCAAAACCTTTTTTGTTGGAATGACCAACAGGTGGCCATGAAGAACAACGATGTTCATCTGGTTGATTTTGTCGAAACCGAGTTTCTGGGCGAGCAGGTAAAAGCCGATAATTCCCACAACTTCTCCCCGCTCCCATGATGCTTTGCCATTAATCGCATATAATGCCCGAATTTGCGTTTGCGTGATCAGGTTGAATCCATCAAGAGAATCTCAGAGTACGTAGCTCAGTTAAGAAGAGTCGGTAAAGGTCACGGTAAGTCCTCGGGTTGGATCGTGAATAACACTTGATCTCGAATTTTGCTCAGTTAAAAAGTTTTCAAATTTTGCTATTTATACTCGTGAATAACACTTGATCTCGGATCTAATTATCCAATTTAAAACCCGATTTTCTGATTTTTTCCCCCCACGCTATAACCTGTTCCTATCGTTTGGATACCTAAATTTCGGATTACGGGTTGGATCGGTCACTCGAATTTTGTGTTATTTTTCGCCAGTTCTACTTCCTGGTAAGCTCTATTTTGGGGTTTAAGTAATTGGTCTTGTGAAATTGCAGGAGTGTGGCATTTCGATCAAATGCTTCTGGAAGAAGGAGAAGAAGCTGTGGCTTGATGATTTTGGAAGTTCAGTTCATTAGATTTGGTCTCAGAAGTTTTAAGCTTTTTCAAGTATACCTTTTTTTTTCCTTACAAAAATAAATTGGAGATCCATGAAACTAATGGAATGATCATGAATCCAGAACCCCCTGTAACATGCTGAATGATCAAATCGGCCGTTGTCTGGTATCCTCTCCGGGATCCCATAAACCCTAATATGCCGTTCTTCTTCGTTGACCCTAAACCAGACGAAAACACAAGAGTGCTGAATTTGTGGACGATTAGAGCCGTAAACGTCGTTGACTATATTCCCGACCATCACCGTGACATTGAGCTTGGTTCTCGCGAGGAGCGAGGATTTTCTGGTGACGTCCTTGCAAACACTCCAGTACATCCCGGACGGACTACTGCGGAGGAGCTCCACGCCGTCGAGCCACAAGCCGGATATGCGGTCGTACTACTCTTCGCTCGAGGCGGCTCGGATTCCGAGCATGACGGAGGACCACCGTTGCGATGCGCGGCCCGACGGCGGTGAGCGGAGGTCCATTGTTGGCGGAGGAGCACGTGCTTCCGGTGATCGGAGTAGCCGAACTGAAGAATATCTCCGGCGACGGACGGAGGCAAATACAACGGTGTCGTTTTGCACTTTTATTGTTGGGTCGTCGTGTTCTCTTACTCGAAAGGTTCTGTCACTTGCCAGGCGTACAGGTACATGGAGAAGAAGAAAGGTCATACGAAAACATCATAGTGTTCGTTGTTTGCAAGATTCAACTACGCGCCGTTCTCAAGATTCTGAAACGGCAACAATTCGGTAGGCTCGGGGGCAAATGGAGAGCTTGAGCCAAGTAGCTGTAACGTAATTCCGTTATTTGCACTGGCGTCTGTCAACGACTTGTGCTACGTGTCAGAACCTTATTGGATAATGAATAACCCGTGATCACTGTCGTGTATTTTTTAGCATTGCTCTCGGCGTGCTCCCTCTCGCTCCGTCAGTATGAACTTCTCCGTCTTCTTCCCATGGCGGGTTCATAACCTCTCTCTCTCTTTCTCTTCGCTCGTTTCTCTCTCTCTATAGACATACATAAAAAGAGTGTTGAAGCTCGTACATGCACATTTTCTCCGATTCAACTTATTCTGCGACCACCGTCGAGGCAAGGAATTGTTTCTCTGTCGTCACGAGGTAGTCTGTGAAGAAGAAACATGTTTTACTCTCACCAGCTTCTAGCTCGGAAAGCTCCACTAGGGCAAATATGGTGAGGTTTGAATTCTCGTGTTCGAACTTTTCTAATGTTTCAAGATTATGGAAGCTCTGTTTCTGTTTGAGTTCTCATCGTCTATTTTATTGAATTTCACGTCGTGAACTTCCTCAGCCGTTGTTACTTTTTAAATGGTCTCTGCGATCTGAATTGTTTGATCTCTTTTGGGGCTCTTGGACAAAAGGGTGTGATCACTGATCTATGTTTCTCTGCTTTTGTTTTTGGGTTTTCGTCAAGGATGGCCGCTACGTTGCACGCTAAGATCAATCGGAAGAAGCTCAGCAAGCTCAACATCATTAACATCTGGTGAGTCGTTCTTCTCTGCTCTGATTTTGCTGACACTAGTTTGCCGTCGGTCGGTGTTGTCTTACTTTTGGATTTCTCGCAGTGAAGAGATTTTGAATCCGTCGGTTCCAATGGCTCTCAGGCTCTCCGGGATTCTCATGGGTATTCTTCACAAACAAGCTCCTCGAATCAATCTTTCTTAGTTCTTCTCCCTTAGCTTTCCGATTGCCCAATTTGATGATCACAGTTTCTCTTCTCGTTATCAGGTGGGGTTGTAATTGTTTATGAGAGGAAAGTGAAGCTCCTGTATGGTAAGTTTTTGCGAACCCGTCGTAGATTTCGCTAGAATTTTAACTCCGGGTTTAGATTTCAATTGTTTTCTGATGATCATAAGCTAATCACAATGAATTCTCTCTTTCTCCATTCCCGGATTTTTCTGGGTTTCGTCACAAAACCAGAAGATGTAAACCGCCTTCTGGTAATATCAAAACTTCTGGATTCTCTCCTCGTTTTTTCTTTGATATCATGTTGTTATATCTCGTTGTTTGCTCTGCTTATATGAGCTTTGATTTCTCAGGTAGAAATAAACAGTGCTTGGCGCGTAAAAGCTGCTCCAGATCCAACCTTACTGCCTAAAGGAAAAACCCATGCAAGGTATTGTTGTTCTTCGTCGTCTTCTTCTTCCCTCGCTTTGTAGGATTCAATACGACTCCATTGAATAATCCGGCCGGCGAGAGAATGGCAACAAGAATATAATTATTGTTCATAAACTGAAGCCTATGTGAATTTGGTTTCACTTTACGGGTGGAGAAGAACCAGAGTAGACTGCCTATGGGGTTTTGTGTTTTCAGGAAAGAAGCTGTTACTTTGCCTGAGAATAAAGAAGCAGATTTTGAAGACATTGAACAAACCCGTAATGATTCTCACGTTCCCAATGTCATGGATTTCCATCAAACCACTTATTTTTCCATGGTAAACCAATTGATTCTTTTTGTTGTGTATTCCTTGTACTTTTGCCATTGTTTGAAAATTCGATTAAATATGTGTTGATAATATAACCTAAGCTATGAGTTAATGTAGTTAACATATCCGTTGGCTATACTTTACACATGATGATAAATCATTGATTTGTTGGCGGAGAGCATTGATCATGGACTCAAATTGTAACATACAAACGCAAAAAGAAAATTCTTTGATGGTTGACAAGAGTTTTTTTTTGTGTAATGGCTTCATGCTCTCTCTGCAGCGGTTAGATGACTTGGAGGAACCCAATATGAACCATAACCCTGGACAAGAAGATCTTGGCCAACACTTGCATCAAGGTTATTGGGAACTTTCTTGAAAATACGATATACGTTGATTCTTGAGATAATTACTCTAAGCAATTCCTCTTACACTCTCAGCTGACCCTGAAAATATCACCCTCTTTGAGTGTCATGGTTCGTACCAGGCCAACACAGATACATATGATCGCTTTGAAAGGTACATTTCTCGATAGCAGTTATATCTCTGTCTTTTCGTTTACAGATTTTTAACCAATTTTATAAAGCTGTATGAGGAGAGGCTTTAGCCATGCAATGTTTATGTTTGTTCTTTAATCCGCCTTTCTACAAAAAGCATTGTGGTTAGCTGTTCTTATCTTGATCTGTATTTCAATAACTTTTGGGATGGAATCGTAGATTTGACATTGAAGGAGATGATGAGACACAGATGAACTTTAATTCACGGGAGGGCACCAATATACCCTCAACTCTTATCCCCTCACCACCCCATCGACATCATACTCCGAGAGGTATATAATGTCCTTTTTTTTTCCTTACAAATTGCCTGCTAGTATCAAAACTATGCCACTTCATGAAGCTAATCTGTTTTGTTTGGCAAGTCGTCTTGTGAAATAATAAGGTATTAGACATAGATCTCGTAGAAGCGGTGAAGAAGATATTGAGTTATCAAGCCCTTCTAACATGATGCTTATGAGTTTATTGACTTACGTTAATAAAGCTGGACGATTTCACTAACTTCTATCCCTCTGCAGGAGATAAAGCCACAAGCCCCCAAATGTTTGCTGAGCAGCCGCTGGAGCATCAGAAGCCGGGCAGAGAAGTATTTGTTCTGTCTCTAAAAGAAACCTGAGGGGATAAAGGTCGCTCTTTTGGAAATAATCCATAATATTCTCTGTTACTTGTGAAGCAGGAACGAGATAGACAATGTCCACTGAAAAGAAAAGCAAGGAGGACAGCAGCCTCAATGATGGATTACGAGCAGACCATCATATCTGGTCATATCTACCAGTCTTGGCTCCAAGATGCTTCTGACATTATATCTAGGGGACAGAAAAAGAGAAAGGTACCAAGTTGTGATATATGGATCGGCTAAATTCATAATCGATTATGTTATACAAGCGTTTGATTTGTTGTAGGCTCAAAGAACCATCACCTCGGGAAAGAAGGTGACTAAATTGATGGATATTCCACCTACACTATTAATCGATCATTTACGTAGCAAGGGACATGATGACATTTCTTACCCGCCACCACTCCATCAGCTTTGGTCTAAAAGCACTCACCTTGTTCAAAACCCAACATCTGGTGTGTATCTATTTATATCATTGGTGTTCTATTTTCTCGTTAATCAAACTATCCGACCTTCCATATTGCCTATGCAGAAATCCATGGCCCTGGTTTTGCCCATGAACAATCAACAGGATCACCGCAGGAGAGAATGAACGATCACAATCAAACAGATCATGTAAGAAGGCATGAGAGTGTATTCTTTTCCCAGGAAGTTTACTATCAATAGAAAAAAGAACATGTTTTGGTCTTCTCTTACTGAGTTTGAGGTTTGCAGAATTTAGACAATGGGATGAACTCCCACAACAATGGCCGTCCAGCCGAAAAGTTCCGCACAAATATCACCATGGAAGATATTTCAATAGAAGACTTGATGGCTGGAGGTCAAGCCAACCTAGTACATAATGACCATACAACTGAAACTAATGTGATGATCACACCAGGCTATTCAGGTAAAAGACTTAGGCTTTCTCGTTGTCCAGAAAGTCCTGAGTATCATATTCGAGAAGATTACGATATATTCTTATTAACAAAATCTATAAATGTGATGTAATATCGATGATAATGATAACACATTTTTTTGTTTTCTTGTTGGATGAAATTTCAGGAGATGATGTGAGATCCATGCCTAGCTCGGCATCTTGGCATGCAGCCGTATCGAGTAATGCAGAGATAAACTCTAAAAGGTTTTGAGCAAAAACCGTAAATTCACGTGAAGCTAAGATCCAACAACAAAAAGCTTTAATAGATTTGTAATCCTTCCCCATGTTTTAGTAGCAGGTCGAATAAAGGGAAGCCACAATCTTCATCGGGAAAACGTAATATCGGCCTTGAACCAGTAGCTGAAGACAGATCATGGCGTCACGCTGATTTCCCCGACTTTGTTTTCGAGTTATCCACCTTCCCTGAAAAGGGCTTCACTCCCGATCGCGGTAAAAAGTTCTCGTATCTATTTCTTTAGGCAGAAACAGTCATCAGATGAAGATTTTTCACAACCTTTACATAGCTTATTTCACTGTCATGTGAACTATTGAACAGAAATACTTATTGAAACTGGACCTACACAAACTCAACACCCCGTTTACATTCACTCGGAGGAGAAGATAACCGAGAGCATCCAAAGGTAAAAAAAACAGTACATTTTTTTTGGTTTCAGTGTTTCAGGAACAGAGTTTACAGTGACAAAGTTTAAGACAAAACACAGGCAGCTGAAAACACACTTTGAAACACCTGGATCGGCGCAAGTGGAATCCCTCAACAAGCTTGCCCACGGAATGAACAGAAACGCTGCAGCTAAGCTCTTCTACCAATTCTGCGGTATGTAAATTCCTTACAACATCCATTTCCTCCCCATGGCGAAAAAAATGCGTTGAAGAACATTTCTGAGTATCCGAATTTTTACAGTTCTAGCGACTCGAGGGGTCGTAAATGTGGAGCAAAGGCATCCTTATGGGGACATTCTCATCGCTAGAGGGCCGAAAATGTGAGCTCAACTCTCGGAAAGGTCAGCTTCTTCTTCTTCTTCAAACTCCTTTGGTCTTTAGAAACTGTGTTGCCTCTCTTAGTTAAGTATCTATCCAGGCATATGATATAATCCCCACATAGATCACTCCCTCTTTTTTTTTTTATACCTTGATTCTTGAATCCAATGGTAATGGATACAAGTTTGGTTCATTTATGTTTACTTATTCTTGGTTGAACAGAGACGTATGATGCCCAGAAACTCCGTAGACTTTAGACTGTCTGAAATTTTATTTGGAACATGGAGAACTAAATATAATTGAATTTTTGTAAAATTAAATTAGACGACTTTAAATTAAATATAGTAATAATTAAAACATGATAGAAAAAAAAGAAAAAAAAATATTTTTTATTACAAACAAAAACTCAAATAGGTAGAGAAAAATAATTTGAACAGATGTGGTTTTTGTAAAATCGAAAAAATGATGTAGAGAATAAAGAGAGTTAACTCCTAATACTTTTTATCTGATTTTTGAAACAACATTCGGTTTAAGATTTTGGTTGATTGAGCAACTTATTCCCTGAAATATTTTTGGTTTGTAAAACATTAGAAATGAGATAAAATATGATGCAATCAATGGTCGTATCATATAATCTTATTTAATTAGGCTGTAATCGAACGCCAATACAGCAAAACCTTTCATGCGATTTGGAAATTATTTATTTTTATATTTTCAATATAAAATTCGATATTTGAATTAAATGTCACATGCACAGTATATACTTCAAATCAAATATTAAAAAAAAAATGCAGGAGCCATATTGTGGGCTTTTCTCAAATCACGAGAATCATCCGCTCTCTGTCCCCCTTTGCATTCTCCTCATTCATTGGCCCGTTCTCTCTGTATTTCCATTTCAATTTCAAATACGCATATAACGTTACAATCATATTATTTTTTTTGCAAATAAAAATACAATAATATTACAGCAATGATTATTGTTTTGTTCCGTATATTTATCTGTATATATGTCCTAAAATACGCCCACACAACTTTTATTTCCCGATCAATGGTACAAATATACAGGTAAATCCGATGGGTAGGAATTAAATACAAACCATAAAACTGGAATTAGATCTATAATCCAATGAGCTTTCGAAAAAAAAAATCTATATGTGTGCCTGTGGAATCTTGAAGCCTTATCTTTTTCATTTTCCTAATTAATAAAAATAATAAATGCTAACCTGAAACGGAAAAAAAAAAATTACCTTTAAAGTAATCCATGGACCGTCGTCGCCCTTATATATATAGTTCCCACTCCGGCTCTCGCTTCTCACGACAGCTATACGGACCAAAAAAAAAAATCAAAATTACTTTTTTTTTCTTCTCCGTCGTGGTCGTCGTCCTGATGTTGCCGCAGTGGTTGAAATCTCCGATAAGGATTCTCAGAATTCCGGCGACATCTCCGAGACACAGTCCTCACTTCCACTGCTCCTCGTTCAAAGACATCCACTCACTCCTCTGCGACGACGAGCCTCATCAATCCCAGCCTATCTCCCCGATCTTCCATCGGATCCGCCGCATCCGTCCTCTACCTCACCTCCCTCCGCGTCGTCCGTCGCACATTCGAAGACTGCCGCGCCGTCCGATCCATCCTCCGCAGCTTCCGAGTCCCGATCGACGAACGCGATGTCTCCATGGACTCGAACTTCCTCTGCGAGCTCATCGACGCCATGGGAGCCACCGCGAAGAAGAGACTGGCGTTGCCGGCGGTATTCGTCGGCGGTAGGTACATCGGCGGCGCCGACGAGATCAAGCGGTTGCAGGAGAGTGGCGAGCTTCAGGCCCTCATCCGCGGGCCGGCGTCCGTGCGGGTAGAGGCTAAGGTTTGCGACGGTTGCGGCGGGCTGGGATTCGTCGTGTGCGATCGGTGCCATGGGAGCAACAAGATCTACGGCGGCAAGTGTGGATTCATGGAGTGTGTATCTTGTAACGTCAATGGTCTCGTTCGTTGCTCTTCTTGCCGTCCTGTACACCGCCGTTGCACCTGATCCATGCCCCCCATTTTTTGTATTAATTTTCCAGAAAAAAAAAAAGATTTATAAAAACAAAATATATTTCCTCTTCTTCCCCCCACTTCTATTCTTGTTCCTTTTTATGGTATGATTCAATGTACATCGTTCCTGTGTATACTGGATTTGTTTGTCACTGTCGCTATAATCAATGTTCTTGCTTGATAAGATGGTAATTTTTGCTCACTCTAAAATCCAACAGAATTTAATAATGTATGATTATTTTTTTAATGGAATTTACTGGTTGGTTACGATTTTTTTAAAAAAAATTAAAAAAATAAAACATTTGTATAATATAAATTAAATTGAAAAAATTGAATGGATTAAAAAAAAAAGAAAGCCGAAATATATATCTCTACTAATAGTACTAATAGTCATGTCTCTAGATTTGGTTCTAGAGAAATAAAATAAAATTATAACAGTTGATTTATACGATGAAATATTATCAGTGAACTAAATGTACGGAATAAGTACTACTATTTATAAAAAAAAATATTTAATGGAAAACGAATAAAATATATTTTATTCAACAATTGAGCAATGAAAGCCCAAAACTGGTCACATAGACCCCAAAAAAGCCCAATATAAAGCCTCACAATTCACAAAGGCTCAGTCGCTGATTAAAATGCTTGAAAAGGGACGGAAGTATACCCACGCGCTCATAAAGCGAGTAATTACCACGCGCCAGACCCACGGAAATCGGCAGAATTTGCGAAAACCGGGAATTTCTGGGGAAAAAGGCGCGTGGGAAAGGAAAGCTGCCGGTGATGAAATTTTGGGGTTTAAATTTTAAAAAAATTTCATAACCTTTTTTTCTCCCTTTGAAAAATAATAATTGACAACATAGACCAATTGTTTTCGATTTCCTTCGAAATTAGAAACTTAGAACGTTATATGGATCGGTGTTTTTTCAAAATATAAATATAAAAAAATATACATATAATAATATCTACACAATTTCTGCACACGTCCAATTGTGAATAAAATCTAACAGAATTTCTGGACTTTTACAAAGTTTCACCTACAAATTAAATACATGTAATTAATGCTTTTCGATTGAATGTCAAAGAGTTTTTTTGTCTTAAACTATTTCTTATACAAATACCAAAATAGAAAGAAATGGAAACAAATTAAAATTACTATATATATACACACACACACACACTCCGTTGACAGAAGCGAAAAAGAAAATGGCCTTCACGTATGTATAATTATACCACGCAAGGCATGAATAATCCTTAGTCGCATTCACGTCTCTTACATTTTCTTCCACACATTATCATCTTCAAGAAAAAACATTGCATATATGTATCACTATGTGTGTATATATATATATATTCTTCTTCTCTGCATCTCCAACTTCCCAGAGAAGGAAAAAGTTCGAGAAAAGCTTCAAACTTGAAGAAATTTCAAGAAAAATGGACACCGCAGCCATGTGGACCCTCCTCCTCCTCCTTGCAGCGGCGCAATGGCCGGCGACCACGGCGGAGGGATACAGTACTCCACCGCCAGCGACCACAGGATATCCCGCCGGAAAAACGGTGGAAGCGGCGGGGGGAGGGGGGGGGG
>NW_010965775.1:1870521-1891565 GCF_000463585.1 Tarenaya hassleriana
GGCGCCCACGGCGGAGGGATACAGTACTCCACCGCCAGCGACCACAGGATATCCCGCCGGAAAAACGGTGGAAGCGGCGGTGGAAGGGATGGTGTATTGCCAAGCCTGCGACAAGTTCGGTTCTTGGTCACTGGAAGGGGCAGAACCCATCAACGGAGCCAAGATAAGTGTCATCTGCAAGAACCATTACCAGAAGGTGAGCTTCTACAAGGTTTTTCAGACAGATTCCAATGGCCATTTCTACGCAGAGCTAAAGGGATTTAAGACGAGCCCTCATTTCTTGGACCATCCTCTTCATTCTTGCCGTGTAAAGCTCGTGTCTTCGCCCCGCGAGGATTGCAACCTGTTCTCCAACATTAACAATGCTCTCGATGGGTCTCCTCTTCGGTATGAGGACAAGAGAGTGAAGTGGACAACCTACGAGGCTGTGGTTTATGCCTCTGGGCCTTTGGCTTTCCGTCCTGCCCACTGCCCCATGGCTTCTCCTTCCACTTATCCTTGATCTGCACACTGTAATTTCCTTTCTCTTCTTTTGGTTTTGTCTTTGTCGGTTGTTTTGTTTCAAAGAGATGGGCTTTGTAAGAGAGCTTGACTGTTGTGATGGGAAGGATTCTTGTGCATCCTTTTGTACAAAGTTTGAGGGGGAAAAAACAAAAAAGAAGTAGGAAGAAGCCAAATCTTGAATGTTTTTTTAATAAAACTTTGCCAAGTAGGGGGAGTCCCCACCCCGGTGGTTAATGGCAAACCCCTTTACCAAGAGTTTATGGGTTCGAAATCCAGGAATGGAAACTCCCCTTAAACCGGCCAGCTTTACGAGGCTGGTTTATCTGTTCTGCGTGGTTTGCCGGATATTGCGCAGGATCGGAGGTTTACTGTTTGCGATACCGATTGTCCGGTCTGAGGGCTGTGAGGCGGTCGAGGTCCGGCCAGAAGGGTCATATGGCGGGTTCCCACCGTTATAAAAAAAAACTTGGCCAAGTACAAGGCTTTAGACTTTGTATTATGGGTTTAGATCTAATCTGATGGCACAATCTTGTAACACAGTTGGATCAGTTTAGAGTTTCAGATCACTGAATTGGCAACTGTCCTTCCCCAACTTAAGAGGGTTAGGTCTGAATAGTTGGCTGATCATGTTCTTGAAGGATGTTAGAAACTGGACATTCCCTGTCTTGGAGAGATGATGAAGATCACAGCACAGATGGTAAGGTTAAAACACTCGGTATGTAATTTATAAGTCAATAACAACAAAGACACTCCCACAGTTAAAACAACAGGAAACATGTTTGCAAGGATAATCCTGATATAATCTCAACGTAGCAAACAATACAACAGAAGGAAAGTGAATGGAATACCTTGTTCCTAGAAGTCCATTGGCATTGTGAACAGTTTGTTGATCTCATCCACAGCTTCCTTAGTGCACATCGTTGGCTCAAACAAATCACGCTCGCTCGGTTTATTGGTTGGCATCTGAGTTGGGTTGCTCTCTTGATATTCAAGCTCATCCTCATCATCCTCAAGTATTAGAAATCCTCCGGAAGGATCAGGTTTCTTTTCTGCTGGTTTTTCCAGCCTCTTGGACCGCTTGGGCCTGACAAAATCTATCGGCTTTCCGAACATGTTGTTTATGTCTTCCATGGCTTCTTTCAAGTTGATTGTCGGATCTACAAGGCCGTGGTGACATACGTTCTCGACCATTGGCTCTTCGGAAATGGTTGAGCCCACAAATCTATGGACAACTGTGTCTTCCCTGAACCTAGTCTTAGGAGGGCTGTCTATGTCTGCTTCTTCCGAGCTTTCAGATGAATGGTCCTTAGGACGTAGAAAAATGAAACCCTTTTCATCTGAAACGCCGACCTCATCATTTCCATCTGCACTTTCATCACAGTTGTCGTCATCGATGAATATCTCAAAGGGCTCTTGATTTGCCTGAGATGCCTGACAACTACCAACCTTTGCTTTTTCTCGTGACCTTGTTCCGTTTTCAAGATTCTCGTCCACAAACACTTCAAAACCATTGTTGAAGCTTTGATTTTCCTTGTGTTGGTTTCTCTGTGATCTTCTGTGAACTGGAGCAGTTTCTATAGGCTCTTTGAACATGTTGTTAATCGCATTCATAGCTTCCTTCATGTTTATCGTTGGATCCACCAAACCATGATGGCACACATCTTCTGCTTCAGACTTTCCTACAATGGCTGTATCAACAAACTTCACAACAACCGTATCGTCATTTCCAGCCAACCTAGGCTCAGAGATTTGCCTCGTAAACATCGGTTGCTTTGTGGACATATTGCGAGAGTCATTCTGCGAAACCTTGGCGAAGTCAGATTCCTCAGATGGCTTTGTAGTCTGTAAACTCTCTTTGTTTCGTTTGGTTCCATCAGATTCGAGAGGGAGGCTCTTTTCAGACAGAGGTCTTTTGGTGGTTTTTAATTCCTGGCGCTGCAACATGGACACCATTTCCAATCATCTGCAGAACTCAGGAAAGATGACATAAGCAGAACAAGCAAACTCACAGAACATATTACCTGAATGTTCTTCTTCTCGTGCTTCTCCATGCGACTAAGGAATTGCTCGTATGATTTCTGTAGCTCATCCATTGGCTCAGCAAGGCTGGTGAAAGAAAATGCACAGCCCGAATATCATGAATGAAGTCTTAAACCACATCCAATTCACAGAACTAGCAGTTCAAATTGAGCGTAAATTTTATGGCACATCATGTATGATACTGAAAATAATCATAACAAAAGCGAATCCAGTTTTGCTGGCATCAGAAAATCAGCATATTGAGCTAAGATAGAAATATATCGGGTCGATGTCGGTTGCCAATGCTTCGTCAACATCTTTCCGAATGGATTAAACATGTAGCATCAAGAACACTTACTAGAATAGAGATGAGTACACTTACGTTTGCATTCCAAGACGATACATTTTCTCGGCATCATCGAATCTCTTCATTTTCTCATAGTAGAGTGCATATGCTTGGTAGAACAATGGCCTCTTGGTGCCTATACAGTTTGCTTCCATGGTTCTTAACAGAGCTTTTGGATCTTCTACAAAGTCCATCTACCCAGCAAAACTTTATCATCAGCTATATCAAGACCCAATTTTTTTCACTGATTTACATCTTCTACAAAAACGTTGCAGAGACGAGAGAAAGTCTTTAACAAACATCACACAGAAACCCAAGACACTTGCACTTTCGCTTACTGATTCAGAACAAAATCATTGTTTTGCAATTTGGGAAATCTCCGATTTTTAAGTTTCAAGCAGTAGAACTTGCGAATTACATAAGCTTACCAAGCAATGATCTCTATCATCCTCGAAATTGATCACTAACTTGAAACAATATAAAGCTCCAATAGCAAGATTTGGAAACCCAGGACACAAATCCAACTGCTCATTTGTTGACATGAGCAAAAAATATCAAAGCACAAAGTAGGGGTCGATGGGATTGGATTACCAGCTGCAACCAAACACGGATATACCGTGAATCGTTCCTATATCTCTTGTCGGATTCAAACGACTGTGCACATTTCTGCAGAAACCGCGGTAGCTTCTCGTTCAAAATCTGAGGCGACAAGTTCTCCTTCATCTTCTTAACCCCTCTGTTTAAGATTGATCATCAACATATATAAACATATCAACCTGAGCGTAAACACATATACACAGATGTATGTGCACTTGATTGATTACAGGAATGGTGACACTGCGAGAGAAAGACACAAGCGAATACCGGATCCATGGAAGAAGAGGGTCCTTTCCGGAGTACGATTTGATGTCGGAGATTAGCGATGACAAAAACTTGTCGCAGCCATTGTCGTTCTTCGCCATTTTTTTTTTTTTGCGTTAAAACCTCGAATGCGACGCTGAAGAAGAGAGCGAATGGCTTTGAATTTGAAAAGATTCCTGGATGAAACGACGTCGTTATGGTGACCACGAAACGATGCCGTTTATATGACTCTAAAACGACGCCGTTATGTATTTCTATCTGGAACAGCCGTCAAATGTTGGTTTCTTCGTCGATTCGCCGAAAACCCCCCATTTTCGTAATCTCTCACTTTGCTTCTTCTTCTCTCTCATGGCGGATCCGATGGATAAACTCGACGAGAATCCACCGACCCAAGAACCCGACCCGAAAGAGGTGGAAGAAGAGGAGGACGAAGAAGAAGAGGAACTGAACGGCGACGAAGAAGATGAAGAAGAGGTGGGAGAAGACGATGACGAGTCCACGCTTCCGAGACCTGGGACGCGAGAGGGCCGATCAAGTGAGGAGAGGATCAAGGCGCAGTCACTGTTTCGCCGCATGCGAGCCGCTCCGGTGCCAGTGCGAGTCCACGACGTGGTCGTCCGTGGGAACGGCAAGACCAAGGACCACGTGATCGAGGCGGAGGTTGAGGTCGTGAGGCACGCAACGACATTGCAGGAGCTTCTAGAGGCCTCTAGGGTTGCCAACTTCAATCTTCAGGCACTCGAGATTTTCGATTCGGTCAACATTACGCTCGATTCTGGTCCTCCTGAACTCCCTGGTACAACCAATGTCGTGATCGATGTTGTGGAAAGCAAAAACCCTCTCTCGGGGCAAATCGGTGCATACACTAAAGCAGAGGTATTGCTACAATGGCGACAGTTCATTTTGTGTTTAGCTTTCAATGCATTAGGTGAAACTAATGGTAACCCGAGTATGGATATGTGGTCTTGAAGAGTATCTTTTGGGTTCTGATGCATTTTGCTGGAAAATGATGTGAAATATTTCGATGAAAAAACATGAATTTCTTTTGCGTGGCTCATGGGTTTACGTTTCAGATTCGTTTAGTCGATCTTACGTGAAAACTTTAGGGTTTGGATTATAATTCTAGTGTTTCTTGTAGGCTAGATCCGCAAGTGTTGAAGCATCATTGAAGTACAAGAACGTATTCGGGTACGGCGATATATGGGATGGGTCTTTAGTTTATGGCTGTGACAATTCCGCTGAGGTTAGCTTCGGGCTGTTCTTGCCGAGGTTCAAAGGATACTCAACTCCATTTACTTCCCGTCTTTACCTTTTGACCCAAGATTGGTTGAAGTTTTCGTCTTATAAAGAACGATCTCTCGGCCTTTCTCTCGGGCTCCTCTCGAGCAAATATCATGACTTGGTCTACACAGTTGCATGGCGTAACTTAATAGACCCATCCCAGATGGCGTCGAAATCAGTACGGAGGCAGCTAGGGCATAATTTGCTTTCTACTTTGAAGTATACCTTCAAATATGACCAGAGAAACTCGTTCCTAAGGCCAACGAGAGGATATGCTTTCGTCTTTTCATCTCAGATTGGTGGTCTTGCTCCGGATAGTCGTACCCTTCGGTTCTTGCGCCAGGTTCATTACATTTCATTGTGGTTCCCAACGCTTAAAAAGCATATATTTTCGGTTGTTGAAACTTGAAAGTTGCATGGTGGATATTAGGTTCCACACTGAAAATTTTGTGTTTATGGCATGTACATCTTTCATATATATGGAGAGATTGCTAGGAATAGGTCTCCGGTATTTGCTGTTAGACATTCCTGTGTTCATTCGTTTTTACTCTGAAAGGTTTAAGCTTTTCTTCAAGTCTTTTGATCACGCATTGACCCTTTTTAATCCAACACTGCATCAGGAAATCGATCTTCGGTATGCAATTCCCCTCGGGTTTTACCGTGCTGCTCTAAACTTTGGTGTGTCGGGGGGTATCACCTTCCCGTGGGGAAACGGGTACCAGAAAAAGCCTTCGTCCCTGCCAGAGAGGTACTTCTTGGGTGGGAATTCATCCCCTGTCTGTTCTTTGGGAGGACCATCTTCATTATGGGGATTCAGAACTAGGGGATTGGGTCCTAACGAGCCGAGAAGGGAACTACGAGATGAAAGAGACGGTGACTCGTCTGAACGGGATTTCGTAGGGGGAGATCTTGCGGTTACTGCATTTGCAGATTTCTCTTTCGATTTCCCGTTGAGGTGGTTCAGAGACAGGGGAATCCACGGGCATGTTTTTGCGTGTGCCGGGAATCTGGCAATGTTGTCAGGGAATGAGTTCAGGAACTTAACTGCTCCAAAGTTTCTGGAGACATGTAGAACCTCAGTAGGTGTCGGAATTGTCCTGCCCACTAACCTCTTCCGTATGGAGGTTAGTCTCTTGCCAATTTGTCATCAAATTCTAATATTTGTATCGACTGGAGATTGATTTTTCGATGTGCTCTCGGGGTTATGTATCTGTTTTTTTTGTTTTGGCAGCTTAACTACTGCCGCATACTGCGGAAACAAGAACACGATCGGGCAAAATCCGGGTTCGTCCTGAACTTCTCTGCTCCGTCCTGAGAGATATTCAACTCAGATTTCCTTTCTCTGTTAGCCTCTCTTGATTTCTCAATCAACCCATTGTGATTGGATTTGGTTGGTTCTCATCCAAAAAGTTTGATGATTTTTCAGAGTCACTCTTGGAATTCATTCTTTCCGTTGAAACTGTTGTCATATTTTAGAAAGAGTGATTTTGTTCTGTGGGGGAAAATAAACTTACAAGGGCTTCAAGAGGGCAAAAAAGTTTTTTTTTTTTTTAATATTGTGTTTTTTATTACATTTCTTGCGTTATTTGGTGCTTTCTCGTACTTGGTTTCATTTTCATGAAGTCTGTCACTTGATGAAACCCCAACAACTGTACGAGACAGGTCATATATAACACATCTTGGGAACAGTCATGAATCACATATTACATTCATAATTTCACAGAAGCTAATCTTTGCATTGTCATATAACAACAAGAGGGGTTCCTTTGGGAGAAAAAAATATCCTGCATAAATACAGCAAATGTACTTCCTACAACACTAGGAATTAGGGTTTTGGGTTAATGATCATCATCATCCCTGAGAGGAGTTGTCTTGGATATCCTACGAATTAGGGTTTCTCCAATTTCGGTAACTTTAGATCCACGCATGGCATGTAGCCAGAGCTCCTTCTTGCGTTGTGTTCTTGCAGTGTACAGCAGTTCCTTCCCACCGATATCCAATCCTACAACTTCTTACCTGCATTAACAGAAAGACACTTGCTAAGATTTCAGTAGTAAAATTTATACTTTTCGATCGAATTTCTCGAGGGTTCTTCAGAGATACGTTGAGTCTCAAACTGTTGTACTAATTGCGTCTTTTGAAGATGCAAGCTTTTGTCGATTCTGTATTCGCTGATATAAATCTGCTAAAGCCATTGTAGACTCCATCCATGTTACTCGTAAGCCACGCAAAATCATGCATTGTCGTGTTCAGACAATGGTTACCCCAAATCTTGGAGCTTTACCTAATACCAGAGAGCAGGAGCTTGAACTGATAACTAGTCTTGAAAGTTACCATGGTTTTTGCAAAGAGATCTATCAATCTACCAGAGAGAGAATGGCATTCCCAAAGAATTTTCACGAGAACTTGATTGAAAGCAGATTGAAAGATGGAAGATCCGACAGAGAAGATCATGGGGATTTACCTGAACCAGTTTCATGTTTCCGGTGCTTCGATTTCTCCAGCTCCAATTGCATCTCCATCAACATGTTCATTCTTTGTAACTCTACCTCCTTTGCAATCTCCATTCTCTGCTTTTCCAATTCTATCGCCATCTGCTGCTTCTCTCCTTCTATCCTCTCGTACACTTCCCCGAATTTCAGAATCGCCCTCGCTAGTTCCCTACACGCCGATCCTTCCCTCAGATCTACTTCCTCGACCCGGCGATGTTTCCTCGCTACAAACCCCCAGTCACCTGCCTCGTCATCGTCTTCATCATCATCGTCGTCGTCGTCGTCGTCATCAAGAGAACTGTCCGTCGATTTCGATCCGGTCGGTTTCAGCCTCGAAATCAACGGCGCCGATTTCACAGCGCCGCTGGCGCCGGCGGTGGAGGATTTCTTCAACACCGGACCGATCAACGTATCGAGGCGGGGGAAGAACCGCCACGTCGACGGCGAGGACTTGGCCTTCTCCGCCTTGTACTTCTTCTTCAGCGTGTCGATCCGGTTCTTACACTGAATATCGGTCTTCGGCTTCCCATTCCCATGGCCGGAATTGACGGCGTCGGCGACCTCCTTCCAATCGCTCTGCCGGAGATTCCCGCGGTTGAGCTTCACGTATCGGTCCCCCCAAGCCTCGATCAGCGTCGCCGTCGCGTCCTCGCTCCACCAGTCCTCTCTTCCCGCCGACGGACGTTGGGACCCGCCGCTCTGCTGCTGCGACGGAGGCGGGGGAGGAGGAGGAGGAGGAGGAGGAGGAGTCGTTTCCATCGGAGAGAAGGGAGAGGAGGGGGAGAGATGCTAACGTGCGCACCGGAGGGGGAAGGGGTGTAGGATAAGGAGAGAGAATTTGGCTCTGGTGAGAAGGAGAAAACGGGAAGGGGATAAGTGGCCTGACATTGGTGACCGGCGGTGACGTCAGCGACCGTATGTGTTAACGACGATAAGGTTACCTTCTCCTTCTCCGTCTCCGTCTCCGGATCCTTTTTCAACCCGGAACTATTAACGGCCCCGTTAGTCAACGTTATCTTTCTATCGGAAATGTGGACATATCAATTTTGTCGAACCGGTTTAAACCCGGTTTGATGGCGGTTCGAGCACTGGGCCGCTCTGGTCTAGTCGCTTTCATGGTTATGCGATTTCAGGGTAAATCATAAATTTCATTATCGAGTTTGGAATTAAAGAGCCAATTCCAAACCTAACTACATGGGTAGGTACGCATATGTTTTCTTCATTGATTATAGCTTGGCCAACGTACTTTAACCAAACCAGAGTAATTAACAAGTTTACTGAGTATTTTTAAGGAATATTAAGATATAATTGTTTTTTTCTTCAAATAAATTATTCATGGAGACTTGGAAAATGAAGGAAGGGCCAAATCTCTGCTAATTTAGAAACCGACCATATATTATGTTAGGTTCTAGAATGTGTATCAGGCTGAATACTGTAGCTATTAGAATTTCAAATATGATCTCATATTCTTAGATTGGACAATGGGATTTTAAATACCGTAAAAAGTAAAAACATTTAACATATATAATTACCCACCCACCCACCCACACACACACACACACACATATATATTTCAAATACTTGTAGATAATAGGGCTATTAAAACCAAATACATATCAAATATTCCATTTTCATGAATAATACTATTAAAAATATTCGAATATTCAATTTTTTTTTCTGATTGTAGATAACACTTGTACTTGTTTAGGTAATGTGTGTATCTAAATAGAAAACTAATTAATGGTTTTTTTTTAATTTCTACTTCATATAATAGTTTTATACACGAAGTTACTTGGTACAAACGTGTGAACAATCCATAACCTTTTTTCCGATATAAAGACCTTTCCTTCGGTATTTGTAAGTTTGTAACAATAATCAAATTGTTTCCACATTGAAATGTTGAAATGGTAATTTTATTTCATTTTTACCAAAAAAGACAGAAAATCAATTTCTTTTAGGCCTTCTATTTCGTTTATTTGGGCTTTTATTGGGCTCTTTAAAAAAAAGCCCATAATAACGTGTGGATCGACCCAAAATATTCCCGGACCCTGATCCCTTCTAGGGTTTTGCCACCGTATATAGTTCCATAATTTCACAGAAGAGGAGATTTTCATAATTCGCGGCGGTCACTTTTCTGAAACCTGCACTCACCGGTTAGGGTTCCGGAACTGAAAGCTGCTTCTGCTATTTCACCATGAGAGCTAAGGCGAGTTCTCTGTTGTACTTCTCTTGGCAGTTTCTATTGATCTGAACCCTGCTGGTTTCTTTGTCTGACAAAATCTACGTTTGTATTTTCGTTTTTTTTTTGTCCTGTGCTCTTTGTGTTGGGGTTTCCAGTGGAAGAAGAAGCGTATGAGAAGGTTGAAGAGAAAGAGAAGAAAGATGAGACAGAGATCTAAGTAGTTCTGAAGATGTGTCCTTTTTTTTTTCGGAGCTTCAAGTTTTCTAGTTTGAGTTTCGTCTGAATCTTGAACCTATCGTCGTACTGTTTTGAAAGACCGAATCAGAATTTATGTTTGTGCTTCAATTATTCCGTCGATTTCGTGGAAAAATCCATATGGGTTTTGATCATAATCGGTCTTTTTCCGATTGTTTCATCAACTGCTCGTGGTTTTTTTATCCTCTCGTTCGTTCCTCAATTATGCTAATATGGTGATTATTATACCCTCTTGATTGATGAAAGCATAGGATAAAGTTGAGTACTTTTAGCGATTTTGATAACTGATAAATGATCCGAAATCTTTGGATCGGCAGAAAATTTCGAGGGCTCGTATTTGTCATAAGCCTCATCGAAGATTGTTTTAGTACATTGGTTGGAACTCATATGGCTAAGTTGTCCTTAGCCTCTGATACGAGGCCATCAATATAGCTCTTAACTTCCTGAGCTATCATCTGCTGCAAGATTTGCATCATGCATTTTCTCTCTTCCTCTGCTTTTGGTTGCATTGCGTTTGCTTCTGCGGGTTTTCCTGCCACAGAATCTCCATTGTTGGATGAATCGAGACGCTGTCTCTTGTTCTGTGTCGCCCCGAAAGGGTTAAACCCTTTGGCTGGATCGAGATGCGGCCTGCGTTGGAGGGCAGAGTTCCACCGGTTTTTGACAGCGTTGTCGGTTCGTCCGGGGAGGAGACGGGCAATGGTCGCCCACTTGTTGCCGTGAATGGCGTGGGCTTGAACGATGAGGTTATCTTCTTCGAGGGTGTAGGGCCGGTGGTGAACCTCGGGTCTGAGCTGGTTGCACCACCTTAGCCTGCAGGACTTGCCGGTTCGACCGGGGATGAGTGAGCTGATGAGGGACCAGTTGCGAGGGCCGTATTGATGGACGAGTTTCACCAGTTGGGCGTCTTGTTCTGGTCTCCATGGCCCTTTTACCCCTGCTTTCTTCCTCTCTTCCCCTTCTCGTTTCTTCCTCATTCTCATTTTCCCCTCTCCCTGTGTTGTTTCTCCTTTGAGGTTGTTTTTAAATTGGGAATAGTTGGGGATGGAACAACAGCAATAAGAGTAACCACTCTTGTCTTTTTTTTCGGGTAACTGCAATAGTTGTGGTATTTATGATGCGTACGGTATGTTGTTTTCTTTGTTCATAACGTGTAACTGCTTTGGTTTCTCCCTCCGTTCTGAATTCACTCCCGTCTCATGAACATCAAAAATATCGGCATTTACATTTACAAATAAGCAAAATGTAATTAAAAAAAAAATGGCTCACCAACACAAAGAATATTATTACAAAAGAGTTTTGTTATCCACGGAAACTTTTTAATTAATTCATGAGGAAACAAAAAAAAAACAAGGGTGAACCCGATAAGAACACCAAGGGAATTCTTACGTATTGATATCAAAACCCAGCACGAGATAATGGTTTGATTATTGAGAGTATCCTTCTATCCCCCAAAACCCAGACATTTACCAAAAGCCAAAACATGAAAATCCCCTTTCTGATATCTGTAGCTTGTATACTTCTTAACCCTAATCCAAATCGATGAACTGGCATAAAAACCCACATCCCCATGCTAAAAGCATGATACTAATATAAGTGAAAATAAAATGGAAAACCCCTAACAATAATTCTGAAAACGATGCTCTGCTCGCCTGCGGTCATCAAAGCCTCCTCATCAGAGAAATTCGAAAAAGTTGGCGGAACCGCAGAGATCAAGCAGAATTCCGAACAGCACGAAACTAGAAAAGGAACCGATCAATCAACAGTACGAGGCCACGACCCAAATAAATTAATCAGAAACCGGACCAGTCCAAGTTCGAAACACAATTACTGCACAGAATTAAGCTCGATGTTGACAAGAAAACAGAGTCAGGAGGACGGACCTCCTTCATGGTGATGGGAGCGTTGGCGGCCGCCACGTTGACCTCAGATCGACGGCGCGTGAATCACCGAAGCAGAGGAGCCGGATCCACGGCCGGGAGAGAGGAGCACGGTGAGGAAACACTGACCAAGCTCTGGAAATCGCCGGCGAGATCTGAGGCAGAGCAAAGAGGTGGAGGAAGACACAGAAAGAGAGTATAAAAGGGAAAAAGTGAGAAATCTAACGAAAAGGATAGGACGTGTTCCGAGTGCCTGAGCTGTACCAACCGTTGGTGCGAATCGCCGGGTCCGTTTACTTTCTCGGGTCGGGTTTCGGGTCAGACCCGTTTTCTCATCTCCCAACGGATACTCACCAATGGAACACGGTACAAATATTTTGAATTTAATCAAAATACTGATGGTGCGTTTATCCTAAGCTACGCGGAAAAATGTGACTTTTAACGTTCTTATTTTTTGAATTTTTATTCGGAGCCTAAGAAAATTTATTTATTTTTTTAAAATGAAGATAAATAAATAAAGAAAAATGGAAAAGAATGAAGAATACTAGGGTTTTAAGCCCCGGAGTCATCGGGTGGAAAGAGCGGGAGCAAATCAACTCCACGCTCTAACGCAAAGCTCTGGTCTCCCCTGAAAACCAGAAATGCCTCCCGGAGTTCGTGAGCTCACCGTGCTCGGAGAGTTCAAACCTTTTGGCCTCATCGTCGAAGTCACCGACGGGGAACTTCCCAACGAGAAATTCTCCGACGTCTATCAATATTTCCTCTTCGACCCGGAAGTCGCCGGCGAACGAGATGAAGCCGACGGTGAAGAAGCGGAGTTTACGATGCCGAGAGAACACGAACTTTTCATCCGCGGCAATCGGTAAGATGGGTATACTATCTGACAATTAACTCAAAATGATCGGAATGTGAATAAAGTTCATACATTTTGTTGATTTCGTAAGGGTGATGCGATTTTCCTGTGCTTTCTCGGTGATAAATCCGAGTAATTATGATTCTTTCTAGTAGAAATTTTCTTTCTTTGTGTTTGTATGATTCTTTATAGACGCTGTATCCGTAGTGTTTTGCTTAACTGGAAGCTGAATTCGGACTAATATAGACTAGCGAGCAAAATTGCCGGTCTCATCTGATCATGGCATCGAAATTTCAATTTCATTTTAGGATAATTTGGTCAAGCGTTTCTCGTGTGCTCAAGAGATTTACCTTGCCTTCAGCAGTCATCAAGGTAAGTGCTTTCCATGGTATTTCTGTCTTTCTGCCTCTGCCTTCTTTTTTGTCGTTTGGAACTTGCAAAGGTTCTCAAATCTGCTCTTACTTTGTATATTTGGATGCCTTTGATCCCTTTTTGTTAACGTTAATTGGTAAAAAGGTATTCACTCACTCACACGCATATACAATTGCCTATCTCGGCATTGAAATGCAGTGCTGTATGTTCGGACGAAATTGTGCAAAAACTCTTAAGAACTTCCATAAGATCTGTTTGTTGGATAAGAACTAGTTCTAACTATAATCTTTTATGCTGTAGGCATGCTGGAGTCACCTGGGCGATGGGTCAGAAACTTTTCTTTGTGTTTTACAGATTGGTTGTTTAACTATTTACAACATATCAGGTGAGTGTGGCTTGGTGCACTTGAACTAGAATTTTCCTCCGAGATTACTTTTTAAGCACTTGAACTAGAGTTCTATTAATTCTAAATTATGTAGCAATTAGTGATAATTTATGCACTCAGATGAACTACTATATTGTGCAGCCTTTTCTGACTTGATTCGTTTTCTGAATGGGCTGGTCAATCAGTGAAAAACTAAGTGTTCTTTTGTTTTATTTTCTTCTTCCAATTCCTTCTCAGGTTCTCGGAAATTTTTATGTATCTGCTTTTCCTTGTTCAGTAGGATATGCATTCTGAATGCTCTAAATGTCTTCTGTGATGCATAAAAAGCTGAGGAAAGTGTTTTTCATACTCTTGATATTTGTGGGTGACAGGTGAGGTTGTATCGCTTCCACTTCCGCGCACTGTCACATCAATATGGCCTCTACCATTTGGTCTCCTTCTTCAGCAAGTCTGTGAAGTAAATCCATCTCTTAATGTTCAATTTTCATCATCGAGCCCTGTTCTTGGTTCTCGTGAGATGCTACGGCAAAGAAAGGATATTGGGAAAAGTTCACCTCAAATCTTCCATTCCCCAGTCACGTATGATCTTATTAGCAAAGGAGACATGTCATATACATCTTCCCACCTAATTCTAAGAGATCCATTAGAAGAACCTGGGGTAGGTTAGCTGATGCTTATAGATATTTCTTCCTATTTCCTAGTTCCTCTTTGCGTTTTGCTAATCTGAACCAAGCCTTTCAGTTGACCTATCAAGAAGAGAGGGGAAAACTGAACATAATGAAGGACTATGATGAGCGAACAATTTGGACAAGTGGTCATCTTCCTCTTATTGCATCATATAACAAAGGTTTCTCATGTTATTCTTCATGTAGCCTTAGCTTGCCACATGTTCTTATTTCTTTCCACCTAGTTACATTCTCTATTGGCTTGTTGGTTTTCAGGCAAGATGCAACATTCTGTGTGGGCAGTGGAACTTATAAATTCTAGCCCAGAAGGTTGTGGCTCTTCTTCAGGTTATGTTGTTCCGGATGGTGTTCTTCCTAAACGGGTATCTTTCCGGAGAATATGGCAAGCAAAAGGAGCTAAGAAAGCTGCATCTAAGGTGGCAGCTTATCCAATGCTTTAATAATATGTTTATGCCTTGAATGTCCAATGAATTTGCTGTCTGTGCTGACATGGGATGTATAATTTTGAGTTAGATTTGTTAAATTATTTATGGACTAGTACAACTTTGCTATTTCATGCGATTCTGAATGTTTTTTTTATATGAGCCTTATTCAGTAAGCTCTGAATGGGTTTAGTCATTTTTTGTTCTAACATGTTATGAATTCTGTGGCTATTTTCTGTTGCGTAATAACTCATTCATAGGCTGTTTAATATTACTTCTGAATGCTGAGTTTGTTCTGCTGGGCCACACCTTATGTCAAGCTCAATAAACGATTGTCTATTTTTTTAAGCTACTGCCCTTGTAATAAACTTCTTTCTGGGTTTCCCATGTTATTGTAGATAGCCTTCTTATTATTTGCATTCTTTGATTAGTCTAAGTCACTATCTCTGAGAAGATTTCTGGTTACACTTCCCATTTTATTGTAGATAGTGTTTCTCCTTTCCTGTTATTTATATTTTTAGTTGATTTGTCATATACATTTTCCTTTATTTCTATGCTGCTCCCTGAGTAGCTTTTTGAAATATTTTAGGTTTGGTTACTAAATGCGTTTGTTCTTTCTTTACTGGTACTTATGTATCTTATATAGTGCCTCAAAAATATTTCAGGTCTTTTTGGCTTCTGATGGTGATGCAGTCCCAGTAATTTGTTTTCTTATTCTAGAACAAAAGAAGCTTTTGTCAGTGGGACTCCAAACTGTTGAAATAAATAATGAATTTCTTTTCGATGTTAAGCCTGATGTAACCTGGACTATCCCGGCAGTTGCTGCAGCACCTATTGTAGTGACACATCCACGGTAAATATGTATCTTTTTTTTTCTCTATCAGTGTAAATGCCTTGCTATTTCAGTTTGTTTGTAATGAATTAAACAATGTCTTTCACCATTTTTCGGCAGAGTGAAATTGGGATTGCTTCCACATTCGGATATCATCGTCTTATCTCCAGAAAATGATCTTCTTCTTTATGTAAGTTGGTACTTGTTATTGATCATACCCCTTTTTTTCTTTTAATGTTGAAACCGTCTTTGCTATTAAATCTGTTTGACCGATTATATTTTATTTGTAGTCAGGAAAGCAATGTCTCTGCAAATATGTATTGCCTTCTTGTTTGTGGGAAAGCCTTGTGTCTCATAATTGGGAGTCTGCAGAAATATCTTCAGTTTCACAGGACTTGAAGATAACAGGACTATCTGATGCTGTTGGAGGATGTGTCAACGTGTCAGTAAATCATTCACAAGTATGTCACACAGATACCAATTCTTTTCAAAATGAAAACTGTCAGAATCTGCTAACTAAGCTAGCCTTAACTGTCTCCTTATTCACTCAAATTATGATACTGTTGTAGCTGGACTCCGCTCCGAAGCTAGCCTTCCTTGGTTATTAAAATTATTCCCTGCCTCCGGTACTTGTATATTTTGGTCTTTGTGTTGTGATTGTCCTTAGTAGCACTTGACCATTTATCTTTTACTTTTATAGATCTTCCGGTGTGCCTTAACAGGGGGTCCTTCATCTTCACTTGCAAATGATTGCATTGCAGCAATATCTGAGGGGTTACGATCCGATCTCTACAATTATTTTCTCTCTCTTCTCTGGGGAGATAGTTATTCTGATCCCTCATCACAGCGAGATTCCAGTATTCATTTTGAATGGGATGCATTAAGTAATATTTTTCTGGGAATCTGCCAAAAGTCTAGGCCCATACATCAAGATCAATCTAGAGCATCTCCAAGCTCTTCCTGGGAGTTTCTTCTCAGCAGCAAATTTCATAAGACCTATTCTAGACTTCACAGTGGTATGATATGTTCGAGAGATCCCTTGGATCTGGAAGGAATTGTTCCCTTAGGTTCAGAGATAGGTGGTGGGGAAACATTGGGCAAGCCATTTGAATTATTGATGGAAAGTTTATATCATCTTCATGCGGTTTATGAGAGTTTAAAAATGGATAATCTACGGAAGCAGTAAGTAAATCTATCACACGAAATTACATTTTGTGCATGTCCCCTGTTTTTCCTATAGTTGTTTGTCTTGCTATCTTATGACTTGGAATTAGAAAAAGAAGATCAGGGAACTATTAAACAAGCTTTGGTTTTTTTCTCTTATCACTCTTTTCTTTTAATCAAATTTTCCTTGTTGCGTTGAAGTGATACTGTTGCAGCTATCTGATTTTGGTGACTTAAAATGAAGCATGATTGGAAACTAATAGTGCCTAAAAATTAGAAATAAGTATTTTGATAATTGATATATCAGGAGTCTGTTCCTTGATATGTTTTTCCTACGCATTCATGTTAACCAACTCAACCTTTATGTTTGATCTTGCGATTTTTTATTGTTGTGGTACTTTCATGTTCAGCATTTTGGCTAAACTCCTTTATTATTACTCAGACGTTTGATTGTTGAGTGAATTGGATGATGAGTTTATATTACTATTCATTTAAGTTCCTCTTCTAAGTTCCTTTTCTCAATGCAGGGATTTGCATAATTTGGCTGTTCTATTATGCAGTATTGCTAAGTTTTTGGATGAAAAGTGCTACTTGGATCATTATTTACGTGATTTTCCTGGTCTTTCCAAAGTTATTGGGTCGTGCACTACCACTTCCTCTGACAGAAAACCTCCTAGTTTATTCAGATGGCTTGAGAAGTGCTTAAGGCATGGATGTTTCTCTACGAACCTCGATGACCTCCCGAATTTGGTTTGTAAAAATGGAAGCTCAATTGTGAACCGGGCAAGGAAGATTGTCTCGTTTTATAGTGTTTTATTTGGTGATAAGCCAGTAGGAAAGACGCTTTCATCAGGTCTCCCTTGTCATATAGCTCCTGGATCATACTCCAGCAGTGAGGAACTCACTGTTCTAGCAATGGCTGGAGAAAGATTTGGGCTTCAACAGCTCGATACTCTACCTTCTGGTGTCTCTCTCCCTCTAAGACATGTAAGTTAGGCTAGAATGTCTCGTCTCAATTGTATTTCCTCTTTTCTTTAGTTTGTTGCGCTTGTTACTAGTTTTCGTTGGTTATTCGCCTGTCCCTTGGAGTTCATTTTGCATAATTTTTGGTCTGTTTCTCTTTTAGGCTTTGGATAGTTGCAGGGAGTCTCCTCCGATCGACTGGCCGGCAACTGCTTATGTTCTTCTTGGTCGGGAAGATTTGGCCTTATCATTCTTCACAAGATTGAGCACATCTAAGGAATTTGGGATGCAGACAAATATGAACATAATCTCAATGTCCACACCTTACATGCTGCATTTGCACCCCGTAATTGTTCCATCCTCTTTATCTGACTCAACTAGCTTTGAAAGCACTAAGATAGAGGATACAGATTCAATGGATGGTTCTTTGATAGATGGAATGGAGCATATCTTTAACTCCTGCACGCAGTTAAGATATGGTCGTGATCTACGACTGAATGAGGTATTGATACTTCTATTTGGCAGGTAAATTTGTAATTGTGTTGGTCAAAGTCCATGTGAAAATTCATGCTGGATGGAAACATTTATTACAGACCGTTTTGCTCCTCAACTGTCTACACTTCCCTTGTTCTAAAAGCTTGCAGATGATATTTAAATTTTAAAGCGCTCATTGCTATTTTTGGCAAGTACATCTTGACACCCAAGTTGTTGCCTTAATCAGACACCAGATACAGAAAAGAAAACTATTAGATGTCCTATGAATGTTGTTTCCTGATAATAACTAGATAGGTGCCTCGTAGCATTATAACTGACTGCTAGTGATTGCAAAATTTGTCATATTATGGTTAGATTTTGTGGTATTTAGAACACTGCCCCTCTACTAAATTATTTTAACAACCATCTATGCCTCTCTATCTTCAGTAACTTTTGTAGAGTATAGCCTTCTGGAATAACTTATGAAGTCCATATTTTTTTTGATAACTTGCTTTTACTGTCTTTTGTCCTTTATCCCCCCCCCCCTCATGCAAGGTTCGACGGCTTCTATGTTCTTCCCGACCTGTCGTTATTCAAACATCTGCCAACCCTAGTGTTTCTGATCAAGAGCAGCAACAGGTATGATGTGTTAAAGTAGAATTACATATACTAGATAATAATGCTTTTTTTTCAAAATAGTATGCTAAACTTAGATATATTAAGCCTGCACTGGGAGTCCTTGACATGGGAGATGCTAAGGGTTTCAATTTTTCTTTATCTTAACTAACTGCTCTAGGAGCCTTATGATCTTCAACTCTCTCTCTCTCTCTCGTCATTTTGCTGTACTTTCTTAACTTTATGGTGGTGTAGGACCAACTTTGGTGCATAGCACAAAGGACTGCTGCGCTTCCGATCGGCCGTGGTGCATTCACTCTTTCAACGATACATACTCTTTTGACCGAGGTCATTTTCTGTCTAGATATAAAAAAAATTAAAATAGTTAGTCTTATCTAATGACTAATCGAAGATCGCTTTTCTCTTAACTTTTTGCAGGCCTTTACTGTACCGAAGCTTGTTTTAGCTGGTCGATTACCTGCCCAACAGAATGCTATTGTATGTAATTGTAGTTGTACTGTAGTAGAGTTATTTCCCTCCATTTGCAATTCCTTATGCATTTGGCAAGGTCATTTATGCTATATTTCTCATGAAGTTATCTTTGCAAAGTGCTTTCATTTGTATAGTGACATTGAATATTTTAGATACAATTTAGGGGCTAGTTCAGTAAAACAATCGAGTAAATAGGAGATTGACGCATACGGTAAATAGGAAACAGAGATAGAAAACGACTTTATTGTGCATTGTTTCTCTCTCTGAAATGTAACTTGTGATTGATTACCATTTTTAGCCTCTCTTTGCTTTTCACTCATTTGAAAGATTGACTTAGTTTTCCAGATGCTTACTTTCTCCTTTTTCTTTTTAAGCTTCTTAATTGTAAGGTTGCAATGTTTTCTATGTAGGTTAATCTGGATCCGAACATAAGGAGTATCCAGGAACTTAAGACCTGGCCAGAATTTCACAATGCTGTTGCAGCTGGGCTACGACTAGCACCGCTTCAGGTCTGTCTCAAGTGTGGTCAGGAAATCTCAACATGCCCTTATTATTGGAGGCACTGAAATGCCAAAAGAGAAAACACCTAACCGTGATAATTCACGTCACAAATATATGCTTATCATGCAGTAAAGTTTTTCTGTGACCAACCCATATCTCTACAGATAACACAGATTTCCGTAAGCTGACTTCTGTTAGTTTTTGAACGTTTTCAGGGAAAAGTCTCCAGAACATGGATAATATACAACAAACCCGGAGAGCCAAACGCTGTTCATTCTGGACTTCTCTTTGCATTGGGATTACAGGGATATTTGCATGTCTTAAACCTTAGCGATATTTACCAATATTTTACTCAGGTTATTTCTGCTCACTCTCATTTTCCTCTGAGTTGAGTTGTTTGTTTCTGTTCCTCTAGTTGCCGTTAGTGAAGGAGTTCTGATCGAGGTCTGGTGATCTGAATGCCAAGTTATCTCTCTCTTGGATATGAGCTTGTATTTCCCATGTCTCTCGCCTAGTGGGCCAGACATAAATTTGCAGCATTTGATCGTTGTGTAACGGGGAGATTAATTTGCCAAGTAATTTATCTGATTAGTACTCACGTGGATGTACAAGCTAGCACCCACTGGCTTGTGAGGGTGATTTGGGTCTAGTATGGGATGAGTGCTTCTCAGTTGTTATCAAAGCTAACTCCTTGCTGAATACTCATGTTGTTTCGGGGGTTACTGGAGAAGCAGAGACCTAGGAATAAGCAACCTGCACAAGCCAAAGTTGGCTACCTATGTGCTATTTGGGATGTGCTCTCATGAGGACATTGGTTTAGGAAGTGTAGTTTGTTGTGTACTTATTGATTGTGTGATTTTGATTTGTCAACCAAGAATCAAATGCACATTTTTCTTGCTTTCTCCCTCAAGCAAAATTCCTTCTCTTTTCCTTCAATCATTGCTTGTTTTCATTGTATGCCTTTTAGGATCATGAGAGCACTACAGTAGGTCTGATGCTTGGTCTGGCGGCTTCATACAGGGGAACAATGCAACCTGATATAGGAAAGGTAAATATTATGATGTAATCATTGCTTGCATTGGATTCTGTTTGTCTGGTGTTTATACTTCTTCAGTTCATTGCTGGAAACTATAGTTTTACTGTTCTATGTCTAATCCTTTTGTACATGTGTTTATTATTCTTTGCATAACAGGCTCTCTTTTTCCATCTTCCTGCTCGATACCAGGCTTCATATGCCGAGTTTGAGATACCAACCCTTCTGCAGGTATAGATTGTTATATCTTATTTTGTCAGTTGAAGTGATTATCGTCCTACGTAAGAGTTCCATATGAATTTAGCTTAGACATGTGTGTGTATATATAGATATATGCTAAAACTGGAAACTGTGTTTTGCTTAGCTATCAAGAGTTTCCATCAGTGCTGCGTGAAGTTGGAAAAAGATTTTTGCGTTTCTATGCGGAAGAGC
>NW_010965775.1:1891835-1907884 GCF_000463585.1 Tarenaya hassleriana
AAGAGCGTCCAAATCATTGATTCTTTGTGCATTAACCAGGGAATAACTGTCTTTCTCATTTTGTTGGCTACCTTTATGTCTTAACGGGATTGGATTTTATGATTAACCTGGTGTACTTCACTTTTTTCACAATCTGGATATTCATTATTTTGACTGTCAATTGAGAGCTCTAGTGTGATTAGAATCCTTTTTCTTTGTTTTGGTTACATACATCATTTCCAATTTGTTAGTTATGGGGATTTCTTGAGTTTCTTGGATAAACCTAACTTGCTTAGTATACTGATCTTCTGTTCATTAACATGTGTCTTTCTGTGATAAATTCCTTTACATCTCTACAGAAACGGTTCAAGGATGAATTGGTTAATAGTGAAAATAGAGAATATTTAAATTAGTAAACCTTTATATGACAAGGTATCATTGTTTATTCTTCAGTCTGCAGCATTGGTTTCAGTCGGCATTCTATTTGAAGGATCGGCACACCTGCAGACTATGCAATTTCTTTTGGTATGTTCTCTCCTTTTTTATTCTACTTTTTCAAGAAATCTAATGTACTATTTTTGCCAATTAAGCATTCTTTTTTACCTCTGGAGCAAATTATTACACGTGATGATTGGTCGTAGGTACTATTAATTAACAAACTACCAGTTTGTAATATTTTGAAGTTTTTTGGTCTAGTTAACAACTAGCGGCTGTAGCTGCCAATTTTCTTTAAGCTAAGGCATCTTTGCAAGATGTGTTTCTGGAGTAGATATTGGATTTCGTACCTTACAATACATGCTTGTGTTTCCATCAAATCTTCTTACTTGAATTTTTTGCTTGTTTCCCCTACTCTTTTAGGCATTTACATTTGGTGATAGGATTTTTAGGAAATTTGATAAGGTCCAGGTTTGAGTGTTATCTTTAAGTATCACAGTGACAGGTTCATATTAATGTGCACTATACATTATGAACAATATGAAATTT
This sequence comes from Tarenaya hassleriana, assembly GCF_000463585.1. Taxonomy (NCBI): domain Eukaryota; kingdom Viridiplantae; phylum Streptophyta; class Magnoliopsida; order Brassicales; family Cleomaceae; genus Tarenaya; species Tarenaya hassleriana. The sequence continues at coordinate 1,892,799 of NW_010965775.1, forward strand.
CATACACATCTTTTATTAGATACTGAGTTTAATATTACTTCTCCGCAATTCCTCTGAAATCTTCTATAGCAACCAGATCCCTTTTTTTTTTTTAATGTTTTTTCAGGGTGAAATTGGTCGCCGAAGTGCAGGTGATAACGTGCTTGAAAGGGAGGGTTATGCTGTATCTGCTGGATTTTCACTTGGTCTTGTTGCTCTGGGTATGCCTTTTTGCTTTCGGTTACTGGCTATTCTGTCCTCTGTGCAAGCTAACTCTGTACTCTTTCTGACTGAAGGCCGTGGAGAAGATACACTCGGTTTCATGGAAACCTTTGTCAATCGCTTACTCCAATATATTGGCGGGAAAGAGGTTAAATGTTTGTGCTCTGAATTTTCACATTCGCTGTATCCTAGAAATTTAACTTAGCAATATAGTTCAGGGCAGCAGTTAACTCTGCTCCATTGAAACTGCTGCCCTGAAATGGAACTGCACCATTTTTTTTCCTTACGTCAAATGTGAAAATTGGGTGCATTATCAAACTGAACAACTCCTTGAATTACCAACAGGAAATATCTCTCCTTACAGCATCAATTGAAGATAATCGCAGCACTGCACAGGTTACCCTGTTCTGTTTTCAGTAAAGTCTGGGAATTTTTATGTGTATAAACATGGGTTACGAGCATCTTTTTTCGTCATCTGTTTCAGATTGCGGACGGGAGTTCATCTAATGTTGATGTGACTGCTCCTGGAGCAATAATGGCCCTGGCATTAATGTATCTTAAAGTAAGGCTTTGGGATGATAAATCAGCTTCTTATCAGCAGCTACAGTTTGTTTTGGCATTTGTCTGCATCAAGGGTGAATGCTTTAAAAAGAAAATCTTACTAATCTTCTAATCTGATATGTTTCCAGACAGAGTCAGAGGTCATCTTCTCGAAGCTCTCAATCCCGCAAACACATTATGATTTGCAGTGTGTAAGGCCTGATTTCATAATGCTCCGTGTCATTGCTCAGAACTTGATAATGTGGAACAGGTATTCTTTGCACCTTGTCTATTTGATGGGCTTGCTTCTATGGACTCTGCTTATAGCTCATGTTTTAAGAGATTTCTTTTTCAGAGTCTACGCAACAAATGATTGGATAGACTCCCAAGTCCCGGAAATTGTCAGAAATGGTATCAAGTATCTCAAAGACGACATGGATGATATGGAAGAAGTGGATGTTGAAGCGCTTGTGCAGGCATATGTTAATATAGTGGCTGGAGCCTGCATTTCACTTGGTATGTTTAGATGCTGTTTATGGTGCTCACATTGGCCTACTATCTCTCGTGATATCATGACATTCATAATATTTTGTTTTAGGTTTGAGATTTGCCGGCACAAGAGATGGGAATGCTCGTGAGTTACTTTCCAATTATGCTCTCTATCTGTTGAATGAGGTCTGCTATCCTATGTAATGTTATATCGTATATATACCTTTTGCATGCCTCACTGCTTGCAGTTGCACGTGTAAAACATTTTCTGGATTTTCTTCTGATTATCTATGTATGAATTTGTCTGTGTTGATGCCTGTAGATCAAGCCTGTTTCTGCTACAACTGGAGACAGATTTCCGAGAGGGTTATCTAAATATGTAGATCGGGGAACACTTGAAATGTGTCTTTATCTTATTATTCTTTCCCTTTCGGTGGTAATAATTTCTTTTTACTTGTCTAATCGATTTCATTTTTAAATCAGTTTTGAACTTCAAGTCAACGAGCTCATTTCTATGTGAAGGTCATGGCTGGCTCAGGAGACCTGCAAATATTTCGCCTATTGAGGTTTCTCCGCAGCCGAAATTCTGCTGATGGACATGCTAATTATGGCATTCAAATGGCGGTAAGGGCTTCCTACAAAAATTCGGGTCTCTTCTTTAATCAAATTCCCTCGCTGAAATGTATTGCTGGAGTAGTTATACTTATCCTCTTGAAATTGCTGATCTTTTATATAATAAAAAATTTCCGGCTCGTTGTATAAAATGTGATACTATCTGGCCAAACGATTTTAATTCTGATTACCATTTCATTTACTAATCGATATGCTCTGAATTACTTAAAACATGTAAAGCAATATGAATATATTCACATTCTTCTAGCAATGTCACCATAAATGTAAACTTCCACAAGCAAACTTAGGACTGTGTATATGTTAGAGGTCTCTTGGTTCTGCATATATAATTGGTTCTCCAGTGAACATTTCCCTGAATAATGAACCCCTTTCATCCATCTTCTGAGATTTGAGCCAGTTTATTCTTCTTTCCTTTAGGTGAGCTTAGCTACTGGATTCTTGTTCCTTGGAGGTGGTATGCGGACATTTTCAACAACTAATGGTTCCATTGCAATGTTGCTCATCGCTCTATATCCACGCTTGCCTTCTGGACCAAATGACAATCGTTGTCACCTCCAGGCATGTCCTTTATTTGATTTTTTTTCTTCTCTTTTCTTTCCTTTTTTGTGTGTTTTCGGTTGGTGTGAGCAAGAATTTTCAATAATATTGAATCTCTTGACAACTATCCCTTTGTGGATCGTGATATAAAAGGAATGCCCTGTTGGTGTTCTGTGTAGTTTGATCTATATCATGAAATCTATCCATTGGCTGGAACGTATCTGATTGAGGAAGAGGTTTTGCTATTCTCCAGGCATTCAGGCATCTATATGTCCTTGCAACCGAAGCTCGTTGGTTACAGACTATTGACGTTGATACTGGTCTGCCCGTCTATGCACCACTTGAAGTCACGATCAAGGAGACAGAACTTTATTCAGAAACAAGATTTTGTGAGGTTACACCGTGCATTCTGCCAGAACGTGCTATTGTAAGAAAAAAGTTCAATACCTTAACCTTTCCTTGCATATTGAAAACAGAAAAGAAAAGATCCTGGTTTTGCATGCTCTGACTGTCTTATGTAAAGTTATGATAACACAGAGAATTTTCTTCTGTGAAAAGGGGTTTTGCTGCAGCTGAAAGTATAACATCAGTCAATCTTGGCTCTGTATCATAGACTGCATAGCTCTCCGATAAAATCTCTCCGTAGACTTCATCTGCCTGTTTTCCCTCTTCACCTGGAATGTATATGTATCGTGCAGTTAAAGAGAATTCGTGTCTGTGGTCCCCGTTACTGGCCTCAACAAGTTGAGCTTATCCCAGAAGGTGGCAGACTGCCTTATATCTTATCTTTCCTTCACACCCCTTTCCTTTTTGTCTAACTTATACTAAGATATTTTAACCAAACAGAGATATCTAACATCGTTCTAACCCATGACAAAACACAGAGAAACCTTGGTGGAGTTCTGGGGACAGAAACGACCCCTTTAATTCTGGTGTTATCTATGTCAAACGGAAGGTGGGAGCTTGTTCATATGTCGAGGATCCCGTAGGGTGTCAGTCACTGCTTTCTCGAGCAATGCACAAGGTTGAGTCCGTGATCATAGATTCGACTTGCTCAGTTTCATATATGAATCAACACTTCATGATCCCCTAGTGCTTTCGTTAATGCAGGTATTTGGTTTAAAAAGTCTGAGTGCATCTGACTTACATGTCAACGGTCAAAGAGAACTGAATTCTGATAGTGTGGACCAACTGGTTAGCACTTTCTCATCAGATCCCAGCATAATAGCTTTTGCCCAGTTGTGTTGTGACAATTCTTGGAATGACAGGTACTTGCTGTTTTATCCCCTTGGTATACATGTATATATGTGCTTATAGTTCTCTTTTTCTTCATTGATCATTTTCACTTGATTTCCGAGAATAATTACGTTGCATGAAACGAGACTACTGAGATGGGCTTCCATCTGGATAGATGCTAATAGTTCCCTGTGTTCCTTTGATACTTCTTGTTTTCTATGATGCCGTAGTCTTTTAACTTATCTGTGATCATTAACAGTGGGATATAATGTACCACCGTATCATCATTCCATTCATTGCTTAGAATGTGCCGTTCTTATATTTTGCTTTCCAGTATGAGTGACAATCTCACATCTCCTTTCTTACAGATCTGATTCCAATTTCAAGGAGTTCTGCCTTCAAGTGTTGTTTGAATGTGTGAGCAAGGACAGACCAGCTCTTTTGCAGGTATATTGTTTAAATAAGCAACCTGCTACTATTCTTTGGTGACTTGTTTTGTCTAACAAATTCTTAATCCGCCCTGCAAACAGCTTATCTGAACAGTGAACGTATTTTGATGTTAACTGATACTTAGGTTTATTTATCTCTTTATACAACCATTGCATCTATGGCTGAGCTGCTTGTCAAAAGTGACTGTGCCATATGGGATTCACTTTCCATCTCGAGCCTCAAGGTATTTTTCAAAAGCTCTGCATTTCATCTTCCCCCCTTTGCTATAATAAACCTCACTTGTGATTTATGGTATAGTCTTAAATATGTTTCTTGGAAATCAGATAACAGATTGAAATCATGAATCACTATTCCATGGTGTTTCTAATTTCTGTATTGCATCCATCTTTGAAGGCAGGGTTGCATATCTATTAGGATTTTACTCCTGTTTGCAGGTTGCTCTTGCCTACAACGAAGCCGTCTCAAGAGGAAGACTATCCGCATCGGGTGGAATTGTTCAGTCAATATTCTTAGCATCACTGAAAAAACGGTTCGAAGAGATCTTAAACTGCTCAGGACAACTGAAGACTGACTTAACCAATTATCTGAGCTCAGGACTATGGATTGATCATAACAAACCACGAGAACACAAGGATATAATCCTTCTCTCATGGTACTTAAAATGGTATGGGGTACCATCTCCATCTGCCATCAAAACAGCAGTGGAAAAGATCAGACCAAAGCTCAAGCCCTCAACCTCGGCAGTACCCTTGTTGCGGCTGTTGCTACCGAGCACCCACATTGATGCAATCAGCGAAATTGATCGAGTGTTCTTTTCCAACTCAGGCAGGGAAAGGTGAGTAAGAAGGCAGGCTTTGGTTCTTGCTCGTAGTTTAAGCTGATGGGTTGATTCTCTACTGTGAATTTGGAGCCATTGTCACTGAGAGAATACAGAAACAGAACCAAAAGCAAAGTGCAGAGTGGGGCTTGGACTTTGAGCAACTCAAATCTGAAGTTTTGCTTCAATGGTTGTGTTTTGTGAGAAGTCCATCATGACACTGTAAAAGTAATTGTACCAATGTAATGAAGGAAGACAACATAATTATAGGGGAATGAGGAATGGATTATTCATGTTTTATGTTTTATTGTGGTCCGTATACTGCTAATTCTTATAAAACTCTATGGCTTAAAAATAGTTATCTATAGATTATATATATATATATATATATGTATATGTAGAAATTAATGAATATCGGGTATGAGTTCAACCCAATATCATTCAAGTTGAACCGAAATGTGATATATGATATATATGTAGCTTTGTAAAATCAAATATAAAAATAATTGAATGAAAAATATAAATAACCATCTCTATTTTTTAAACATTACTCTTAACTGCAATTCATAACGTATATATTTTTCTATTGAATTGGATCATTGTAAGTTGAACCAATGATAATAGAGTCAATACCATCCTTTGAAATTTCACATCATATATTATCTAAAAACTATTTCTGTGAAGGCTTTCTATAGGCCGGCGGAAATTACAGCCGAAAGCAAGGAGGCATGAAAAACACGTGGCTTCAAACAAAACAAGTTTCATTCTAGTTATAGGGTTTGTGATTGTTCCAATCACTTTTTGTGGAAGCAAATAATAATATTTTAAAGACAAAAAACAAAGATTATAAAAAAAATAAAAATTAAAATCCCCTAACAACCTACATAACAAAACGTCGGATTTTATTACACTTGAATACATGTCAAAGATGCCAACTTTTTAATCAAAATTACAGGATTTTGCATCGTACGAGATATGTATTCTCTTTGTATGCTTTGGGGTCAAAATAGTTCCACGACTATGCCGAGTGCCGACCACTTTTTCATACCCCCTTTCCCGCTGCTTTTTTCTGGGTTCAGAGTAGAAAGAAAAGTAAAAGATAAACAGTCAGTCACTAACACGCATACACGCGCACGACCTCGCAAAAACTAAAGGTCATTGTGAACTTGTTGGCTTTTGTGTCCGTACCAGACAGCGATATAAGACAAGCAACAAGCAGCACACACAACTTGATCATTGATCTCTCTCTCTCTCTCTCTCTCTCTCTCTCAGTGGAGGAGATTAATCTTTACGTTATCTCCTCTCTCTCTCTCTTTCGCAAGCTCTGTTTCTAAGGGAGAAGTGAGAGGCGGAGAAAGACTGAAACTTTTTTGTTTGGGTTTAAAAGAAATAAAGACTGAAACTTTGTCTTGGATTCATCCTCAGCTTCTTCCGGTGTCCAATGGCGAGCTGGGTATTGTCTGAATGTGGCATCAGACCCCTTCCCAGAATCTACACCACCACACCCAGAAACGGTTTCACCTCAAACAACATACCCACTTTCAAATTCAGACCACAACCTCTCCACCATTCGAGCAATTCAGTTCTATCGTCTTGTCTGAAATCCCCAAATGGGTTTTTGAAAACGAGGAACTGGGCACTGAATGTGAGTGCACCTTTGACAGTTCCTTCCCCATCGGAGGAACAAGATACGAACACACAGAGATTGGTGGAAGGTGATGGGTTTGATCCAGGAACTGCTCCGCCGTTCAATTTGGCGGACATAAGAGCAGCAATTCCGAAGCATTGTTGGGTTAAGAATCCATGGAAGTCGATGAGTTATGTCGTGAGAGATGTTCTTGTCGTCTTCGGATTGGCCGCTGCTGCTGCTTACCTTAACAATTGGCTTGTGTGGCCTCTTTATTGGTTTGCTCAAGGAACCATGTTCTGGGCTCTCTTTGTTCTTGGCCATGACTGGTACACACTCTCTTTCATAATTTTATCCTTTGGGTTGTTTAAGATAACGTTTGTCGTTTTCTTTAATTTGGATAACTTGGTTTAGATGCTCGTTTCATTGGATGAATGCGGATGGAAGAAAATCTACAACCTCGTTATCTGTAACGTTCACCAGTACTGGTCAAAATTTGAAATTTCAGAATTCAATCAATCAAGATTTGTCATATATGTTACAATACAAAAAAGTAGGTGGCAATTGGTTATTGGTTTTGCAAGAGACAGAACAGGGCAAAAACTCAACATTTGTATGTACCCTTCTCTTCTTCATCAACAAATATCTTTGTATATAATTGCAGCGGACATGGTAGCTTCTCAAATGATCCTAAGCTTAACAGTGTAGTGGGTCATCTCCTTCATTCCTCAATTCTGGTTCCTTACCATGGCTGGTGAGCTTTTTTGCTTTCAGCCTCTCAATCAAATACCTTAACTTCAAAATCATTAGAGAATCTTAATCTTCTTCTTCATGTGGTATAACTGTCTGCAGGAGAATCAGTCACAGAACTCATCACCAGAACCATGGCCATGTCGAGAATGACGAGTCTTGGCATCCTGTAAGTTGAAGTGTCCAATAAGCAGCATGGTTGTTTGCTCGGGTCTTAGTTATGCCTTGTTCTTAGATAAGGACTTCTGTTTCTGTAACTGCAGTTGCCTGAGAATATATACAAGAATCTGGACAAAGCGACCAGGATCTTGAGGTTTACACTGCCTTTCCCCATGCTCGCTTACCCTTTCTACTTGGTGAGCTCTCCGTTTCTTGCTCTGTAGTCCCACAACTTTGCACATCGAGTTGAAAGTTTTCACCTTTCTAATGTGATCTTTGATGTTCTTAATGCAGTGGAGCCGCAGTCCCGGGAAAAAAGGTTCTCATTTCCACCCGGACAGCGACTTGTTCCTCCCAAAAGAGAGGAAAGATATCATAACATCTACCGTCTGTTGGACTGCAATGGCTGCTCTGCTTGTGTATCTCAACTTTGTGATGGGTCCAGTCCAAATGCTCAAACTCTACGGCATTCACAAGATTTTGTGAGGTTACACCGTGCATTCTGCCAGAACGTGCTATTGTAAGAAAAAAGTTCAATACCTTAACCTTTCCTTGCATATTGAAAACAGAAAAGAAAAGATCCTGGTTTTGCATGCTCTGACTGTCTTATGTAAAGTTATGATAACACAGAGAATTTTCTTCTGTGAAAAGGGGTTTTGCTGCAGCTGAAAGTATAACATCAGTCAATCTTGGCTCTGTATCATAGACTGCATAGCTCTCCGATAAAATCTCTCCGTAGACTTCATCTGCCTGTTTTCCCTCTTCACCTGGAATGTATATGTATCGTGCAGTTAAAGAGAATTCGTGTCTGTGGTCCCCGTTACTGGCCTCAACAAGTTGAGCTTATCCTTCCTCCCCCCGTTTCAGACAGAAAAGATTCTGTCTTTTCCCAGATACTAAGGTGTTTTATCCTGATTTTTTTATCACGATGCAGATATTTGTGATGTGGTTGGATTTCGTGACTTACCTGCACCACCATGGCCATGAGGAGAAGCTCCCTTGGTACCGCGGTGAGGTATGCATAATCTACTTCATGCATGACCCTTGGCTGCAATGCTGTCTTTATAACTAAACCACTGGTGCAAGAATTTCACACTTCTTCTCTACTTTCTTTCGAACAGGAATGGAGTTATCTAAGAGGAGGGCTCACAACGCTTGATCGCGACTATGGATGGATCAACAATATCCACCATGATATTGGAACTCATGTGATACATCATCTTTTCCCGCAGATCCCACATTATCATCTAATAGAAGCGGTAAGCCATTTTCTCGGTATTCAATAAGACAGACAATACCGACGACTTGGCTGTGGATCAATGCTTCAATATGCTGTCAAAGCTCTTAACTCCATTTACCTTTGTGTGTTCCCTTTTCCAGACCGAAGCAGCTAAACCAGTACTAGGGAAGTATTACAACGAGCCGAAAAAGTCTGCACCTTTGCCGTTTCACTTGTTGGGAAGCCTCGTAAGAAGCCTGAGACAGGATCATTTTGTCAGTGACACAGGAGATGTTGTATACTATCAGACAGATCCAAAACTCAGAGGAGAATAAATAAGAGCCTGACAACATAATGAAGCCAAGCAGAAAGAAATATAAGACTCATCAGAGAATGAATATCATATATTCTGACCTTGATCGGATTTTCCCGCTGTCATCCATTCAGGGGGTCAATTCATGGCACCCCCATCTCCACTGTTAGAACATCGATATTCAGATTTTTATTCAAGTAAAAAAAATCAATACAGTGCATTTTATTCAGACGGTTATTTATATCCACGCACAAGCTGTTAACCCAGCTATACCAGATGACTGTTTCCTTATGCTAACTAATTCAGCAATCCCAAATCTTACATATGTAAAGGAAGGGCTTGCAGATTGTCATCATACATTTCCAAATACAGTGATAAGGAATAGCTTATTGATGTTTCGATACTCTTGTCAAAAGATAAATCACTTGGCCTCCTGCAAGTTATTAGTATTGTACAGAACGAACTGCGTCCATGAAGGTGTTTATCTGAGATTGATCCTTCTGGATGCCATCTCGGCCACAAATACCGCTACTGACGTCGATTCCATCGGGTTTAAGGATGGAAAGAGCTTCTGCAACATTGCTTGGCTTGATTCCACCAGCCAAAAGCCACCCATATCTGCTTCTAATGGGGGGTAACTTGAACTGAGCCCAGTTAAATCCTTTACCACTGCAGGGATGACAAAAAGCCCATTAAAGCACAATTGGTATGACATATACACAAAACGAGATATTCTGCAAGGAAAACATTAAGTACCTTCCACCCTTGGCGCTATCCACGAGAACCCAGTCAGCAAGATGGCAATCCTTCTCAGAAATTTCATTCAGAAGCTTTCCATCCTCACTTGCATTAAGAACATATATGACTCTCCTCTCTTGCACTACATCCAAGAAGGCAGCCCGAGAACCATCACCGTGTAGCTGAACAAACGCAATGAACCACAATCCCAAGTGAATGAATCAAAATCCGTCATGAAAACTAAATCAGTACAACAAATAAGAAGATAATAACCTGGACAAACTCGAGGTCTGAGGCATCAGCTACTCTCAGGATCGTACTCGCATCATCCTCAACAAACACGCCAACAGGTTTGGCCCCATTTTCTCGGGCTGCTTTGGAAATCTCCTTCGCGACAGAAAGAGAAATAGACCGTTTGGAATGTGGCCAAACAATCATCCCGATAAAATCAGCACCAGCTTCAGCTGCCATGGCAGCATCCCGGGCTGAGGTGACACCGCACATCTTAACCAAAGGTCTTTTCTTTTCTCTTTCTGCATCAGTTGGAACAAGGTTCTCTACTGACGAAAAACTGCAGCAAATTCTGCTGTTCTGAGCATTCCTAATTCTCGAGAAAGATACTCCACAAACGCTTAAACCTGAGAATATCCAAATACACATCAATGGAAGTTGCAAGTTCAGTACTTTTGGTCCACCGCAAACAAAGCAAAATGGCTAAGAAAATAGCACAACACAAAGAGCATTTCTTCAACAATTACAAATGCTAATTCTTCAGAAATATTACAATGGCACATGTAAAAAAACTAACCGGAGCTATGGGTCCTCGGAAAGTTCCGATTCCCACCATGGAAGTGGACATCTGTGGACACTCCTGCGCAAAACACGAAGAAATAAACAACATTCAAAACCCACATACGCTGCAACGTGAAGAAAAAAAGGACAAAGATTTCATCTTTATTACGCGAGGCGTTCATACAGTATCGAGTAGAAAACATGAAGATTTACTCTCTCTGCTCAAACAAAAATATGGGTCCAGCAACGAATGGATCCGTAGGCAAAAGCAGAATCATATACGAATCAAAGCGAAGAGTTAAAAGATCATTGAGGCAATTAATCGAACATCTTGTCTGCGTCTCTGTAACCAGACGCATCAAACCCAGATTTCGCAAACAGACCTATCGACATTTCTAATCTCCAACTGTGTGAAATCTTTCAATTGAACTCGGATTTTTCCCTTTAGAGTATGGGAAGACGGAACACGAGAGCAGAAAGAGAATCGCTTGCGCACAGTCCGAGAGCAGAACTCTAATGGCGGCGAATTATCGGAGGAAAATAAAAGACAAAGGAAAATTATTTGATTAACCTCTGATTTTTGTAAAAATTAAATAACTATTCGATTAACTTATAATTTTTTTTTACAAAACCAAAAACAAATCTTAAAACATAATCTTAATCCATTAGAATTAAAATCATAATCTTCAACGACTTCGGACAGTATCTCATGCGGTCTATGTTCAGGTCGGCCACGGGCACGTGACGGAATTGTTCTAAATTTTTTATTTTAAAATTAAAACTATAAACTGCAAAATCTAGACACTGATGAAACAAAACGTCTGGGATTAGTTTTGGTATTAAAAAAACACTATTTTCAAATAGTTTTAAATAAAAGTTAAATTAATTTAAATTTGAAAGATTTTGTCAAGAATTACAAATAAACAAAATAAAAATATATAGTCGGGTGAAAGGGCTCGGTGTCCCGTCATAATCGACCGCCACCGCCACCAATTGCCGACGATCCTATCTGTCTCCTAAAATGAGCACGTGAGAAATATGCTTGATTGATTTTTCATGCTCCATGGACCAACTTTTTATTTTATTTATTTTATTTAAATTTTTTATAACATCGTGAGTGGATCGAACTACTTGAACCCATACATTATTCAATGGTTCGTTTTAGATTGCAAATATCAAAATGATAACGATAACGAAAGTGAAAACCCATGGGAACAAGACGTATAATACATAATTCTATATAATATTATACACACCAAATCGATTGATCATATATGATATAACCTTTTAAAACTAAATTGTCCAAAACGGAAACGAATCCAAATTTAATATAAAATACCGGATGAAAATAAAACGAACTTTTCTTAAATGAAATTAAATTTAAAACGATCCTGAATGCAATTGAACCATCGTTAATGCGTGTATAGTTTTTTTTTTAATCAATTCATGTATAGTTTTTACAAAACCATCAAAATCAAACCTAGAAATAATCCAAAATATCTATCTATATTGAAAATGATGTCTGTTCAAATCTAGATGATTATATTTCAAAATGTTAGAGCGTTACAGCTAAAAAAACAAAATAAAATATGAGAAAAAATCAAAAATAATGATGAAAGCATATTAATCTTATAAGAAGTGGTTTTGCTCTTGAAATTCATACATTTTTTTGTTGGCTTATATGTTTTTTTTATAATACGAAATTTAATCAGCTCTTTGACCTAACTACATCTTTTAGTAGTCGAAAAAATTTAGATGAATATCATTCTCCCTACATTTGGATTTGGATTTAACACTACAAAAAAACACGAAAATGGTGACGCAAATTTTGCGTCACCAAAGGGCGATTTTGCGTCACCCTTTAAAAAGGGTGACGCAATAGTGACGCAAAAAAAACGTCACCAATAGCACCGTCACCATTTGCAATTTCGTCACCAAGCGTCACCAATTGGTGACGCCAGGGTGACGCATACATTTCACACCATTTGGTGACGCAACGGTGACGCAATTGCGTAACTAAATAGTGACGCAATTGCGTAACCCAATCGTCACCAATTGGTGACGCAAAAACGTCACCAATTGCGTCACAAGATAGTGACGCAATTGCGTCAGTAATTATTGACGCGTTTTGGTGACGCAATTGCGTCATAAATTAGTGACGAACAACACCGCGTGGTTGAATTTTAATGACAGCTCTCCAATGATCTCGACGTCGTTTGGACGTTGGATAACTTATATAACATACTTGATCTGCTTGAGAAGATAGGATAAACGGATCGTATTTTGAATACTTCTTGGATAAGTTGATATCAAAACCGCCCGATCCATTTCTTCTCATACCCCTTCCAATGGTCGGATCAAACCAATCACAGTTAAATATAACCATCTTCAAACCAATATAACCGTGGTATTCTAACACCATGATGTCTTGGAGGATACCATAAAAGTCTGGTTCATCAGCCACATCACAACAATTTGCTCCTTTAACACATATCCCATAGTTGGAAGTCTTTCGATCTGAATCATGAGCATAAGTATGGAAAGTGTATCCTCTTGTGAACATAATTGGCCAAAATTTCACCATTCTTGATGGACCCCGGATCAAATCTTGTATCCAAATAGGAAAATTCTCCGAAGAATGAGATACCTACATTTAAAAAAAGTTTATTAATTTTGATTTATAATTTATCATAAATTAAACATAAGTATGAGATACCTAAAATAGTAAAATATTAGTAATAACTTACATAATTTTGTAACCATGCCGCAAATGATGATTCTTTGAGATCTATACATTCTTCATCACTCATATTAGGATTAAGTCTCTTTGTCTCCTCGTCAAATACTCTTTCTATTGGTCGAATTTCATCACAATTCAACAACACATATGTGTGAGCATGACGCCATTCTTCGACGGATAACCATCTTTCTTTCGATTTTCCACTCAATCTCCCTGCAATTGTATATATCTTTTAATTAGAACCGCAAAATGGTTAATTAAATTTATATATACGTATATAAATTTAAAATTACCTATTTGGTTGAATATAGCCGGGATATCACAACCATCAACTTGATTAAATTGAAACATCATCTCATCTTCATCTCCATACCGAGAAGAACTCTTGGCTTTTGTCTTGATATGTGGCTCAAAATAGAAATTTGTGAAGTACGTAATTTCTTCGTTAACATACTGCTTCACGATTGCCCCTTCCGGTTTGTTCTTGTTTTTCACCTTTCTTTTCAGATGAAAAAACAATCTTTCAAACGGATACATCCATCGAAATTGCACTGGACCACCAAGTCTTGCTTCATCTGGTAAGTGTATAGCCAAATGCTCCATAACATCGAAAAACGAAGGCGGAAACACCTTTTCTAGTGCACACAAGATTAGCGGTATGTTTTCTTTCATACGCTGAACATCACCAACATTAAGATTCCTTGAACATATATCTCTGAAAAATGTGCTGATACCTGCACACATGTATAAAAAAATTATTAATTCATTTTTTTTATTTATATCAATATATATTAGCATGACGCCATTCTTCGACGGATAACCATCTTTCTTTCGATTTTCCACTCAATCTCCCTGCAATTGTATATATCTTTTAATTAGAACCGCAAAATGGTTAATTAAATTTATATATACGTATATAAATTTAAAATTACCTATTTGGTTGAATATAGCCGGGATATCACAACCATCAACTTGATTAAATTGAAACATCATCTCATCTTCATCCCCATACCGAGAAGAACTCTTGGCTTTTGTCTTGATATGTGGCTCAAAATAAAAATTTGTGAAGTACGTAATTTCTTCGTTAACATACTGCTTCACGATTGCCCCTTCCGGTTTGTTCTTGTTTTTCACCTTTTTTTTCAGATGAAAAAACAATCTTTCAAACGGATACATCCATCGAAATTGCACTGGACCACCAAGTCTTGCTTCATCTGGTAAGTGTATAGCCAAATGCTCCATAACATCGAAAAACGAAGGCGGAAACACCTTTTCTAGTGCACACAAGATTAGCGGTATGTTTTCTTTCATACGCTGAACATCACCAACATTAAGATTTCTTGAACATATATCTCTGAAAAATGTGCTGATACCTGCACACATGTATAAAAAAATTATTATTTCATTTTTTTATTTATATCAATATATATTAAAAAATAATAAAAAACCATGGTATATATATATATATGTACGTACCGCATAAAGGTTCGTAGACATTGCGCGGGATCTGGTCCGGGACAGACCAGAACTTGGTCCGCCAGACCAGACTCAAAGAAAAATTGGAAAAATTCCCGTCTCGCCCGGGAAATAGGAAACGGCCAACGGGGTCAGCTCGGGACTGACCCGACCTGATCATGGGAAGATCAAACCTTCATTAAAGGGTAAAACGTCGCGATTGAGATTAATCGAACCAAGTGTTCGCCATAATGTTGTGCGGTATAGAGGAAGATCGACCTGACTCATCGTAGACCGTACCATATCCAATAAGGTTCGGTTCCTCCTCTCGGAAACGCCATTCCACTGTGGCGTTCCAGGTGGAGTCAGCTGTGAGACAATCCCACAATC
>NW_010965775.1:1908813-1939238 GCF_000463585.1 Tarenaya hassleriana
AGTCTTCCATGAGTACTCCATCCCGATAACATTCCATAGGCCGGAAAATCGCTTATAGTCCACATCAAAACAGCCTTCAACCTGAAATTCTCTTTCTGTGAGGCATCGTATGCATCAATTCCACAATGCCACAACTCAAGTAATTCTTCGATCAAAGGTTGAAGAAAAATGTCAAAACTTTTCTTCGGATGCTCCGGTCCCGGAATCAAAACTGTCAAGAACAAGAACTCTTTTTTCAGACACATATCTGGAGGTAAGTTATAAGGAGACATAACAATAGGCCACAGCGAATATTGTTTGCCCGATTGACCATACGGTGCAAACCCATCTGTGCATAAACATAGATAAACATTTCTATGTTCTGATGCAAAGTTCGGATATACCTCGTTAAAATTCTTCCATGCATCACCGTCAGATGGATGACTCATGTTCTCAGGATCTGATGTATGTTCAGCATGCCACCGCATATGTGAAGCTGTTTGATGAGATTCATACAATCTTCGCAGACGGTCTTTGATCGGTAGATAAAACATCCTTTTGTAAGGAACACGGTTGCGTTGACCAGATTTTTTCGCCTTGTATCTTTCAGCTCCACAAAATCGACAGTTGTTCAACTGGCTAGATTCTTTCCAAAATATCATACAGTTGTTAGGACATACATCGATTTTTATCGATTCCATTCCCAACGATCCCATCAGTTTAGACATATCATAATACGAATCTGGAGCGTTATTACCTTGGGGAAGATAATCATTCAGCATCTGACAAACTTCATTCATGCAGTTCTCTGTAAGATTATAACTCGTCTTCATCCCCATCAATCTAGCAGAAGCCGATAGTTGAGAAAGCCCTTCTTTACAACCATCATAAATAGGTTGGTTTGCAGCCTCTAATAGATCGAAAATTTTTTTCGATGCCTCATTCATCGGATCTTCTGTAACCTGATCATTATATTGAGATGGAAATGCATCTTGAACCATCTCAATATATGAATTTGGCTGATCATAGACATCAGTATTTCTCACAGATATATTCTCATCAGAAATTTGAAACGTCTCACCATGATAAACCCAGACGTAATAGTTAGAGACAAAACCTTTTTTCCATAGATGTCTCATCACAACTTCTGGAACTTCTTCCCTCTCGTTTTTACATCTTCGGCACGGACAATATATCTTTCCTCTCTGAAGAAAAATATGTTGATTTGTTGCAAACTCCAAAAAATTAGTCAATCCTTCTTCGTAATGCGTAGATACATTACCCGTAGAAGGATTTACTCTTTCGTACATCCATTTTCTTGAGTAATAAATATTGTTATTACTCGATGCCATTTTTTGAGTTTTTTTCGGGTGCAAGAGTGTATGAATGGGTTCCGTGGTTTAAAGGAAATATAGTGACGCAATTGCGTCACAAAATTAAAGGAAATATAGTGACGCAAATGCGTCACTAAATTAAAAAAAAGTGACGCAATTGCGTCACTATTAATGACGCAATTTCGTCACAAAATTTTTTGTGACGAAATTGCGTCATTATAATATAATGACGCAATTGCATCACCAAATGGTGACGAAAGGGTGACGAAAGGGTGACGATATTTCCGCGCGTTATTTGGCGACGCAATTTTGCGTCATCATTGCGTCACCATTGGGTGACGCTGTAAATTGCGTCACAAAAGCGTCACTATTTAGTGACGCTCAGGTGACGCATTTGTTGCGTCACCCTTTGCGTCACACAATCGTCACCGTTGCGTCACCCTTTTAGTGACGCAAAATTTGCGTCACTTTTTGCGTCACCCTTTTCGTGTTTTCTTGTAGTGTAAATCCGATGTAAAAGCATGTTTTACATGTCTTTTTACCACTAATCCACCCAAACTTAGGTTTTATATTTTTATATATTGAGGTTATCTTCTTTGATTTTTCAACAAGATAAGGATTAGTAATTTACTCATAGAACGAGACATGTTAGTGGTCGATTTTCACCACCAACGTTGCACATTTGCTAGCTATATATTGAATGAAATCCCTCATCCACATTCAATATCTCCTCTCTACATATATATTATTTTTTCTTTTTATGTACATATAAAAATTTTCAAGTTCATGGTCCGAATCATATATCTCTAGAAAAATATATTTTTTCATCCACATTCAAGATCTCCTTAGGGTCTCATTTCTTTGTAGGGTGCTCCATTTGAATAATAGACCAATGAACATACCATATATATATATATATATATATCATCACATTATTAAATGTATATATGGTCGGTGATAAAAGGACATAAAAGCTATGCGATGAATATGGATAATTGAGGGTCAAGATTCTTAGAACTTCTGTTCAGATCTCCTACAAAAATGGTAAGCCATTTGACATTTCCTTTTTGGCAGCTCGCAATCCCAACCCAAAATTGTAATGCACGTTAGAGAATAGGATCGGTTTAAACCGGTTTACTTTGGTTTAGTTCCATTTAGAGTTTGTAAATTTTATAAATACCAGTTATTTACGTTTGAATCACTAATACGGAAACATTTTTAAGACCCATTTAAATGTTCCAATTCAATCTGCATGCCCAATCACAAATTGTAATAAACCAATAGAAAGTACGTGAACTTAAATAAATTAGTGCGTACCGTATGTTTGGACTTATGGTTCTCTCAATCCAAAATACATTATGTGTTTGTTAACTAACCACAGGACAGTACGTGCTCTCTCTCTCTACATAAATTATTAATTCATTTTTTTGTTGGCACTATAAATTAATTTTCTCAAATTAAAAAATATTCATTGGTTAAAAGTATTCATATTCCTTTGAACTATATTTTTCCAAAAATAATTATAACAAAATAATTAACAAAAATATAGTTATGCATAAAACAAAAACAAAAATAGTGAACAATAATGACCTGAAACATATTTTATATTTATTGATATACATACTTTGAAAATTAACTTTGATTTTACTCGTTAGTATCGTGACTGTCAAAAGATATTTTTTACTAATTAATTTTGTGAAGACATCTATACACAATTAGATTGGTAATCAATTTTGAGTGATTATCTAGTTTGTTTTATTGAAAAATATATATTTTAGATAATTATAAATGAAGTTATTATAAATATATTTTAAAAAATAAAAAATCATAAAAATTGGTTAAATATCGCTAAATATTTTTTAGCGATATATTTTTATTAGTTTTTTTATTATATATATATATATATAGAAATTTACTAATGCCTCCACTAATATTTTTTTCTGTGTCCGCAACTGATCTCAACCATCTCAAAATTTTTTAAATAACAAATTTTGCAACAATAATATATAGGTGGTACTTTTTTAAAGACTATTGTTACTTCAACACCTAAAAAAATTAGAGAATATATATATATGTATATATATTATAAAGAAATATGTACGAAAAAAAAAACTTTTTAGGATCAATGGGAACCATAATTATGTGCATGTGTTAAACACGAAAATTTAGAATCTTCTTTTCAAGACCACTGTCTGTCTTTTATTATAACCTATCTCCTCGTATCTATATAATTATCATAAATATTTAAAAAAAATCTCTTTACCAATTAATAAAAAAAATATCGATATGCCATCTAAAAAGAATTTGAGATTTTTAGGAATATTGTAATAATATTTTCTACAAATTATAAAAAAATATTGTCTAAATATAGATAAATATTTTAATTTTTTATTTGTTATATTTAAAATATAAATATATATATATATATATATATATATTAAGTTTTATTTTTTACTTTATTTTTTTATTAATTTTCATTAAAGCGTTATTTAAAAAAAGGTAATTTTACTACATTTTTATATCGAGTTAAGACTAAATTTGAATGGAGTTAACTTGATTTTAAAAAATTATATTTGATTGGTCTTAAATCAAATTTATATAGAATGCAGTTATAACAATGTTAGGTTGTTCAACCAAAAAACAATGTTAGGTTGGATTAAATTTTATTCGAATGACGGAGAATTGTCCACGACAAGGTGGAAATTTCAAAGACTAAATCAAAGGACAATTGAAAATTAAAGGCAAAAAGGAACAAAAAGAAAGAGGCACATGGAACCCGTGTAAAGAATTCAATTCCACCTTATATATATATATATATATAGTTAAAAATATGATTTAGAAATTAGGCAAGCAATTAGTTATCATTGTTTATTTCCTTAAATTCTAGATATTTCTAGCTCCGACCGTATTTAAAGAAAAATAATAATTCACCATTTTTAACACGTTTCCTAAAAGCAACTAAACTCCATATGTTCGTATTCACTTTGTTACAAATCATTCGCCCTCTCCACTTTGTATTTATCTATATACCACCTTCGTTTCTCCTCCCCCACATATCCATGAATACCTATATCTTTAACCACGGAAGAAGAAGAAGAAAATAAAATAAAATCAAATTCAACGGTCCGAAAACCCTCATGTTCGGAAAGATCAAGAACAAGAACCGAGAACAAGAAGCATGAGGGAAGCGGACGAGGACACGACCGCCAAGTGCTTGGCCGACGAGTGGCCCGAACCGATCGTCCGGGTTCAGTCCCTGGCCGAGAGCAACCTCTCCGACCTCCCCGACGTCGACAGTTAGCCGCCGTCCCAGCGCCCGTCGACGACGACCACCGTAGACTCGGATCACCACCGACACGCAAACATCCCGATCATCGGTTCAGTCCCTGGCCGAGAGCAACCTCCCCGACCTCCCCGACCGGTACGTAAAGCCGCCGTCCCAGCGCCCGTCGACGACGACCACCGTAGACTCGGATCACCACCGACACGCAAACATCCCGATCATCGATCTCGCGGGGCTTTTCTCCGACGACCAGGCCCTCCAGACGGACAAGACGTCGGTCCTGGAACAGATCTCGGAAGCTTGTCGGGAGTGGGGGTTCTTCCAGGTGCTGAACCATGGAGTGAAACCGGAGCTTATGGACGGCACGAGAGAAGCTTGGAGAGAGTTCTTCCACTTGCCGGTGGAGATGAAACAGTGTTTCGCAAACACGCCGAAGACGTACGAAGGGTACGGGAGCAGGCTGGGCACGGAGAAGGGTGCAATTCTCGATTGGAGCGACTATTATTTCCTTCACGTTCTTCCTTTGCGTTTGAAGGACTTCAACAAGTGGCCTTCTTTGCCTCCTAACATCAGGTGATTTAATTATTTTCTTGATTATTATTTTACATTTGATTAAACTTTTTCATCTTAATCGAGAACAATACTATATATAGTACTCCCTCCGTTTTAAAATATTTGTTGTTTTAGATTGTTTCACATTTTTTAAGAAAATAGATCAAAAATTACATATACCTTTATTTGATGATAAAAAACAATGCAATCATTAATAATGTATTGGAATTTAGTGGGGATAAAATTGGAAATTATTATAAAAAAATGTCTTGAAAATGTAGAACTACAAATATTTTGAAACATAAAAAATAACCTAAAACTACAATTATTTTGAAATGGAGGGAGTATAATTTTGTTATAAAAAAAATACTATATATAATTTTTGTTTATATATGTTAAATATAGGTACGAATTAATGGGTATAAAAAGAAATTATTCAAAACTAATGAGTAAACCATGTTTGGATCTTCACAAAACTATTTGTATCATCTGTTTTTATTGAATTTTATTTCCTGTATTCGTTTTTTTTTTTGGAGTTTGAGGATAACCCAATTCCCCAAAAATTCTTTTTTTTTTCACGAGAATTTTAGCAGTTCGTGACTCGTGAGTATGACCTACTCAAAGGTACATTTAAATTTATCCCAGAGGGTACTGTAACGAAATACCGGTCATCAACGGTCCAAATATTCAAATCCTCCACGTTGTAACATAATCTACAGTGATTAATTAATTAATTAATTAATTAAACACGTTGTTGAACAGAGAAGTGGTTGACGAATACGGGAAGGAACTGGTGAAGCTAGGAGGGAGGTTAATGAAGGTGTTATCGCTAAACCTAGGATTAAGACAGGATCAACTCCAAAACGCGTTTGGAGGAGACGACGTTGGGGCGTGCTTAAGGGTTAATTATTACCCAAAATGCCCTCGACCGGAGCTAGCCCTCGGTCTCTCCTCCCACTCCGACCCCGGCGGCATGACCATTCTCTTACCGGACGATCAAGTTGCCGGTCTCCAAGTTCTCAAAGACGATGCCTGGATCACCGTTAAACCTCTTCCTCACGCTTTCATCGTCAATATCGGCGATCAAATCCAGGTAAATTAATTTATCATATTTCCTTTTTAGTGATATTTTCATAATATGGTAAAGAATATAAATAAAAACCTCACGTACCAAATCTTAAAATATATATTTGGGTACTGAAAAAATGTTTTTAATAAGATTGATATCCATTAAAAAAAAAGGAACCTGATTCTAACTTATATTTAATAGATCATAAACATGGATAACTAATTAACGTGATTCTAATTTGGATTTAATAGATTATAAATGAGTACGATGATTTATATAATTTACTTACAGATACATTGATTATACCATTTTTTATGAACTTTTGATATACAACATGATAACCACATGCACTCTTTACTAGAGGCAATATATATTGACTTGCAATATTTAATAATAGACAAATTAAAGAGAAGACATTACATATAAAATAATAATTACAATATTTATAGACTTGAATAAATTCTATGAATTACTACGTACTAATGTCCAAGTAGGATTCGTCGGACTAATTACATCCTATTTAGTAACACATACACCCTTATCATATATAGAAATATATGCGCGCGCAATGGCGAGAAGGAAAGGAGTATAAAAGAATTACATTATTATTATTTTTATAAGACTTGCAATAATCACATAATTCTATAAATAGAAAATTATATATGAATGTTTAAACTTTTACAAAACTCACAGATAAATATCTAAATTATAAAATTTTTATATAAATACCTAAATTTTCTAAAATCTTATATAAATACCTAGATTTCTAAAAAAAAATCTCAAATAAACTCAAAATCCGTTATTGACAATACCTATTTTTATTTGAAAAATACATGAAATTTGTATTTATTTGAAATTTTTTACAAAAATCTAGGTATTTATATAGAATTTTTAAAAGTTCAAATATTTATATGAGAGTTTTATAGTTCAAATATTTATCTATGATTTTTATAAAAATTTAGGATATTTATATACTATTTTTCCTTCTATAAAAGGTTTTCCATGATCTCTCAACGTTTTTTCTACGACCCATTCTCTGAGTAATTGTACTATGTATATATGTACTTGAATATTCTTCTGCATTTTCCAAGCTATATATATATATATATATATTAAACGAATGTCCCCACGTTTTAGACGTGTCTATATGTGTATGTATGTTGAGTAGTGCAACTTCTTGCCCGCTATATTTATAATGGTTTATGTCACTTTCATAATCGAGCAGGACACGTTGCTTTGGACTTTTATTAAATGAAATTGGAATTTATTTTTTCTAAGATGAAAAAGTAATTTATAAGGTCAGTGTCTCTGAGTTGTAGTGGCATCATTGACATTGACAAAAATGTTACACCCACAGCACAATCATAAATGTGTAGATGGATATGTGCACATGTCTTGTCATAAACCTAAAGAAATATATATATATATATATAATAATAATAATAGTATGAAAAAATCGTAAAAAAAACTCTGTATTTTTTAGATGTCGCCAAAAAAATCCTGTATTTTTTTATTACTAAAAAACCTGTACTTATACTTATTCGTAAAAAAAATCATGTATTTTTGAAATATTAGAAAAAAAAATTTGTACTTTTTTTAGTGCCAAAAAAACCATATACTTATAATTTATCTACCGAAAAAACCATGTACTCTTAAAATGTTAGACAAAAAACCTTATAGTTTTAAAAGTACAGGGTTTTTCCGGCGGATAAGTTATAAGTATAGGGTTTTTTTGGTACTAAAAAAAATACAAGATTTTTTTGTTAATATTTCAAGAATACATGATTTTTTCGGCGAATAAGTATAAATACAGGATTTTTTTAGTAATAAAAAAAAATATAGGATTTTTTTGGCAACCTTTGGAAAGTACACGTTTTTTTTTTGGCTATTTTTCCTAATAATAATAATAATAATGTGGTTGAGGATATTAATGGAGGGGTGTAGGTGCTGAGCAATTCAAGATGCAAGAGCGTGGAGCACAGAGTGATCGTGAATTCGGAGAGGGAGCGGCTGTCGCTTGCCTTCTTCTACAACCCCAAGAGCGACATCCCGATCCGACCCTTGCAGGATCTCGTGGGCCCCGGCAATCCCCCGTTGTATCCCCCCATGACCTTTGACCAGTACCGTCTCTTCATCAGAACTCGGGGTCCACGTGGCAAATCTCAAGTAGATTCTCTCCTATCCCCTCCCTGATTTTATTTTATTTTTGTTAATTATTTATACACATATTTCATGTTTTTGATTGTCGTACCTTTTATAATTTATTTAGTACTTATAAAAGTTGAAAAGATGTGTTTTGTTTTGTTCATACTCAAAACAATACCAAAGATATTCCGAGTGATGCGTATGGTCGATGTAAAATATTAAATATTAAAGTAATTAGTCTTTTTAAATTACTATATTAAACGTGCGTGACACTACTAATGACTTTGACGTGTCTCCGAGATATTATTTTTTTCCCTTTTCCCAAAGTCAATATTCAATCTTAGTACGCAGGAAATTAATTATACTTTAATTACTTTGTTAATAATGTATAGAAGAATAAGACAAAAATATTTTAAAACTTTCTTTTGCATTTCGGTGTCAAAATTTATGTAGTCAAATAAATATGTAAAATTGATTTTTGTTGTCTAATCGAATACCTAATTTGTTTTTTTTCCCTTGTATATGATTAATTTGCGAACTGTTTTCCATATAGAAGTAAAGAATAATTTTTCTTTTAATTATATTTTTAAAAAATAAATACAATATGAAATTAGATATACAAAACAACTCATTATTTTTTTAACCATTTAATATAGTTTTATATAAAAACATTAAAATACAAAACTTTTTAGACATTTTCTAAAAAATTAGAGGAGTGAAGAATGACTGTAACATCGGCTACGTAGCGACAAGGTTTGTTTGCTTTGTCCAATCCCAGGCAGTAGACTCACGCATCTCCCTGTCCCTCATATACATACATACATACACATATATACACACACATATATATTTGCTTTTTTTTTCTTTTTTTTTTTCAGTGTACTTATGATATACGGAAATGAAAAGATTAGTTATGAAAATCAAATCCTACACAAGATAATCCTCAAGACCTATAAAGATACACATAAGAATCTCCCTTGGAATCCAGCAGATATACAAACACAGAGACATTTTCATCAACACTTCTTCATAATTTAGGGAATCAAAGTTCTCCAACTATAAGCATCTTCTTCTTCTTCTTCTGAATGTTTTTTTAAAATAATAATTAGGGTTTTGTTTCCGGAGAGAGATGAGATCACTGCCTTCCCTTCTTGGCACAGCAAGAAGGGCATTTGTACTGCTTGATGCTCTCTGCTTTGGCCGGCGTTATCTTGACGCATTTTCCATGGTACCATCTTTCGCAAACGTCGCAGCATATCCAGAACTCGTCGTTCGTGTAATTTCCTCCGCAGCTCCCGCAGAGCGTGTCCCCATGCTCGTCTTCTTCTTCTTCTTCCTCCTCGTAGCTCTCTTCCTGCATTTTCGGGTTACTCTTCGCCTCCCCGTCGATTGATCTCTTCAGAACAAACACACACACACACACACACACACACACACACGTTATTTACAGTTGTTTAGGAGACACTGAGGTGATATAAATACGGGGAGATTGTTACCTTTGTTCCGTTTCGGGATTTGCTTCCGGAATCCATGCTTGGCTTGTCTTTTATGGGTTTTCCTCCGGTCACGACTTCGAAGAGGGTCGGGAGATCATTGATCATGCTAAACAGACGTTTCCTGCAAACCGAAAGGCTTATAAGGAAGCGAGGCATGGTTTAACAAATGGAGAAATGGAGGGTTAACTGGATTCTAGAAGGAAGGTTTCTCAAGAAAACATGACAAAAAAGGAAACCCTCCTCAGAAAATTATGCTTCCATTTTTGCCAGACTATAACAAAAGCATGAAGAGACAGACAAGACTTCAAAGACAACATGATTTCACTAGTTACTGCATAAAACTTCATTCTGAGTTGAATTCCTAAAGGACTACCGAAAGAAACTACGATTTCAAACAAGAAAGGAAAGAACGAGTAAACACAGCATGACTCAAGCGACCATGACCTTTTCCGGTTAGCTAGAACAAAACCCAGAGACAGTTTGAATCTAGAATGAAACCCATCAAATGTCCAGCACAATTGAACATAACTACGTCAAATTGATCATGCGATCCATGATAACCACAACAAGAATGTTCCAGTCATTGATAGAAAGCAATCCTGTGTGACAGTTATCCGAAATCAATCTTGTTCAATGAAGCTACAAGTAATCCTTTTTTAGAAGGTTTTTCCAGTTTCCCCCTTTGCAAACCTGGAATTCCCATGCAACATATTCATGCCTCAAGATATAAGCGTCTGAGTGTAACAAAGAAACGACAATATGTCACACCCTCTCAAAGATCATAGAGACAACGAAGATAAAAATTATTACAAGATAGCACATACCAAGCAACATAAGAGAACATTCAACATGACAAAACCAGTAATCAAGTTTCAACATAATGCAGTAGCCATTTTTATGATGAAGAAGTTGAAAAAAACTGATGCGACAAGGAAACTCTGAACTCATGGAATAGGAATACAATAGAAAGTCCAATATCCAAGAAAGATATGTAACACTGCCTAAGAAAGAAAGAAAGAAAGTTCTATATGAAAATCTCACTCCGATCTCGTTCAATACATCATTGCTTCTCCTCTAGCTTCTAGTCAATTCATTGATAGCAGTAAGAAAACAAAAGGGTTGACATACTGTCTCATCATTCAATTCAAAGGCTACCATTTGCTATGATTCGAGGAAGGAAACTCTAATACAACCAATAAAGCAAGCGCCTTTTCCTACACACCACACATCCATACAAGAACAACAAAACCCATATGAACAAAGCAAAAGAAGTAAGAGTTACGAGATCGAATTTCTGTGACGAGGCTCGCTTAAAGACAAGCTCATCAACGCATCAGACATACCTCTCGTTACGATTAAGCCGAGCTCCAAAGTAGAAAGAGACGGAGAGCAACCAACAATCACTGTGGACAGCAACTAGGGAAAGCCAATCCTTTCGTTGCATACCATCCCGAGCAAAATTGATTCCGAGCGCTGGCTCTGGAAGCTCCGGAGGCACTTCCTCCGCCGGGAGATTCACATCCCACGACTCATTCGGGTGTCCGTACAAACACAAATTCTCCTTCTCTAAAACCACGAAGCACATCATGAAAAGAGAAATTCAACAAGTGGGCACATCACAAATTTCGCTGACGTGAAGGATCAAATGTCATCAGAAAATACTAAACTAAGAAAAAGGGTTTCCTAATCTGAAGCTTATCCACAAGATTTTCACGGAAAAAAAAGGTCACAAACCCGAAACTAACAAGGAAAAAGCTTACCCGGATCGCATTGAGAGTAGAAATCATCCACATCTGTAAAAACAGCCAAGAAAAACACCGTGAGAAAAAAAGCCAAAGGAGCACGCATGCCGACGAAATCTGGGAATTTCAACGGAAAGTGTTTTCGTGTACCTTTGGTGAGAGCGCGAACAAGAGCGGAGCGTCGAGCGGTGAAATCCTTGAAGATCTCTTCGACGGTGCGAGGGTTAGAGGAAACAGCGGCCATAGATGTACAGGAAGAAGGTACACGACCCTATATACGGTCTATATACGTACAAAAATGCGTAGATCAGTGCAGGTAGAGACGGATCGAGGTAAACATAGGTGGTTTCAGAGACCCATGGAGAGAGAGAGAGAGAGAGAGAGAGAATAGAGAGGAGATGGAAGAGGAAGAGAAGACGAAGAACGAAGAAAAAAAAGTTTTTTTTTTGTTAGGTTAGTTTGGTTGCGTCAGCAAGAAGGTTTTGTAACGGGAGATGCGTTGATTTTTAAGTGGCCACTTATTTGAGCTCTTATTGGGCTGATATTAATGGGCCTATTTTAGCCCAATATCAATTTTATAAAAAATAACCAGCCGAGTCTTGAGACGACGCCGTTTTATTTTTCACCTAAAACAACCACGTGCATATTTCCTTTATACACACACACATTAATGTGCATATGTATATAATATATATAGTTTAACATATACGATAAGATGGACATGTAAATTATCAGACCAAGACGGAAATAGAGGCAAGATCATTAGAGCAAAAAACATAATCACCACCATATCAGCCTCCTCCTCTTGTCTTGAGCTCTTTTTGGCCACAACTAAAAGATGGTTCAGACATCACACACGTGTCCGTGATTGAACTCCGACTTCACATAAATAAAATCATTTCAAATCTCTATAACACCGTTCCGAACATTATTACCGGCACACGTTGACCCAAAAAAAAAACATTCGAATGTGTAAAAAAAAATGTGTATATTCGCGGTCAGATTCTAGGGTACCTTCTTGATTTCAGTCTTTGTTCTTCCAACTGGTTCATCCAATCGTTGAGCCACAACAGACCCTTGTAGCCACAGTACGAAACAGCAGCCAAAACAACGATGAACATGACGAACATAACTACCTTCCTCGCCGTGACAACGAGCTTCTGCAGTTCCCCCCCAAAAAAAAACCGGTTTTTCGTTTTCAGATGATGAATGATGAAGATAAAGTAAGTTAAAGTTCATGTCCTTTCGGGTTTTGAGAAAGACAGGTTTTACCTGCAGCCTCGACGTCTGTTTCGCCTCTTGACCCCGTTCACGCCTCTTCTTCCGCTTTGGCCCGTTTTTCTCGGCGGCTGCTTCTACCTTCTCCTTGACGTTGTTTCAGTCATCAGTTAAACCGACACATATTCACAGAGATTCGGGAACAGAAGTGAAAAATCAAGAAAGTTTAACGCGGTTTTCTTACATCGGCCTCTTTGGGTTTGCGTTGTTGCAAGGTCGCTTCAGCCGCCCGTATTTTGCTCATGCAGTCGGCATTGCAAGGCAGAACACCAATTCCGAACCGATTCTTTGGGATATCTTTGGGGTCGGAACCTTTGTCCCGATACATTGCTTGTACATCTTGGCAGAACAACTCTTTCTTCACGGTTTGGCATTTACAACGAACAATGACCTTGGATCATCATCATCATCATCAACATCGAGAAAAATACGTTAGGAACGCGAAAAAAAAAAAGCACAGGTTTATGCCGCTATGCATAATGCATTCGAAATATTTCTTCCCGAAAGTTTTTACCTTTTTACCACACTTATCGGGTAATGGACACTGCCCAGGATGACATATCTCCGGACACAAATGAGTACAGTTTTGCATTTTCCTGCATCACAGATAAGATTTAGTTTTTAAAACGATCAATCCTCTAATCACAATCAGAATATGAAAATGCCAAACCCTGTTTAAATGGGTTACAGTTCTTTAGCATGTTATTACCGGTGGCAGGGTCCGCCACAAGAGCGGACTTTGATTTGGTCTTTTTCGGACAAGGTATTGTAGGATATGCACTTGAAAGCATGCACCATCGTGCCACAATGGCATGATCTCTTTATCAAAACTTTGCAAGGAGGACAATCCCCTGGATGGCATGGCAGAGGACATGGATGTTGGCATTGCGGGCTTCTCTCCTGTGCATTACATTCCATAGTGAAATATAAGACTAACCCATTTCTTCTATTTCCTCGACAAAACTTCTCAAAGTTACACGATGACGACAAAGCATTTCAAGATCCAACCACCACCATGAAGAACACAAGGGGAAAAAAAACTGAAGCAATGGTAGATATTGGCAGCACCTGTTCACAAGGGAGATCACACTCTTCACAGTCAGAGCCAGAGAGCAGACTTCTTTTATCCGATCCAGACACTGAACTCCGAACTTTCAAGGCGTGACAGGTTCTCGTGCAGTAATGGTTCCCGCAGGGAAGAGGATTTCCGCATAAGTTATCACATGTGAATTGGGTTCTATCCGAGCAGACCATCTGACCAAAAATAAAAAAGAAGATAAAACCAAAACCATAATGAAGATGAGGGGAACATATCATATAGATTGACATATATGCATGCCCCCAAATCAACCGGAATATTGAGTGAAGGAGACTGACCATTCTCTCTGCTCCCAGATGCTGGCCGACACAAGGCTTCCAGAGAAACTCCGGGCAAGGAGGGCAAGGAGAACCAGGAGTACTTTCACTATGAATGTTCAACTTCTTTTTTGTTGGTTTTACAATGAATTCCACTTTAGGTGGAGGTCTAGGGCCATGACACCTATACCACAAAAAAAGAAAGACATAACAAAACTCGTGTTGGGAAGAACCTTCGTTTAAAAAAGCGCGAGGTGTTCAAGGCGCAAAAGGTCTAAAAAACCGAGGCGTGAGGCGAAGGCGCACGCCTCAGAGATACGAAGCGCAAAAATATTTCTATTGAATAAATAAGAATTAAATAAATAAAGCTTTATAAAAAAATATAAAATTATATTCAAACATTAAATTAAAATTATATTTTTTAAAAATTATTATATTTACAGTGTAGTTATTAAAAATCTAATGAAAATAAATTGATTTCAATTAAAAATTATAATATATTATTTTATTATAGATTAGTATTTATAAAAACAATAAATGAATATTTATAATAATCAATTAAAATTTATTAGGTATAAAATACTTTATTTATTAATTAAAAATTATATATATATGTATATATATAAATATTTTTTACACCTATACCTACTACCCAGTGTAATTATTACGTTGTATCAAAAGTTAGCTAAAATTAATAATTTTTTAAGTTTCTCCATATTATTCATCTTCTTCTTTGTCTTTTCATCTTCCAAATTATACATTTTTCTTTTTATTTGTCTCATCATCCTTGATGAGGAGCCTCGCGCCTACATTTATTGCAAAGAAGAACTACATTTCTAGCCGCTTTCTGGAACTCACCTTATTTTTAGTATGTGATGCGAAATTTTAAAGGCATCAGCGTTTCTGCGCCTCAGGCGCAGTTAAGGCGCGCTTTTTTAATCCAAGGGAAGAACGGGCAAAAATCACAAAGTCGGATGGTAAAACTATTACTAAGAGCAAAAAAAAAAACAGAGTGAAGAACCTTAGTCTGCATTTGTGCCCACATGAGAACTCTTCTTCACAAGGCAGTTTACAAGGGGGACAAGCACCATAGTGGCATCGATGTGGCTGCATAATGCATAAATGTCATAATAAATTACAAATATAAACAATAAAAATCTTGTTATAGTTATGATGAAAGAAGTGTGTAAATACCTTGATGATTGGTCCATGCCTGCATAGTGGAGTTACATGGCACAACTTTCGGCATCTTGGGGGTTTCTGATCTGTTTCAGTGCCACAAGGAACCTACAAAAACATCCACATAAGATGTCCATATATATATATATATATATATGAAATATACACATAATAAAGTCTCAAGAATCAGATTTTGGTTTTAAGAAGTGACAAGAGAGTCATTTTAATTGTAGGTGTAGCTGCATCATTCAGCTATAAGAACTTCTCATAGAGCTAATGCAAAGGGACTCAAAACAAATTAAGAAGCCAATAAAAAAAAGTTCAATAGGCCACATTGTCTTTCGCATAATGAATCTCACCTCGAAACGTGTCTCACCACATGCGCACGATATAGTCACCATTATCGGACAAGGAGCACATGCGCCTCTACAAAGAAATAGTGACAGGTTACAATAACATGACCTTTAGTTCAATCACAACAACCTTAAAGCAATCCTAACCTAGAAGAGACAAAACAAACCCCAAAAGTACAGATATTGATATAAAAGTCACAAGAAAAGAGATGCATTGAAAAAAGGCAGCCACAAGAAATAGCTCAGCTTCTAATGGAAAATCTTAAAGGAACCTCCAAATGAAACTACTAAAGGACATACTGGTGACAAGGAGAAGGGCATTTATGATTCCTGCAACGGAGCCTCCTTCCGCAAATCTGAAAACTCGAAATATTTCAGTGGCCAAAGTAATGCCGCATGAAATTTGAAACCAGACAAAATGACAGAACAGAACATACCTCAGAGCATGGAGGGCAGTCCCCATCACAACAACGACGTCTACAAGCATGCCGACCACAGTCTCTCACTCCCTGACACTTCCTCTCACACACCAGCTCTTGATGGCAAGGAACCTACTATAAATTAATTTTACAATACAACACCCTCCCATCAACATTTAACTGATTCAATCAACAATAAGGCATGACCGATTTGCAAAACATTCTGGTATACAAAGAAAGAAGCTATCTTTAACCTGTTTTCTCAACCCTCCACACCTGCAAGACTTGGTCACCACAATCCTGCAAGTCTCGAGGCACGGCCCGCGGTGGCACCTATCAGGACACCTGTGGTAACCGCAAGCAAGAAGTTTATCGCAGGTCGAGCCACATAATGGCGCAGTAACATCACAAGCCAACCCTTGGTACATTTTCTTGCCACAAGGACAAGTTCTCTTCCCCTGATACGGACATAACCCACATTTTTCCGAATGACAACCTTTCTCACAGACATGTCTACCACAGTTAAGCATGTTCTTACACTCAGCCTCACACCTGAAAACCCTGTCACAGCAGTCTCTCTCCTCCTTAACCTTATCACAGCAGCAGCTGTAAACTGCGCGTTCCCTGCACGGTGGGCAAGCCCCATCATGGCAAATCTCTTTACATCTATGAACATCACAGTCTAAGACCCTATTGCAGGCGTTTCCGCAAGAGAATTGTTTGTGCCCACATCGACGAACGTCTTCGACGCCGCCACAGAAGCATAAGGCCTTCACGAGCTTCGGGCAGGGAGCACAGGGACCAGGATGACACAAGAGCAAGCAGCAATGGCCGCAGTTGTTGCTCAGAGGCCGACCACAGACCTCGCCACAAGAATGAGGTAGAATCCAAGGGTTATCCCCCGGAGGATCCTCTTCCTTTCCGCAGTAACAGATATACCGACGGGGGATCTCCGATTTGCCGTACGAAGATCTACACTTCGGGCAGTTCCAGACCGCCGTGTCGGTGTCGGAAGCCGACGATCGCGTGGCGGCCCGCGCAGCCTGGAGATCTAGAGACTGGCGAGCCCATGACTGGATGCAGACAAGGTGAAAGACCGCGAAGCAGAGAGAAGTGCAGGACCAAGTGGGATCGGTCCGCCTGATGCGCTCGAGACAAATGAGGCAAGAGAGAGCACCAGAGGAGGAAGAAGCCAGGAAAGATTGGATCTTCGCGAGGTCAACGGAGGAGGGAGACGACGAAGAATGGCATTCGAGGTATGCCTTGAAGATGGAGTTCGAGAGATCATCGTGGCGGTTGTGATGGATATCGGAATCAGACCCGGAATCCGAATCGGTATCGGAAACGAGATGCTGAGGTTGCGGCGGAGGCTGACGGCGGAGATCAACAGCGGGTCCAGCCATGTTCGGCGTCGTCGCTCATGAACGCGATGGTATTTGATTATTTAGGGATCCGATCGGCTAAATCACTCAGATATACCAAACTGTCGCAGGAGTTTGTCGGATACACCAAAAAAAAAATATAACCCATTAAATTTGTTTCAAAAAATCATATTACCTTGTGTAATTATAATTGTAATATGTAATTGATTCTAAATACAATTGCAATTGATTCTAAATACAGTTGCAATTGATTCTAAATAAAGTGGCAAAAAATACATCTAATTGTTTACAAGATCTTTAGTTGTTATACGATCGTAAATATTTTTTTTAGTCGTATATTAGTTATATAACAGTCGTAATAAAATCGTAAAATCGTAAAAAATATGAAAGAAAGATTATTTCGTATTTTGTAAAACCAAAAGTGGTATAGAATTGAATTTTTTTTTTTTTTGGGTGTATAGTTGAAATTGTTGCGAGCACTATTTGAGTGATTTTCCCGATCCGATTAGGGGGAGGAGATCACGTGACATCCTTGTGACTTAACGTCCGTCACTTGTTGACGTCATCGTAGTATCGTACAC
This sequence comes from Tarenaya hassleriana, assembly GCF_000463585.1. NCBI lineage: Eukaryota > Viridiplantae > Streptophyta > Magnoliopsida > Brassicales > Cleomaceae > Tarenaya > Tarenaya hassleriana. Next base: position 1,926,962 of record NW_010965775.1, read on the forward strand.
GTGTTTGCGTCCGCGTTGTCTTAATAGAAACTCGAAACCATGTCATATTAAATTTTTGATAAATGTTTTTGGGAAAATATCAATGCGTGAACTCACATCGGTTTGAATTTACTGTCAAGGTCATCGGGTTCGGTTAAGTAAACCGAATCGATCTAACCGAATACAATATCTGAAATCGAATACGACACGACAATGGAATGATTATAATTTTTTTTAAACGGAAAATGCAAACTCCGAACGAAATACGAAAATAACCCTAAAATCTAAATAAAACTGAAACTTTTAAAGATTAACAATATTTATTGGAATCGAATCCAGCGTAAATAGATATAAATTTTAAAACCGAAAATTTTGAATTTGAACCGAACCGAATGACTTTTTATGCCGAAGTATAAATTTCTGCAACGACATTACCAATCTGATCAAAGAGGCATAAACTATTTCAATGTATAAATTCTTCCGAATAAAACATTTTTAAGTTCAAACAAAAGGAAGAACTCTATATATATTTTAGGTTATTCTTGCGTCCAGCAACCGCAAACGTACGTAGCGTTTTAGCGGTCACGCCAATCGCAGTGTCTGCTCAATCACTCCCCTCTTCCTCCTGAACAATACCAAAGAACCATATTTGCATAAAGATGTCCCAGTACATTGCCATAATACAACGAAATGCAGTTACGTTCCGTACGATTTCGTAAAGCTTTTGATCGATACCGAGCGTTTAGTCCCATTGATGATCCCAGAAATAAGTCCATTCCGAGGAGTTTAGTGTACTTTTTCCGTCAGCCGAGACGAGATCGTAAGGCGAGTTCTCCGAGAATTCAGTCGGCATAGACTTCCAGTGAAGCGACGGATCCCATTCCGCTTCTTTGATCACTCTCAAGATCTCAGCCGCCACCAATTTGCTTCCCTCAGCAGACAAATGAATTCCATCTCTGTAAGAAAAGAAAGACAGAACGACAAGGAGGATAAAGGATTTATGTCGTAACAGGGAATCCATAACTGAGCTGTCTGACAAATATGTGTCTTTCTTCAGAGCTTGATTGTTTGGAGTGATGACAAACCCGGGACCTAGTTTTTCGGGATATCAAACAGGTTTGGAGGGCATGTACTACTTACGTGAAGCAAACGGTTTCCCAGTCATCCGGTTTCTGAAGAGTAGAAAAGAGATCAACAACTTGCAAGCCGAGTTCCTTGCACAGATCCACGCAAGCATCCGAATACTTTTGGCAGAGCTCGTTTGTGCGGATTACTTCACTTAGGTATGGACTGACGAGGAAAAAAAAACAATGGAATAAGATATTGAAACGCACAACACAGCATAGATGGCAAGGATACGAGGAAAACCCACCTTTGGTTCTGGCGAACTTTGGCTTCATCCACGGGTGGGCAGCTAAGAACGATTATACGTGTCGAATCTGAAAGACTCTGAACCGGAAGAACGGAGCATTAGAATGTAAGAAGTGTGATGTAGTTACAGAGGCAAACCAATCTAGCAAATCATGTATGCCAAATAAAGGGAATGAGTAATATTGATTGTATACAGAATATCTTTGCTTATCTCCTCGCAGCTTTACACACAACTTAATCCTAATCACATTCTGCTTTCTGAAATTACCATCTCTAAGGATAGTTTCACAAAATTCGGTAACAAAAGATTAATTGTTAATCTTCACGAGACACCGGTTAAATATGATCGGAAAAAGGTAGATAGGATCTCAAAGAAGTACCTTCAGATGAAGTGCGATCTTTCTCATGTTCTCAACGTATTCATTAAGCGGTACGTGTGGCCCTAGGCCAGAAGGGTGAGGAGCCATCGAATCATTTCCTCCGAAATAGACAATTACCAAAGAAGGTTGTACTGCAGCATCCTACACCACAATTTACATAAAGCGTACGTTCATCCTACCAAATTCTAAAATACAGATACATGGATATTTACAAAGCCTGTTAATAAGCCCCTTTTGGAGTCTGCCACATTTTCTGTAAAAATCCAGAAAATTAACAGAAAATTAACCATAAGGTTCCACTACCTGTTTTCTCCAGAACTGGTGATGCAATATTTACTTAATGAACCAAGGAAATCCAGACCAGACACACAAGAGATATGTCAATGCCTACTACAGGGGCAGAAATCATAGTTACTTAATCCAGAACATGTGAATAAGCAACTGATGCTGAACTTAACAATGGCAGAGGTTCAACTAATCAAATAAGGTTTCTATAGAATTCCACACACGAAAATAGTGAAACACACAGCTGGAGTGAACCAGGCAGGTCACCTCTGATTTCATCGAAGAACAATATGAAACTAATGCCATTCTACAATGGGATGGAAAGTGGTAACCATTCCTTGCTCGAAGATGGAAACACAATTTCACAGTACCTTGGGGAACACTTTGTCCACGACTTCAACAGCACGTCTCGAGTTCCATCCATAATATCCTCGCAGAATAACGTCAGCCTAGAAACAGTTTCTACCAGTCACAATTTGCACATGAACAAAGAAAAACAAAGGCCCGATATTGACTTCTTCCATATATATTTTCATGAGCCCCCTCCAATTCAGCGGTAACACCATTTGCAATGTATGCGATTTAGAATCGTGTATTTGCATCATCCTATTGAGTTTGATAACTGATGCTACTTGATCACTTTGGAAGACAAAATTATGCATTCGCTTGAAAGAAAGAAAGAAAGAAAGAAAGAAAGAAAGAAAGAAAGAAACCCCAAGATTATCCAGAATCATCATCTAAAATTCAAGAACAAATCGACATGAAAAATTGGGGGAAACCAGTACTTAGGAATCAGAAATTTCGAATTTACAGCAAATAATGTCTCAAAAGAACAAAACAACAAAATATACATGGAATAAATGAAAAAGTGTTCTGATCGCGATAGAGAGAGAAAGAAACCTTGCGAGCGTAGACCTCGGAGAGAATGGCGCCCCAACCGCCATGGCCGAAGCTCATTTGAACGATTGAGGATCCAAAGAGCACAAACTGAGGCCGCGCCGGTCCCACCATCTTCCCTCCCTCTCCCTCAACAAACGCCTCCGTTAACCGCCGGCGAGATCTCTCTCTCCCTCAACAAGCACCGCCGCTGTCGTTATCCGCCGGCGAGATCTCTCTCCCACTCGATTTCGCCGTCGCCACGAATTTAAACAAACACATAACAAACGTTTCGTTGAACAAGTTATAACGAACGATAAAAATATTTACCAGAAAAAACAACTAAATTTTTAAAATTTAAAAAAAAGGAAAATTACGTTACGGGAGCTTCAATTTCTATACTGAGCAAGTTGTGACTTATCTTATCTTTCTAACGGATGCGTTAAATATGTTGTTTGATTATAAATATTTAAAATATTTTATTCTTCGTAATCATTCATCATTTACGTTTTGAATCATATTTTAGCTTTAATAATAAATTTTAATTTCGGGATATTTAATATATAGATGGAATCTTTGATATTTTATTAATCGTAATCAGTGTTTTAAATCATTTGGATATCTTTTTATTTTTTTGGTAAAGCAGTTGGATACCTTATATCTTCTGATTATCGATTTAAAACTATTGTGAATATTTTTTATATACTTATACGATAATTTTCTATAAATTTAGATGATAATAGTAATAACGGTCGATTACATAACTTAAATAAAAGTAAAAATAAATAAATAAATTTGTAACAAAGCCTATGTAACGTAGAGTCGTTGGTACAAATCCAACAGTAGATACAAGAAAGATAAGACTTATTAATTTCTTAGTCTTACGTGTTTGTTTATCACCCAACCTCCATCTGCACACACATTAAAGGCAGGGGAGAAAACGTCTAAAAAAAATATATTTGTAACCAAAATGACATATAATTTTTGAGCGGATAAAAAAAATAAATAGAATAATTTTTTTAATATTTCATTAATCACATCCAATAAATTTGGAATGAAATCGAAAATAAAAGGATTTAATATGGAATAAAATCCGGAATAAAAAATTGAAATCGAATATATATATATATATATAGTTTTTTTATAAATTCAAAATTATCAAATCAAAATATAACTAAAATTAATTAAATCTATGATTCAGAGTTTACTTTTAATCATGAGCAATTTATTTTTAGTTCATGTTGTACAGTAAGCGAGCAAGTTTTTTGGGAACAATTCGCTATAATTATGGACATTTTAGCTGTAATTATGAGCAATTTATTGACAATTTGTTTACGTTTTATGCAAAATAATTCCGGATAAATTTAGAGATTAGACGATTTTGTGGTATAGAAAATAATAATAATAAATCGTTACAAAAATGTGTATATTATCCCCAACACCTTTGAAAAATAAAAATATATTCTCCACCAGTAACATACTTCTGACAAAATGTGCAATAAATATGCACATTCATATGGTATAACCAGAAACCACAACTAGTTATGTATGCATGCATATGCTTAAAAAAAATTCAAAGTTGGTTATAAAAATAAAAAATAAATTTGGTGGGGATTAAGAGTAAATTGTTAATGGGCAGATAAATGGTGGCCAACCATAACTTGGTCCACCATATTCAATTGAATGCTCGTTCATCACATTTCATTGATTTTATAATTATAATAACCATAATAATATCCTAAAATTCTCCTTCTTTCGATCACAAATTTAATAATCGTGTAACATCCCTCTAATGCATTAAAGGGATTGGGACACGTGATTTTGTAATAACATCTCTAAGACTCTAATACATCAATTTTGTTATTTTTGAAAATTTTATTTCCATTCTGTTTTTATAGATCTAGATTCCATTTGAATTTTAATTTTACTTAAAATAATTATTTTTAAAAGATATTTTTATTTTCGGTTGCTTTTTGCTGTTTTCACATTCGTTTCGTATTCGATTAATTTAATTGTAGGGTATATAATCTTTTTTAGATTAAATTCAATTGAAACATATTTATATATTATTCCATGCCGCTGGTAACCAGTTATATTTTGTTTTGGATAACCCATATTTAGATTGATTTATGTGAGTAAAAAGTGTGGAACAAATTTTTGTTTAAATAAGCATACACCAGTAACCCTAATGACCACTTTTTTGTTGTGCAATAAATGGCCATCAATTTAGTTAACCCCAAAAAAACATATGCTAATAATAATTTTTTGCAGTTAATTAATTTAATCGATATAAAATTACACACTTGTGATGTATTCAGTTATCAGTATGGGTTGTGATCCTTCGTAACCACAGTTGTAGCCCTGATCCCCCCCCCATAATTTATTAAATACTAAGTTTAATATCAATACAAACCAGGCTAATCACTTCGATTATTAACCGAATAAACAAACCGAATCGAATAAGATATAACCGTACCTAAACCCAATCCGACATCAAAATCGAAAGGTTATAATTTCTTTAAACCCAAAAAATCGAAATTGAACCGAATAAAAAAATAAACGAAAAAACCGATAATTTCTTTGAAAAAATGATTTTTCTACCGAAACCGAACCGAACCAAAATTTATATAAAAATCGAATGGTTATAGTTTTTCTACAACCGAAATATCCGAACCCGAATATAACCGAACCGAACTCGAACCGAAAACCGAAATGGTCACCCCTAATATTACCGACATTCCCAATCATAAAAAGCCAAAGCAAAAACTCTAATAAAGTTCCACTTCCAATTTCCAACAACTTCCTATGCTTTCGGAGATTAAAACCAAAGCCTAAGTGCCAAGTCCCTGGAAACCACAAAAAGTTTAAGAAACAATGGAACCACTTTCAAAAATCTAAGGCTCCAGATTTTGAGGAACCGGAGCAGCCACCGGTTTGGGAATAGGATCCACCGGTTGAGCCGTCTACGGGGGCTTGGTTCAGACACTCGAGAACCAAGAATCTTCTCTTCTGCAGGCTCATTGAGTAAGTTGTTGCCTCAAGAATTACAGGCACCTGATCAAGGGAAAAAAACGTTTCAGACAAAAACCAGTTAGGACCGGAAAATGAAGATCATGTTTCGATGTTTCCTGTTTGATTACTCTCTCTCGTTATCCATGAATGATCCTTGTCGCAAGATGAAATGAGAACTTTCGGAATTTTTAAGAGGTCTTTGCTCATATCTCCTATGGTTTAGTGATATATATCGAGAAAGGATGCAACACACTAATGGGTTCTGGATAACGTGTATAAATCGAGAAATCCTATTTTCGGTACCTGGGTATTGAATCGGGCAACCTTGTGGACGTTGAGGAACCCGTTAATGTCCTTGTAGCCAGTGAGGAGTTTCTCCAACTCCTTGTCGCCATCTGAAAGAAGGCACTTGTTAGAAATTACCCGACACACACAACATTGTGGATAAGGAGAAGAGAGCAAGAAAAACGAACCTGGAATAGCTCGGATTGAGAGTAAGGTGTCTGCCATGTGCTGAAGTCTTTTAGAGGAAGACGGGGAGAGCAGAGAAGGAGAGAAAGTCACGATGGCCACGGCATTCGATACCATCAGCATGCTTTTCAGAGATTTTATGAACGAAAGCATGTCCCATTCCTGAGTCGACAAACCAGTGGTAACTTAAAAAAGGAAATTGATCTGATAAAAAAAATGTTTTAAGGAAATCTACAAGAGAAATGGAGCGTTTCGCAAAGGTATTTAACGAAAGACAGAAGCTAGATGAGATCAAAATGATCCTATAGTTACCTTGTCTGAATACTCGCACAGTGGGGAACAGAAAGACTGGATAGCAATACGACCAGCGGATGCAATGCTAGTGCTGCTTCTGAGAAAACCATCATACAGTTCTTAAGAAAATCAGGAAGCCGCATATCAAAACTAAACATAATCCTGAAAAAGAATTGTGTTGACTAAAAAAATATCGGAGAATGAAATTACTGGCAACTCGTGTATCATTGGGCAGACAGCAGTTTGTTTGCCCATTGCAATAATTTAGCAGAGACTAAAAGTCCCTTGCAGTGAAATAGCACATCTCAAAACAGTTTTCCACAGAAAAACATGCAAGTATACTACCAAATTGCATGGACTTTTCTGAGCTTGAGAGAAAATTTAACATCAAATGTGAAAGGCATCCCGTACAACCTTTGGAATCGTGACAAAAACTTTGCACAATGGTCTTGAAGGACAGAAAGATCCGAAGAACCTAACAGACTCACACAATCTATTGGTCGTCCACTAAGAAATTGCCTCTCCAAGGGCTTCCTCATATCGAAGTCATTGGAATAATCATCTGAACCAGAGCAAGAAAATTAGAATGATGTTCCATGGATTTCCGTTAAAATACAACAAGAATACTAAAAAGAACTCCTCCTCAGCTTAGATGCATATTCAGGTCTAATCTCTTGGGAAAAAAATGCAGCAGAAAACCATAGAACAGAACTAAATAGATTACCACCAGTATTCTTCTGGTTTTCCAAATACTTCCGATACTGCCAAGCAATCCTCAAGCTCTCTCCCTACAATTTTGTTAAAAAGGTGAACTCTACCCAGTTCTTAATAACTATCCATGCGAAGAAGCAGTAATAGAAATGATGCAGAGAAAGAGCCAAAGACAAGAAGTACCTGATCGGGATTGGGTGCACTAGGTCTATCCTCTTTAGATGATGCAGGATGAGGCAGAGTTCCCAGAAACCCTCTCGGCTCATTGGACGGACTAGCATATAGAAGAGATTGATTGTTTACAAGTCCCTGAGACATGAAAGTTCTTAACAAATCCATGTGATGGGGTGCTTCAGGATCTTCCATCACCATAACTAAGCTTCCCAAAGGGTAACCCCCTCCTAGTATTCCTGTAACCAAAGCAAATACAATTAGTCAAGCACCGAAAATGAAATACCTTATTGTAAAGATAACTTGTCAGCAATTCAACTACATATTTCCCGTAGTTATATGGCATTTTAAAACAAACAGATGAAAATGAGAAACCTTACTGTCCAGATCACATATGCCGGAAGATATGAAGGTTGTGCCATTAGGACCGCACTTGAGACCGGGTATCTGAGGCGAGGAAGCAACTGATATGTTGCGAGAGAAGCTGCTCGCCCGAACGTTGGGTGCAGCCATAGCCACACTACGTCGCTACACAAGTAGCTTCTTCTGTCTCTTGGTTTTCAGAATTCCAGAAGCCAAAATCGAATTAAATCATAATCAAGAAAATAAGTGCTGATGCTAAGGACGCGGCCTATTCTAACATTCTTACTTCCAGAAAAATAAAACCCAGAAGCAAAACATCAAACGGCCTATCAGAGATTCTAATAGAAACGACAAACATACCAAAAATCTTAGATATTCATAATGAAGTTCCACTTCTTACTCATTCAGGCATTTCATCGAACATCTATCTCGTACAAACTACAATCCTCAAGACAATATTAACAACTTACGACATGAACTAGCTAGTGAATTATTGTTCAAACCCAGAACTCAGAAATGATATATCAATTTGAGTTTCAGCAAACAGAAACGAAACATATGAATATATTGCCAACCCACGCTCTCTGAGTTGGATTTCCCGGGAAAAAACGAGGTCCACAGGAAATCGGTTTCAATCTTTGAAATTTACCTGTTTTCTTCAACTTGATCAAATAGAAACTTCAGGGCTTATTACTTTTCTCGTCTTCGTCGTCTTCACAGTCCTCTGCAGCCCCAGGAGAAGGGGAAGGCTCAGGAGGAAGAAAATGGCGAGCCCAAGTCGAACAACTACGTGCAGTTTTTTCTCGTATCCACTGTCGTTTTCTCTGTTCTGAAACGGCAGGTATGTTTTTTTTATGGTCAGTTATTACTTCTTGTACATTTTCTTAGAAGTTATGTTGGGCCGTTAATGGGCCCAATCTCGTTAGAGTTATTAGGCCCAACTATAAAACGGCTTTGTATTCAGACTTCACTGCAGTGTTGTTTCGGCTTCGCCTCCGTCGCCTCCCGCTCTTTTGCATCGCCACGAGAGAGATTCAGCTTCGAAGATCAGGGGGATATGGCGGAGAAGGAGGAGGTAAAGTGGGTCTCGCTCCCGGACCATCCGGTTTCCGATTCTTCTCCGGCTGCTTCCGACGACGAAGCCGTCGCCGGCGAGCAGCGGTTTCCGAAATAACCTGACCGGCGTGGGATGGAGCTTCGAGGCTCTAATTCTGAGATCCAAGACGATGTCTTCTTCACCGTCGATCTCTTCGCTCGGGCGATCCTGAATCCACCCCCGTCCTCGCTGCAGGTCCCTGCCAATGTCTCTCTCTATATGTGTGTGTGTGTGTGTGTGTGTGTGTGTGAATCAATAATGGAGCTTTACAATGATTCAAATATCTTTGGCTCCAATTCAATAGCAGCTAGCAATTGTAATCTGGCAGTCACTTGGTTGGAAGCTACATTTCCGGATTTATCTGAACAAGAAGCAACAAGTGACAAGACTGCCTTTTAACTCATCCACTGCTTGAACTGAAATGATGATTGATGGACAATTGGCAGATTGATGCTCTGGCTGATGACGAAATCCAACCAGTATGGATCTCTGATAGTTCATCTCGTCTTGAGCATGAACAGAAAATATCGAGATGAAACAGTCTCTCTTGGAGAAAAGGGTAGACATTGCAATTCAAACGCATGATTCTCTCCACCCGAATGCGGTTTCATCGTTTCGTTTCCACAAATCTCGCAGTTTTTATGTACTCGTGGTTCTGAAAAATGACGAGAGATCGGCTCGGGTTGTAGAACTTTTCTCCTTCTCGCCTCGCCAGTGTTCATCTTCGATATCGATATAGATTCGATGAATATAATTCAGCATTTTTTGCAGGCATGGCTTGGAATTTTCGACATCAATGGCTACCATCTCCTATGGAACTTGCAACGTAAGCAACAAAAGGCAAGCAAAAGTTCTATTCACAGGCTTAGGCTTTATATATATATTTCGATTTTCAATATAGTAAGCATCTCTTATTGTATCTCTCTTATCCAATCTCTAGGAAGAACGAACCTAAATCCGGAAAAAACGCTGCTCTATCGTTTCATCAAAGTCGCCTAGGAGCGATCTCTATGCTGCACGATGATGGGATACCGCTTCTGCGTCCGCGTGGTCGGGAAGAAAACCAGCTTATCTTCCTCTGCCGGAACCCAACTGCTCGGAATCAGACAGATACGAAACTCAGGAAAGCTGTCTGAAATTCTCAGTATGCATGGATTAGGGTTACGGAATATAGGAAGATTACCTGAACCGGGTCACGAGGTGGTGAAGGAAAATCGAGAGTTCAACCCTAGCTAGCTCGTAACCGGGACAAAGCCTCGGCCCTCCTCCAAAGGGTGTGAATACGTTGTAAGGGCTCGTCGTCACCGAGTCGCTCTGCTCAAAAGTTCAAGACCCTCGAAAATCAACTGAAACTGCGAACCAGAGAATGGGCAGGCTGATACATTTGATCGAAAACGAGGAATTTACATACCTTCCATCGCCATGGGTTGAAACTCCGAGCGTCTTTGAAATGACTCGGGTCGAGATGAACTGCTCTAAACGACGAAAACACCTTCCAACCTTTCGGAATCGTATAACCTAACGTTTCATCCACAGAGTAAAAGCATGAGAACGTTAAAAACCCGACCGTGAGCTCGAACGAAGGACCAATGATCTCTGCTACCTTTGATCTCGACATCGGTCGTTGTTCGTCTGAAGACGCCGCTTATAATGTTAGCCACTCGTAATGTCTCGTTAACGACCTAATGGTTTAGAAATCGATCGAAAAAACGAAGGAAAATTAGTTTGATTGGGTGAAAAAAAATCATAGAGAGTGATACGAAGTGTCATTACTTACACATTGGGTGAATGGCATTGATTTGTAATCGCTCCATTGTAGACTCTCTGATTCCATCTTCTTCCCCCTAATCTCCTCGTGCTCCTCCTGCGTTGTGCAAACCAAAAAATGAAATTTATTTTTTTTTTAAAAAAAAAGGCAACAATATTCACATAGACATCCAATGGTGAAAACTACACAAGTTTTGATTTTATTATAATTTTGTTTACATGAAGAAAATAAGCATATAGATATTTATTTATTTTCAATTCATTTGTATTCCCAATAATTATATCGAGGTCAAGCAAGAGAGAGAAGGAACGTGGTAAGAGTGGGATTATGCGTTGGGGGGGTTGACATGATGTTGTCCGGTTGAAGAAATGACCACTTTTGACTTTACGCCATTTGTCATTTCATTTCCCTTCATACCAAAAAAAACTTTTTATGACATAACACTCAATCAAATTTTAAAATTTTAAAATTTTAATTTAATTCCCAATTTTCAATCTTGAATCAGCATGATAGTTCTGTTACCAAGTTCTGTAAATTAACTATAGTTAACACACCTAAAAATATTAACATAAAGAAGACTAAAAATATTTCAAAATTTTTTACTTTTTTAAATTTTTATATCGAATTAGAATTATGTACAATTTTATTTATAATTAACCGAAGCGAAATGGATATTCTATTCGTAAAGCTAGAAACCAGTTGGGAGGTGGGGGAGAATCTTAAGACAAGGAAAGTGAAGAGTGAAAACAGCCCCTAAAAGAGAGAGGCCAACATGACATCATTGTGTCCATTTGTATTGTGTCCCCATCCCATTTTCATGGAGCAATCCATTCACCACCACTACCACTACCACCTCCCTCCTCACCATAATAATTATTTACACCACAATACAATATTCCATTATTATTATTATTATTATTTTTGAAAAGAAAAATCACTTGGTTTTTTTTTTAATGCAAATCAAAACAAATTTGAATTAACTAAAAACAGCCCTTTTTTTGTTTTGTTTTGATGTTTTGAATTGACGGAGATATTTAATCATTAAAACCTTAATCACCCATTTGTCATTAACAACCCATGATTAGATTTGAACTTAATCCGCACGTCATTTTCCACTTTAATAAAAGAAAACCCAGATTTAAAATAGTCTATAATTTCATAAACAAAAATATTATTAACCCTTAAAAAAAACTATAAAAATCATGGTGGTGAAAGATTACTATACCTTGAGCTGGGAAAGAGCAAGAGGAGTCTCCGTGAGGAATTTGACGGCGAGGGTCATGATCGTGGAGGTGGTTTCGTAGCCGGCGACTAACAGAGCCACCAAGAAATCGACGATCTCTTCGTCGGAAAACCCATCCTCCGCCGCAAGCAACGCCCCTAACATATCTTTCTTCGTTTCCTCCGCCGCTCTCCTCCGCCGCACCACCACCGTCAGCTCCTCCGCCACCTTCCCCCTCGCCTACCACAAGATAATCCTCAAGACCTATAAAGATACAA
>NW_010965775.1:1939256-1953445 GCF_000463585.1 Tarenaya hassleriana
CACGACGGACGCAAGCATGCGTATAATTAAAGGGGTATTTTTTTAATTTAATTAAAATTATTACTAAATTATTACTTTGATGGCTTTGCGGTATGTGGTGGAGAAGAGAGGGAGAGGGAGAGTGAAGAAGCCTTCGATGACGAGAAGATACTCTTTCCTTAGTCTCTCACTCCACTCCCCTGGATCAAAGCTCATCATCTGCTTCACCGTCAGCTCGAATGTTATCTGCAAAATCGATACATACACTCTTATATATATATATCTTCATTACATTCACACATATGTATTAACACTTTTTTGAGAAACAGAGGACATAACACACGAGCCCCCGTCTCTCTCCGACCGGACCAGAGAGATCAAGAGATCGGACTGTGTATTGTTCGTTTAAAGTGTCTCCGCCTTCGACGACTCTTTGCATGCGACCCCACCGCACGGGGTCGACTCGGTCCGACGACTCACTGAGTCATGAACTCGGTGCGAATTTTTTTAAGAAAAAAAAACAGAGATCGAAAGTGGGTTTACTTTGCTCTATCGACCCATTTGATACGACAAAACAGCAAGAGAAAAAAGGTGGGTGCTTTAACCTTCTTGGCTTCCTCCATGAGAAGAATACGACCGGTCCAAGAATCCATATTAAACCGGACTAACCGGTCGATGTCGACCATGAGATGGTCCTTGATAATCGACGAATTAGCGAAGCTCATGGTTAGAGAATGCATCCGTTTGTGCAGTCCGCCTTTCATCAGAAGCAAAGAGTGTTTCCCCAGCAAGTTACATATCGACGCCGGGTACGAAGACTCGAACAGTTTCCCTTCGTTCTGCAGCACGAACCGGTTCGTCTCCGGGTCCGCCGAGAAAACCGTCGGTTCTCCGAACACGTGTGTCGTGAAAACCGGTCCGAACCGCTTTACCCTCTCGTCGATGAACGGCTCGGGGTTCTCCGTCTTGTAGGCTCCGATCAGCTGCAGCGTCTCTCCGATCAACGGCAGTCCAAGATTCCCCGGTGGCAGCCCCAGTCGCCGGTAACGGACGCGTCGGAGGATGACGAAGATGACGGAGGCTGCGGCGGCGGCGAGGATGGTGGCCGCCGTGGAGACGGCGGAGGAGAAAGATGTCGTTGTCGGCGACGCCATTGGGTTGCCGGTGAGAAGGTGTACCATGTGTAGAGAGATGTGTGTGTATATATAAATATATACACGGAGGCGGAGATACAGAGTATATATGTAGAGGTGTATGTAGAGGTGTGAGTTGTTAAAGAGGATAGGGAGAGAGAGGTGTGGGAGTATTAATGGAGGAGAGGGTGGGCACACACACACGGGGGGGTTTCTGCAACCAAAATAAAGTATGTCCCTTTCATCATTATAGAATTTTACACTATTTCTTTTTCTTTTTCTTCTAAAGTTTGATTTTTTTTTTCCCATTTTATTACGAAATGAAATTATATTTTAGAGATTATCTATCTATTACACCAATATTTAAAATAGGTTCTTGTATGGTTTGTCTAAATCTAGTAATATATACATGTGTTTTTAATATGATTATATATGATGAGTTATATAATAAATCTTTGATAACGAAATAATAATAGAAATGTATTTATATTAAAATTTATTGATGGCCGAAACCTTCCGTCATTCATTTAATTTTTTTGCTGAAATTATAAGCATCCAAGGCAATATTGGGAAATGGTACAAAATTATATATTATTCATCATAATGCATTAAATATGTACTCGTAGGAAACATAAAGACAACAAAATCTAAATAAGATTGCGGAAGATTTGTTTTAATTACACTACAGATTACTTGCATTGAAAATTTAAAATTTCAAAACTCAGAAAATATGAGAAAAAGAAATTCCCAAATATTCACACTTCAACCTAAAAACGCAATGATATTGAAAAATGTTATAAATTCTGTGGGTTTAAAACTATTTAAAAATTACAATGTTTAAATAAAATTACAGCTACGCTGAAAAATTATTAATTTAATATTAAATTTAAAATTAAAACACATAAAAATCATAACAAACCATATCTTTGTATTTATCTGCGGATCTTCCACGTAAACGCAGTAATGGTGGAAACTAAGAACGTGTTTAGGAAAAAAAAAACAAAAGAAAAAGAAAATGTGTAAGACATTATTATGAAAATGTGAAAACACGATTATGAATTATAAATTTACTACACAGAGATTTTAGCGAAAACCATAATTTTAATAATCAAAACACGAAACATAATTATGATTTATAATAAATTCGCTACCAAATGTCAAAGCAAAAAGAATTTCGCGATTAGCGACGTTTTCTCATCGTTTTTTTTTCTTTCTATTTTTAATATTTTTTTAAATATTTTGGGGGCATTTTCAGCTTGGCAAAGTAATGAATGGAATGGGAAAAAAACATTTTTCGATTTCTATATTTCACTAACTTAGCTTTATGGCTACTCAAAAAAAAAAGGATCATAAGAAGGATGGAGCATGTGCATCGTTGGTCCACATTTTGCATATGAACATTTCACATGATCTTTTTATTATTATTATTATTACTTAAATACAAAGTTAGATCTATTCATTTCCATTAAAATTAAAACTATTGTTTTTTTTAGTATTTAATGATTTGAACTTTTCTGCGCTAATTAATTGATAATTCCATACATTGTGTCTGTAGATGTGATTTTAGATTAGATTTGATTCCTTATAACCTTTTGAAAGATGTTTTTGTATTATACATTTAATATTGTTATAAAAAAATAAATATGAATGTGTATTTCATAATTTGATTATAAAATTTCTATTATTTTGTTTTTATTTACTAAAAACGTATTCAATTGACTTTTTTTTTATTTTTATTTCGATTTGAATTATATTACGATTCGACTATAACTTAAGTTGCATTAATAAAAATATTTATTAAAAAAACAAATCGTTAGCGTTCGATTTTTTTAAGTTATTCTATATTTATTTCATTTACAATTAATAATGTTTTAAAAAAAATATATGTAATCAACTTTTAAATTATATCCATGCCAAATATAGTTAGTTATATGTCATTAGGTTAAATGTTCTATACCATAAAAATAAATTAAAGTAAAGGGTTCAAGTATATATTTTTTGTATTTAATTAGGTTTGTGGTACCATCTATAATTTCAATTTCTCAACACATTTATTCTGAAAAATAAGTTAAAAGAACAATACTTATATATCAAATTTTGGTCTATAGTATTCATTTTCCGGGCAAAGTATATAGAAATATGAAATGTGTATATGAAATTCTGTGCCCGTGGGGTTGAGTTGCTGTTAAACATATCACATAGAAAAAAAAAGTAATAAAAATTTTAAAAAAAATCGGAAAAACAATTTTTATTTATTTATTTATAATAAAAGGAGAATTAATTTATAGTCAATGACAAGGGACATGGAGAAGAAGAGCAAAAGCGAAGAGGCTACGTCCATAGGAATATTGATGAGATGACCTTCACTTCCCCTTAGAGAGAGAGAGAGAGAGACAGAGAGAGAGAGACAGAGAGAGAGAGAGAGAGAGAGAGAGAGAGAGAGAATTGAGTCCTTTGCATTAATAAACCATCTTCTCTCTCTCTCTCTCTCTCTCTCTCTCTCTCTCTCTCTCTCTCTCTCTCTCTCTCTCGTAATCTTTCTAAATTTATAAACGACATTATAAATTAAGTTTTCTAATATCTTAATTTCTTTAACTTGATAAATTCAATCCCTTCGTATTTCCATTTTTTTTACTAACAAACTTTAACGCAAATGTTTCCTTACTTTTCAAATTAAACAAAAACTTTTTTTATTTTGTATAGAAAATTAGTTATGAGATTACGTTTAGTTTAGTATTTTAAGATTTGATTTATAATTTCTCGATAAAAATAATATATATATATATACAATTACAAATATCTAAATGCTGTAATAAGTGATTTTGATATAAAAATAAATTGATTTTTAGACTAATAATACACTAAAACAGTAATCAAATAAAAGGATAATATATAAATTTGTAAAAAAATTATCTTATAGTTAATTTGAATATATGTATATCGAGGGGATAACAAATCTTCCAAATAAACTTTTTGCTCAGAAAATAAAAATAATATCTACGAAATGTTATGAAAGCGAAGTCATCGTAATCCAATGTTCAACTCGATGCTTTTTATTTTTTTTATTTAAAATAAATAATAATCTGATACATTGCCACGTCTTCTCGCCCATTAATCTCCATGATTACAAAGTTAACAGAAAATTAATTAAAATAAATGCTCCATCTTTACGGATAACAATCCTATAATATTAATATTTTGAGGTATTAGCCACATAGAGAGTATGCATGAGTCAAAAAAATATTTCATCATATGCATTCATTGATTTTACTATGTATATACACACACCATATTTTATACGATATTAAAATTTATGTATAAGATAAAAAAAATAGACCTTTTTGCATTTTATTTCATTAATTTAGGTCATGGGTTGGATCGTTATTAAAATAAAAAATTAAATTCAAAAATCTTTTTATATAATGTTTTTAAACATAAATATTACTCTGACTTTGAATATGTATATTCGATTATAAAAATTTGGGCATTTTAGAAATCAACTCTATCACAAACCTAACCCTTAGGTCACCCAACCACACGACTAATTCATTTATAAATTCTGTTGCGTATTGATTCAACTTAACATAATAAATAAGAAAGTGACGAACAATTTATTGGACCGTATTATTTTTAATGTAGTAAATAAACATTCATTGGGGGCAAATACAATACTGTATATATATGTGTGTGTATACACACACTAAAAAAGTATTGTAAACGATATCAAATTATATTGGGATTTGGTTTTTAGAAATTTGAAGATATAAATAAGAAGCTATTTCGGTTTATCCTTCTAATACGTATTAGTAAATTCGATTTGACACGTAAGCAATCGAATTTTTAAAAATTCGATCATGTCACAAACACACGCATATATAATATATATTGTGTATATACTACGAAGGATATATGTGATTTGACAAAACACGAGACCCATGATACCCACAATCAAACCATATTGAAATCCACGTGTGAAATGACAGTCTATATTGGCTTAAGTCCAAAAATATTTTAGATGTTTCTCCCTTGTTGTCTTTCTAAGATCCCACGCATTTTGCAGTCATCAATCACGACCCGTATGCACATTATTATTATTATTTTATAAGAACATTATTATTATTATTATTATTATTATTAACGACAAATCTCTCACTTATCAAATCTGCAACTGGATTTCTCATGTACCCGACAAAGATCTTATCCGTAATCCGATACATGTCACCGCTAGAGGCTTCTAAACGCGAACGTAACCCATAAAAGCAATAGGATCGTAGGTTATGCGTAAAATATTAAAAATTGTAATTGTTTTTGTTAGAAATAAAAACATTTTAGAGAATCGCTTTATATTTTGGATATAAATGATATCATTTTTTCCTTAAAAAACTTTAGATCGGTTCCATTAATAAATAACGTGCACCTAAATTTAATATAAAGGAATTTAACCACGGTAAATATAAACGAAATCCAACAATACCGTATTATATATTTATTTTTAAATCTGGTTGGTTAGTGGGACTACAAAATTAAGAAGCTAATTAATATAAATATTTTAGTGGAATATCCATTTTACTTACATTTCTATTTCGTAGCATCCATATTCGAAGACAATACTATCCAAATATAAAAGTACAAGCGAATATATATATATATATATATATACCACATTTGAAGATGTATCAATCATACATGCACTATAAATAATTTAAACGGATTTCATAAAAAAAATATTTATACGGATAATCATATAGTCGGCGTTGGTCCATTGTTAATTTGTATCAGTTACATTCGTTGGACCACATTGATCTGATAAAATCTTGTATACTATTAGGGCTTAAATCTGTGACCCAATAATATCCCAAAGATTCCAAACTCTATATTCTTTTACGAAAATAAAATACATAATTTAATAACAACAACAGTTGTTAATATGTCAATTACCATAATTTATAACAATATATATCAGCAGAGAGAGAAAATTAAAACATTTTTAGAACACAATTAGCATGATACATGCATGATATAACGCATGTGATAATGTTTTTTTTTTTTAAGAATAATCAACGAACCATAGTTTGGAATAAATAACTATCACTTAATATATATATATATAGAAATTACAATAATTTCAAAATGGAATTGTCAAAGATAGAATACAAGTTGGATATTTTTTTTCACTTACTGCTGCTTTTAGATCACATACTTGAAGTCAAGTGACGTATGGCCACGTCGCAAAGCATTTGATCCACCGGCGGCCTCCTACGCATTAAATCGTAGGAGGCCTTACCATTTTGATTATTTAAATATAATATAACCAAATTTAATTTATTATATAACTTGTTGGGATAGCAAAATTTGAAAAATGTAATTTTTTAATTATTATATATAAAAATAAAAAATATTTTTATTAATAAAAAATATATCATAATCAATTGCAATATATAAAAATGCGATGTTATATTTTTTTACCAGGGGTAAAAAAAATATCTCAATTGAACCAATCCAAAATGGCAACCTTATTTATTTGTGTTTTCACAATAAATATACAGTTTAAAATTTGATTAATATTTAACGAATACATTAAAGACCAAACCCCATCACACGATAGCTAATTGAGCATATAGAAAAAAATGATATTTAAATAATTTTATAGAGGGGCAAATTGGGAGTGAGAACAATATATTCCAATTGCCAAACACTCGGTAGAAGACAAAACTCCGAAATGCCAATATTTTAACCGCATGACTCTTGTTTTGATTCATTCTCTTTCGCTGGTGAAAACATATATGTCTTTTTTAAAATTTTTATTTTATTCTGTCAGTAAAAACTTTATTGTAAAAAAAAAAGGAGAGAGAAAGACGAGGGTCAAAGAGTCAGAGAAGGCACTGCAAAAAGGCCACACGTGTGAAAGACACCACACTTCTCAATGTCTCTCTCACTCGTGTGCGTTTTGTAGGGTAACTCTTTCTGTCAGTCTTTCACGTGCGCACTTTCTCATCCTATTTTTCCATTTTATTTTCATCTATTTTTTTTAAATCAAACCAAAAGAAAACACCATACAAAAATATTCTTTCTTTTTTTTTTTGGTTGAATGTAAATTAATAGATACAAGAATTAAGAATATTCAATGCATTCATGTTTGCATTTTTTTTATTTGAATCTAAATTTTTAGTTCATTTAAAAAAAACGCAAGAAATAAGAAAAGTGACTTCTGAATGTGTGTGTGTGTGTGTCATAACATATAGAATTCAAACCATATTTTTATATTTTTAAGATAAAATTCAATTTTATGTCAAGATGATAAAAAGTAATTTATGTGGCTTCAATTTTGCATCCCTGTTTCTGCCGCTGTTGATTTGTGTTGGATCCATCATATTGTCTTTTGTTTTTCAAATTTAAAAATAAAATAAAATGTGTTTCCAAATTTATGTAGAAGCCCAAATAATAAAAAGAGGAAAAGGTCCATTACGTTGAAAATTATATACCATCATGAATTTTTTTTTGTTGCCGGCCCATCTTCTAGCATATAGTTTTGTGATGGAATAAAAAAACATAATTAGTTTAAAAGGAAAATCGTCAAAAAAAATTCCACGTACTTTTTTATTATTAAAAAAATTTTATACTTAGATTTACTTTATAAAATGTAACAAATAAATCCTAGCCAAAAAATACAATCAAGAAACTGATGTAGTAATATTTTAATAAATAAATATATATAAGTTAATAAATTATTAATAAAAATAAAAATAACAATATAATAATAATAATAGTAATAAATAAATAATTGTATATATATATATAAATATATGTGTATATGTATATGTATCGAATATTTAAAAATTTTAAACTCGGAATGAGATTTCACAGATAAATGTTAAAGAAAAGTTGAAAAACTATCTTTTAAAAAATAATTATATGTGAATCAGAATCGAATTTAAAATTCACGCTTTCAAAATCAATTATCCGCCAACACCTCAATAAATAAGAAAATAACTAAAATATTTTTGACTTTTTTTTTAAATAAATATTACAAATATATCTTTGATATCTTCAAGTTTTGTAATCTTAAGCAAAAATATGCATCTCTAATGATTTAGGTTAAAAATAAAACTTTGTCCGAAAACTTTAATTGGGAAATTTTTTCTCCAATTTTTAAAACTCAAATATCTAAATCCTATATATATTGAATCCAATTCCAAAATATTTACTTCTAGTTCTAGACATATTTATTTTTCATACAATTATTTTAGCGTATCCAATTAAATATAATAATATATGGAGAAAAAAAGGGGGCAAAAAAAAAAGAGAAAAAGAAAAAAGCCGGGGGGTGAATTTGTCCGGTCCACGTTTCTCCCAACCAGAAGACGAGAGAAAGGTCAGTTTTTTTAGTCATTGAAATCGCAGTTTCGATTCTCTCCGTATTCCATCGTTTCTTCCCCGAATCCGTTTGCCCTTGCGATTTCGGAAAGATCCTCACGTTCTTCTTCCGTTGTTAATCAGACCAAACAGTTAGATGAATTTGGATCGGAACCGTCCCAACTTGAGTTTCATTTAGATTTTTTTTTCCTGTTTTTGTTCTTTCGATCGCTTGAAGATCGTGTCTTTTTTTTTAAAGAGCATGGGGAGGTTGTTCTTGCTGAATTTGGAAGGGAAGATTTACTGTTGCAAGCACTGTAAGACGCATCTCGCTGTCTGTGAAGATGTCGTCTCAAAGGTTCAATCTTTTCTCTCCCTTTTTTTACAGTTTTCTTTTCTGGTTCCGAAATTTAGCGGTTCTGCTGCGAAATCTGAATCTGGGTACTGTGTATATATATCTCTATGATCAAATCATGTGTGTGTTTTAGCTATTCTTTGTGTTGACATCATTATTCTGATTGATCGTCTCTTATTGTTCAAGGTTGAAGCTTGAGATGTTGTAATGTAGCCTGGATAATAAGTTGATTGGAATCTTGTTGCTTTTGCATTACAAATGGATGAAGTTTTTTTTTTGTAATGATTTCTGAAAAACCCATGAACCGTTGCTAATACTAACTTCAGAGAAGCCTGATAATGGATTCATTCATGTTCAGTCAAAGGGATGAGGAACAGAGATATAGCTCTTGGAATCATCGTGGCATTCTCATTGTGTTCGGTCTTGTTGTTTGAGTTATCGAATGAGATTTGGTTGCGGTTAAATGTTCGATGCATCATGTTTCCAAGGACTGTTTTAGTCGATCTAGGTTGAGTTTTAAGTTTTATGGGACCTTTCATAATGTTGTTGACTCATAAACATAATGTATGCGCCCATAAATTTGTGCCTGTGATGTGTTTTTGAATCTTTGGAACTAGTTTCAGAATGCGTCTGTCTATACTGAGGCAGACTTTGTGAGGGTTTCATGTTTCTATTTGTAAAAGTACCAAAAAGTTTTTATTTTTCTTGGTAATTTTGCATGATCTTTAGCTATGGAACTTCAAATTTCTAGCATGCTCTGTTTTGTTCGTGCTCGTAAGAATGTAGGCGCCTTATACATCACGTTTGCATTTAGATTATAGGTATACAAGTAAATATTTTGTCTTCGGCATTTGCGTAAACCTAATGGGGTTACATAAGAAGACACTGACATCTTGTTGTTTTGAGTTACAGTCCTTTCAGTGCAGACATGGTAAAGCTTATCTCTTTAATAAGGTGTAAGTTTTCTTATCCGGGTCTCATTCGGGTTTTGTCGGTAGTATTCAGAACCTATACATTTTTTTTCTTCTCTTTAACCCGTTGTTGATGATGATGATGATGATGAAAGCTAGTTAAGTTTATCCTTTTTCACTTTTTACTGCTGTACTGCTTCTGTTTTGACAGTGTGAATGTCTGTCCTGGAGAGAAGGAAGACAGGATGATGATGACCGGCTTGCACACAGTGGCTGATATTTACTGCATCAAATGCGGATCTTACTTGGGATGGAAATATGTAAAACACTTCATAGTCGAATCTCGATCGAAAACTATTGTGGCTTTGTTTGTTAATCACATCCTCCCTATTATATTGCAGGAGGTTGCTTATGAGAAGAGCCAGAAGTACAAGGAAGGAAAATCAGTTCTTGAACGGTCAGTACAATGAAACATAATCTATCTGTTAGAGGTTGTATACAGCTCTGAGACGTCGGGTTTCGCATTCTGAGGCCGTTATCTTAGTGAAAACATATGTGGGCAGGTTCAAGGTATCGGGACCGGAAGGGAGCAACAATAACTGGGTGGCTCATGAAGCCGGTGCAAGTGATCCAGAGGATGATTGATTATTGATGGGATTTTGGGTTTTTGGGTCTGCACCATCTTCTGAATCTGAATTGTACATTCTCCTTCATCTCCTTTCTTAGTTCTTGCTGATGTGTAAGGATGAAAGCTTATCCTTGGATCATCATTCATCCTTATTTTGGACAGAGCTGTATGTATATATACATGATATTTCTGTCTTTATAACCTAAAGATTCTGATTCATCAGAAACATTTTTTTGTTTGTTTCACTTTCAGACAGTGGCTCTGACAAGTTCTGTTTTGTGTTTCAGAAGTATTACTGAATTATTCTATAACACCAGTATGCTGTTGATGTCACACACACACACACACATATATACATATATGAATATATAATACATGAATATTTTTACTTCATATGAAAGCATAACATAAAATCAGCTGAATCAGATGATAATTTTGTCTGTCACAATTTGAAAGATGCTTAATGAGAGGCTCACGCAACAAAGAGAACAGGATAACTGTCTGTAAATTATTATTATTACATCTTTTATTTAGTTTGAACTCAATGGTACTGTCTTAAGCTTACCGGAGCTCATATGCCATTCTCTCAGAAAGCTCAGTTCCCACAACCTTTTTGTAGCTATGCAACCTTGGCTCTAAGTGCCTCCGACCAACAGGATTCATCATCGGTTTTAACTCCTTCAAGAACGATTTTTCAACATGACAGGTGCAAATCAAAGACCCATTTTAAACGTCGTACCCGGCAAAATCCAGACTAGTTCATATAATCGATATAAAATCGTTAAGAAAAAAGGGTATAACATACCTTGTATCTGAAACGAGATTCACTGAGACCGATAAGAATGTTGCTAATGTCGTTATCTTCGGCTGAGGAAGGAAATGTATTGTTTTCAGGGTCTGAGTCACTATCAGAGTCTTCTAACTCGGCTTCATCCATTTCTTCATCTTCTTCACCGTTATCCAGAAAACGGTCCCTTGTCTCCCCTGGTTCCACGTCTTGATGTTCACACATAGATTCCACGAGAGTTTCGGAAGTAAGAGGTAGTAAAGAATCCTGACATCGTGAATTGGTGTAATCTGAAAGGATGACATAGCGTTTTTTATCGAGTAGGGGCCTTGCAATTTCATATGGCACCCACCTGAAAAACAAAAACTCTTTTAGATCAACATTAAACCAATTCTGATTGCTACCAAGGCCATAAAAGGATTAAACTAATTTGAAATTAGCACCGTGACACAGAACAGGAAGATATAAAATCCGGTCCCTAGATGTCAAGGTTAACGGAACCATGGCAGATTATAGTTTCTTTAACTAGTTCCATTTTTTCCACCTCATTATTTCCATGGCAACATCATTCAACCGAGGTCACAGTTGTTTTGCTTCTATGGAACAGCCTATATCTAACAAAGGTAGCTCCTATGTCTTTTTGCTCATTAGAGATTTCATAAAACTAACTTTACTATAACAGATCGAAGCTATACGTCCATTCTAAATCAACCAACTACTAACTACTACAGTGATCAGCCAAAACATACAGCGTGATAGCCATGAACCATAAACATTAAAGGCGGGTAAGTAACAAAAACCGGTGGCATCACGTCAGTTTGGATGGAAACTTACTGGTAACGGAGAGGGCATAGAAGCTCAGAGGGATGATAGGCCGCTTTATATCTCATCTTGCTGCAGGAATGTATATAGTAGCCAAGATAATAATACTGAAGAGTAGGACAGGGGGCCTCATTTTCTTTGATCCAATTAATTTCTTGTAAGGCAGAATACTTCCCAACAGACAAGAACGCATAGTCCGGATCCCAGAATAGGTATTTGCTGGACAAACACTTGGGAAGGATGTCTATCACACCTACAGCAATTAGACGGCCATCAACTCGATATTGCTGATGGAAAGAGCCAAATCCACAAGGAGGAACCTTGTCATCACCAGAAGGTGGAACCTCTATCAATGGAGTGTCAACCAGAAATCTCCTGTATGAACTCTCTGTGATGTGCTCTGGCTTATCATTATGCACTCTCAGCTGATATCGTTTGTATAACTCGTGTTCCTCCGGATCAAAACTGGATCTTTTTAAAAGTATCTCCAGCTTCCGCTTTCTTGTCTGAGGACTTTTCGAGGACTTTGTAGCACATAGACTTTTATCATCACACAGAGAATTGGCTCCTTTGGAGATGGTACCAAATGGAACATCTCTATCGAAAGAAGAAACTTTTGAAGCTGCAAAAAAGTTGATATGACCTTTGCAGGCCTTAACAGAGACACCAGGAATTTCTCCCAGCTGATTCATGGCTTGTGCCAACTTCTCGGAGATAATCGCAGGTGATAATCTATTCTCTTCACCACTGTTTCTCTCCTCTTTCTCAGATGCCTGAGTGCATTTTATAGCAGCTGCTATCTGGAATGCAATGTTGCTGGTATATAAAAGTTCTTCTGGACCTTCAGCCAGTTGCTTCATTTTAGCAGCCAAAACCTTCTTTACGGAAGCTTTTGGTACCTGAATATAGGAAGGAAACTCCCCACTTTGTACGCATATCTGTACAGAATTATCAATTTGCTCAGACAAATCATTCATAATTGGTTCTACTTTACTATTTTCTCCCTTCTTAACAGCCATGAGTTTTTTTCTTGACGAATCTGAAATTTCACTGGGGGACGAAGTGCTTGGATCTTCTGTTTGATCTCTGGGTTTTGCATCTAGTTGGCCATCCAAGAACCTTCAAAGACACCATTGCAACAGACAAATAAGAAAGTAAAGATGTTCTGCAGTGGCTGCAGAGACTGATTTTGTAGAAGTTAAATGAAGTTTGAGAACAAAATAGCTGACAAGATAAGAAAAACCAATGGAGTTCTACAAGATATTCAAAAGGAAAAAGGGAAAGTTTGCAACTCAGCGGACAGAACAAAAGTTTATCAAAACTTTCAACTATTGATTCAAGGGAAAGGAAAGGAAAGGAAGGGCAACTAGTCACACCTTTCTATTCTTTTGCATACTCGATGTTGCTCCTTAGAAGGAACAAAGTCACTTGCTTTCAAACGGATTGTATAAGAAGGGCAACATGTTTTATCCATC
The DNA here is from genome assembly GCF_000463585.1 of Tarenaya hassleriana. Taxonomy (NCBI): domain Eukaryota; kingdom Viridiplantae; phylum Streptophyta; class Magnoliopsida; order Brassicales; family Cleomaceae; genus Tarenaya; species Tarenaya hassleriana. Next base: position 1,952,700 of record NW_010965775.1, read on the forward strand.
TCAGGTTGGTAGAGGAAACAGCCAGATCGTCTCCAGCCTCGGTCGAGAAGAGCTAGAGGATACATAAACAAAGGCACATCAAATTTATCTTTCAACCCCACAGAAGAAACATTAAGATGCTGTCGGAAAGGGATCTGTACTGAGTTAAGGACATACATTAACTTCATCTCGCACACATTCCACCCTATAACTAATTCAACTATGAACATTTTGTCTTTGAGAATTGTTCATCATGGTCACACACACTTCCTGAAAGGGCGGAAGAAGGAATGCAACAAACCTTGGTAGTCATCAACAGTAAGACTCTCTGCCCATAAACCTGTATAGGGAATGGAAAAGAGACACTTGAGTTAATGACCGCCATTGCTAACCAAGTAGTTAAAGATATTTACTTTGCGCTCTTACGAGATCAGACAATGAAATAACAAAAGAAAATCAAGCAGTATTCACAAATTACCATCTGAAACACGAGATCACAATAAAAACACTTCATCATCTCGGCTTATTCTCGATAAGCCCATCTCTTTCTCGTTCATAAATCAAAAACAGGATCAGATCGTGAAATTCAAACATCCCAACCATCTAATCGCCCGATTGCTGATCCATTCAATACCCAAATCCAGGGACAACAAATAAAAACTGAGAAATGAGTCCAACACCGAAGAGACTGGACGAGACGAACCGTGAGATATACTGGAGCGAGTGGAGGATTTGCAGTAGCCGCAGGAACTCCTGCGGCGGCCCCA
>NW_010965775.1:1953625-1954914 GCF_000463585.1 Tarenaya hassleriana
CTCTCCCCCCAGCCGCCGCCGTCGCGGCTGCTACTCGCCTCGCTTTTCGTCTTCGCTTTCTTCGACGACATCACCGGAGAATCAGACGGATTTCACTCGGAGAAAGACACACAACGGCGGCTTCTGAGCTATCCCCGTCGGAGATAACAGATGCGCTTCCTGTGAAGGAAGAGGAGATCAACGCAAGGAGACGAGAATTAGTGCGAATTTATTTATTTATTCATTTCGGATATTCTAGTGTATATATATATATATATTAATATAGATAATATTTAATTTTTAGTTTTATTTTCTATACGATTTTCATCAAACACTCGATTTACACAAGACTTTATTAATTTTAATTTTAAATGTGCACTATTTATAAATTTAGGATGAAAAATGACAATTTATATATATAGGTGATAACTTTAACCTACATATAAATAAGATAATTTATGTGATTCTTGGAGTAGTAATTCAATTACGATCAACATAAAAAGCCCATTGGGCTTCTATTGAGACATGGTTCAATAGAAAATCCAACGGTCAGTAGGGTTTATTTTACCCCGCCTTTTTTTAATATGTTGGAAAATGATTGGAGGATAGTATTTGGTAAAATTAAAAAATTTTATTTTAGAAAATTGGTTCTTAATTTATTATGAAAATGGATGATAACCTTTTACATATAATTGCTAGAATAGTTCGTAAAACATATCATAATAAACTTTTCGTTAATGGGTAATTTTTTCTTTGTTTCGTCATTAAAAATAGTGTTATATTCAGCCATAATTATATCTCGTTATAAAAAAAATTTAAGACATTCAAAATAAAAACGGACAAGAGGGGCCGAGACCTCGTGGACTGGATCAGATAAAATAATAGAAAATATAATGCAAAAATAAAAATGACACTTGAGCTTATTGTTCGTGAAATTTGCATGTGGCCATAAGATATATACGGAAATCCATTCATATCATAGGGTTGATAATAGTTACAATAACGTAATGGGTCTCACTGACCATTGAAAACTTCTAGCGGTCAAATTAGTAATATTCTCAAATAAAGAGGTGTAATTGCGAATTTTCAGAAATTTTGGAAAGGAAAACACAAATTTAAAAAATAAAAAGAAAAGACAGAGAAATAAAATCCAACGCGAAAAGCGACAACAGCTTTTTTTTCCCCATTTTTACTTGCTCCCCTGAGTTCCGTCTTCGTCTCCATCATCGCTTGATCCGGAGAGGCATCGAAACCCTGAATCCATACCTCTCCCATGGCGAGTCTGTTACGAGCCGTGATCGGCGGGGAGA
>NW_010965775.1:1954948-1959404 GCF_000463585.1 Tarenaya hassleriana
GGGAGTCTGTTAGGAGCCGTGATCGGCGGGCAGATCGAAGATTCCGGCGATTACGACGGCGTCGAGTTCTGGGTAAACCCTGAACGAACCGGTTGGCTCACGAAACAGGGCGAGTACATCAAGACATGGCGTCGCAGGTGGTTCGTGCTGAAGCAGGGGAAGCTCTTCTGGTTCAAGGAATCGATCATCACTCGCACGTCGCGCCCACGCGGCGTCATCCCTGTCGGGTCGTGCCTCACGGTGAAGGGCGCGGAGGATGTCCTGAACAAGCAGAACGCGTTCGAACTGTCGACGAGGACGGAGACGATGTACTTCATCGCCGATTCGGAGAAGGAGAAGGAGGACTGGATCAACTCGATCGGACGGTCCATTGTGCAGAACTCGAGATCCGTCACCGATTCCGAGGTCGTCGATTACGACAGCAAGCGGTAAAACCGGTCCGGCGAGATGGGAAATCGTCAGTGCCGGTGCGTGGGTACGATCATGTGGTGTATCTCTGTATGTATGTATGTATGTATGTATGTATGTATGTATGTATATTGTGACTGTGAGAAAAGGGCTTGTAATTGAAGGAACAATCTCCCATTCCATGAATTTCAACATGGTTCTCTGTTAAGTGATCAATGATTGAACCCAGAGCTTAAGCCATGCTCGTCATCTGGTCGGTCCATGTTTGTGTCAGAGCTTCATTCATGGAGGTGACGGGAATATCTGAAAGGCGAGAGGTTTTGTGATTGTGATTATGCATCGTTCGTTTCGTTAACGATGCAAGTCTTAGCACAGAAAGTAGAAATCTTTATAGCTCAGAAGCGTATCTCCGAGAGCTATGTGATTGTGATCATGCATTATAATTGGCAATTCAAATCTTAGCACATAAAGTGGAAAACTTTATTACCGAGGAGCGATCTCGGATCATGCAGCAGCTGAAGATAGCAATGTTCATGGTTACAGGTCTGAGTTCTTGAGGAAGATATGCAAGCTTAAATCTGTGATGAGCCCTAGGGTCGGTAACCTGAGTTTTCGACCTCGCCTTTTACATCTCTCGGTCAAGTTATCCGGTTTCGACCCCATAGGGTCAGTATCTGAATTCGGGTACCGTGGGATGTAGGCTTAGGTACTCGCTGGTCGTCTCGAACCAGCGAGGGGGTCGAGGTTAGAGGATAAAAGTCGAGGCGAGAGGGTTTAGGCGAGACCCAAATTCCACAAATTTCATTCCGGCAAAGTTACAGAGCGTTTCCAATGAATGAAATCGAAATCGTCACTACAATTGTCCCATCCATTAACCAAAAATACAAATCTACAATAAAAAAGGGAAAAAATCAAAATGAAGAGCTTGCTTTTATACACATGGAGATGGAGAAAGTATAAACTCTTCCTCTACTTCTGTCTCTCTGAGCCTTCATGATCTCAGGCCAAAGAAAATCATATCCCTTTCATTTGTTGACGAAAGCCGATTCAGCCAAGTCAATGGCACGGGCAAGGCCCGCGGCTTTGTTCTGGCACTCGCGGTGCTCATCGTCAGGATCGCTGTCAGCTACGATGCCCGCTCCTGCTTGAAGGTAAGCCACCCACTCTCGGCGTTTGTTCGAGTCCTTGTAAGAGTACATTGTGTTGTACTGAGTTCCTGTCGGGAAGACTATTGTCCGAAGCGCCAGAGCTATGTCCATGTCTCCTGTGAACGAGACCCCTCCAAATCCGCCGCTGTACGGTCCTCGTCTTGTCGCCTCGAACTCGTCGATCAGTTCCATTGCCTTTACCTGAAAAACGAAACATATGATCAGAGAAGTGAACTGCTATTATTGTCCAAAAACTCGGGTTTCCGTTTAACACCTTTGGCGCTCCGCTAACTGTTCCTACTGGCAAGGCGGCACGGAGAGTGTCCCAGCAAGTGAGATCATCTTGCAACTCTCCCGTCACCTGTGCATATGTCGAATCGATTACGTAAAAAAAATGCCCCAGGAAATACGGAATTCGTTACGTGAAACCTGAACTGGTCAAAACTCACCGTGGAGCTGATATGCATAACATGGGAATATCGTTCGATGTTCATAAGCTTCTCTACCTTCACGGAACCGTACTTCGCCACCTGCATTGTGTTTTGTCTTTTTTAGGATAATGTTGTCGGAAAAAGACAGATATCGTCTCGTAAGTTGGATGAAGAGAGAATAGGAGCTGACCTTTCCAACGTCATTGCGACCCAGGTCGACCAGCATGATGTGTTCTGCACATTGCTTTTCGTTATTTAGCAGCTCCTTCTCAAACATCTCATCCTCAGTGGCCGTCTTTCCTCTCCTGCTCGTTCCCGCTAAGGGTCGGTTCACTATCTTGTTCTGCTTAGAAGGGGAAACAAATTAGTTAACACCATCTTTTGCTTCGGTCTCGATAAGTAATGCAAAATCAGCAAGAATTTACCTTCTTTACTCTGGTGAGAATCTCGGGACTTGATGCCACCATAATGCAGCCCCTGGCCTGATGAAGTAAGAAGAGAAGGGCATTCGATTAAAGACGATTTTCGAATTTTCTGTATCAAGAAACATTGTGTGACTAGTGTTGTAAAATGTTTCACCTGCAAATAACCCATATATGGACTTGGATTCACGACTCGTAGAGCTCTATAGACTTCGAAGGGATCGGCGAATGTCCTCCGTTCGAAACGTTGACTCAATACAATCTGGAAGATGTCCCCTGCGAGTATATGCTCTTTAGCCTTCACCACTGCTTCCTTATACTCTTCGCACGTCATGTTTGATTTCTTCAAAGACGGCCCAAATTGACGTGTCTGAAGATTCACGCTACCTGCGGGCAGCCTTGGCCTGTAGAGTGACAGGGAAATCGAGTTGACGAGAAACTCCCGACCAAGATCTCACGTAAATGGTAGAGTGAAGGCACACAAGTAGAATAACGAGTTCTTACAGATCGATATCCTGCAACTTAGCCACCAACTTTTCTAGATGTTGCGTTCCATCGCTGTATGCCTTCTCAAAGGAAGATTTCCCGTCTAGTCTAATCCAGTGAATAACATATGCTTTCTGAACAAACATATGGAGAACATCAAGTTACCATTTTGAAATATCGCAGGTCAGTCGAGCAACAATTGAACCGTAAGCACCATTTTGTAATATCGAAAAAAGAACTGGTGAAACCTCTAATCGACATCATGAATGGAGGAAAAGGTACCTTTTCCACATGATCAAATACGATTACATCATCGTACAGACCAAGATGTATGTCTGGCAAGTTCCTGTCATCTTCAGGGGCCTTTGAAAATGGAAGCTTCCTCTTCTCAACGTAGCGAATGGTGTCATACGAGAAGAAACCGACCCACCCGCCTACCATGAGAAGCAATCTTATTTTGAGTACCACCTTTCCAGATAGCTAAAGCATAAAGAAAACTAGAGCATACCAAAGAAAAGCAAAGAGTGATATCTCTAGCAGCAAGTGGAAAAGATGCAGGAACAGAAAACAGCAAAAACCAAAGAATGTCTTAGATGAAATTCAAGAACATGGGTTAATTTCGAAATGATTTAGTTCGTTGAATCTAAACAGGGAGTACTAGATCAAATGAAGAGGCCGAAGTTCATCACTGACTGAAGCTTGTTTAAAAAAGCAGAATTTGACTAGTGTTCAACTCACAAAAAGAGGAACTTGGAGGCTTAATCCATTGGTAAACCATTCACAATAATTACCACAAAACGCGTCTGGGAGGTCCTGAACTAGTTGAGGATCGGGTTTCCAAGAGTCCGAGATTGTTTTCGGGATCGTCATTGGATCTTCAACGTACTCCTCGGTCAAAGTTTCATTCTTGTGGTCCATTACAATAACCTTGTTTTCTTTTGCCACAATCTCCATCGCGGGCTGAGCCCCGACAACGCTATAGCGACCCTAACAAGATCAATCGCATCCAACGACAATTAGGAATTGGAGAGATCAAGTGAAAGAAACTGCAAGATTTCACAGAGAAAAGGATAAAATGCTTACAACGCTTGACATCTGAGAGCCAGGCTCCACTGATTCAAAAAGAAAGCTTGGAGCCTCGCGATCATCTTCTTTAACCAGGCATCGGTAAGCAAGAACCGGAGTGAGCTGGTCGGAGAATATACATCGGTAAATTGGTACGAGGTTTGTGCAATTGGAAGCTTCTGCAAACCTTTTTGCATCACTGACTGTAAAAAAAATCCAGAACACAAATAAGCGCGTTGCTGCGATTTAGTTCAGTAGCTGAAAAATCAGAGAAACAATCAGAACCAACATTTCAAAGTCGATGAATCGCTAAACAATTCAAAAAACCCAGAAAATGTAACGTATGGGATCCGTGTTTCGAGATAAACTAACCCACTGAGATTCAAATTTCATACGAGGGGGAAAAAATTTCGACCTAGGTTTGTTCTAATCCTTTTGCCGCAATTTCTCGGCAACCAAACAGGGTAACAACGGTAGAAACGGAAATGGAAGAGCG
>NW_010965775.1:1959679-1987578 GCF_000463585.1 Tarenaya hassleriana
GAAGAGCGTTACTTCACCTATCGAAGCCTCTGACGAGACAGTAACGCATTTGATCGAGCGAAATGAAGGGACTTTGCCGGAGATTCTGCCAGAGACTCCGGAGACGGTCACCGGCGGCGAGGAGATCCGGCGAGAAGACGGGGCGAGCCGCCGAGAAAAGCTCAGGGATTGCATAGCCGCCGCGGCATTCATGGAGGAAATCGTCGCGGACATTGTCGGCGGAGGCAGGAGATTCAGCACGGGAGATTTAGCTTCCGAGATTGATAAGCGATGATCGGAAGGGATTTAGCGACGGCTGAATACTCTAATTCGGGTGAAGGATAATACACGCCCCGACATATTTATAAACACGTGACAAATATGATTTTACGATTATACCCTCCACCTGTTTTTATATTTTAGATTAGATTTTCAAATCTCCGAGTCTCGTGCATGCATCGCCGCTACAACAATTGGAAAAGCATTTAAACGTGAATTTTTTTGGTAAAAAATAAGGCCCATTTTAACCCCAGTTTTTTTTTTTCAATTCTTTCTTAAAAAATCACTTTTTAATTAGAGTATATGCAGCTTATATTTATGGACATTTATATAAATTATATAGATTGCTTTCTTCAATTGTGATACGTGTCTAATGGATACCAAATTATTCGAATTTTAGGAATCAATTGGGTGTATAATAAAAAAAAATTAGGCTTAATTTCACAGCTTAAATGTTCATTAGAAGTTAGAACTACGAAATGAATGGTTGTGGTAGTAGGGGATCTATAACTTTTTTTTATTATTGAGGTTTTCTTACCACCTTGATTATATAAATTTTTCGAGTTAAAATTAAATGAAAATATTTATTTAAATAGATAGAAAACATATTTCATAAATTGTTATATAAAACAATTCAAGATGAACTAGATGTTGGCAAGTAAAACTTAATCAAAATAAGCAAATAAAGTAATGATTTAATAATAATTAAACATGTTTATGTACCTTAAACCCATTATCAAAGGTTGTAAATAATATAAAAATTGAAATAAAGAATTGTCAACTATGAATACTTGGAGCCAACATGCTTGGAAGGTGATACCAAACAAAGCCACGCATGAAAAACATGCGGTTTATCAACACTTCACAATAAAAACGATAGATTAATATTTTTAAATTTGTATGATAGGATTACAGATAATAGTTTCAAATATTTATATTTTGAAAAAAAATTGTTGAAAATTAGATACAGTTATTATTATCATCGTCATCATGTAACCAGAAAAAATAGTTGATGTGTTTATATAGAAAAATGATATATTATTTAAGAGTTTTTATATATTTTATTTTTATATTTTTATATTTATGGATTTTTCTTGAGATTTGGCAAGTAAAATTGTGTTTTACGGTGGACTAAATTAGAGTTTACGTTTTAGAAATTTCAATTTCTTGATTTCCTTAATAGACTGTCATTATGTTTGTGGTTATTTATCCAATTAAACGAAACATAAAAAGTCCGATAATTTATGAAACATAAACCAGATTATTAGAAGCTAAATATTTGTCAAATCATAACCTTTAATTTGCCTAATTCCATCTATTCGAAATCCGTCAACCTCGTTTGCATTCTTGAACATAATCGCTTTTTATTTTTCGTGCTTGCATATTTAATTTATTTATCAAAATAAATATTAACTTATAAAAAGGTATGAATAAATACAAATAGTAAAAATAGTTAATGAAATAGCGGATAAATCTACATGTACAGTTTTGAAAGTTAATGAAATACCAACCTTTGACAAAAAAAAATAGTAAAAATAGTTTTTTTCTAAATTAGGTTATTATTTATCATGGAAATAATATATGTTCTCATTGTTATCAATCATGCACTTAATATAAAGGATATTTAAGGGGATTAACAGTTGATTCCTAATCTGTAACGTTGTATTTATGGTCGGTTTTTAATATTTTGTTACCGAGTTATAAAATAAAAAAGATGCATAAAAATAAAGAAAATGCACACTTTTTATTTATTTATTTGAGCTGCCATTCTAGAAGATTTGTTCAGCGGATATTTCGGACCACAAATCAATTGAATATATTTTAAAAATGAATTAATAAAAAAATAATCAAAACAATTTTTAAAACAAAATTCTAATTGAATTTAAATAAATGGATATGAAAATAATAGAACAGAGACATGACGTATATCCCCAATGTCCATTCTTTTAGCCGCCAATTTGGAGGCTCCGAACCCAAAACCTATGTTACGTATACAATCGATAGAGGAAGACATTGATGGACATGTTTGATAATAAATTGCAATTCCTTCTATTTAATTTAATTTCTAAAATTATGCATATGTCGCGATATTGATATTTTGCTAATTTCTAAAATGACGTAACAATGAAATCCATCGTAATAATTTTCTCATGTCCCTCATATACAAAGATGCTATACCAATTTATTTAAGGAATTTGGTCCCATTTGTAATAATGGAACACATCACTTATACTAAGCAAAACATCACGCGTGTTCTCTATAGTCTATGGTTCTTTAGATAAACTAATTTTATAAATAAGAGATGGTGCAAAATTGGGAGAAAAAAAATGTTATTTAACTCCCAAGTAATTCACGAATTTTAAAATTATGATAAAAATACACAAAATTTTATCAACTCCTAGTCAAATCCATGAATTTTATAAGAATGTTTTTTATTTAAAAAAAATACACGTAATCTTACAAAAACTTGTAAAAAAAACTACTACGTTTATATTAAAAAAACGTCATCAAATGATGTGTGGTTTTAGGAATCTTTGTAAAATTCGTATGATAATTTGGGAATAGATAACAAATTCGTATAATTACACTGGATTTAAAAAAATAATATTGAATATTCGTGTACCAAAAAAGGTCTCAATTGAATTATTATAGAATATAGTTCTAACTATATCAATCTATAATACATTGCATTCCACCACCATGCCAGAGCAAAGAGGGCCTCAAAGCTATACTTTGTGTCTGATCTCATGTCATGCCACCAAGAAGATGAAAACAACAAGGAACAAGATCACAACAGCAAATATCTTGATCATGAGCCACCGGTTCGAAGAAATCCGGTTAAGGTGCCTCAGAAGAGAGCTATGAGCTCCGTCCACGTTAGCTAACGACTCGTCCATATTGTCATCGATTCTGTCTCAGGCAAATTGATACTTAAGATTCTCGAAACGAACTTAAATGTATAATTAAGAGGGTGGTGGGAGGAGAGAGCATTAGAACCTGATAGCTAGTTCTCCCTGTTGTGTGACCATGGTGGCCAGATGGGTGAAGATACCACTCAGCTCAGTTATGGTGGATTCTACGCTGTGAAGTGCGGTGGCTCGGCTTTGGGCATAGCTCTCCTGCCTCGGGACTGTCTGCTGTAACATGGACATCTCCATTTGGTTGGAAGAAGCATTGTCTATGACGGGTCTTCGTCTGTTTAGGGCATGGCATGAGATACCATTAGCATAAACGAGCCAAACATTGCAAGGACAGACAGCATATTAAGGTAAATCGAAACAGCAAGCGTAAAGGCTTCAACTTTCAAGTGCGCAACTTCATTTTAGAGATGAATGATCATGAAAGAAAACGAGAAAATTGTACTAAATGGAAAAGGGTAAGTACCAAGAGTTGATTTGTTAGCTCTAAGAACAAGGCTTACCTCAGATGGTTGATAGGAGCTGCTCCATTGTTTGGCGGTGATCTGCTAGCATACGGAAGAGAAACCTATTCAGATTTCCTTCACTGAAGTAATTATTTTTAGAACAGATTACTCGTTTATAATTTCAAGCTGGTACATATGATCTGTCAAATGCAATGTTCTCTTGATCAACCTAAGACAGAGACACCTGAATGGCGGAGGATGTAGAGTTCAAAGATTACCATGAAGATGACATGTCCAATATTGTTTTCGCCAAATTATAATAACGTGTACTTTAAGTAGTAAGGGCGGGCAAGATCCCCAAATGGCATATTGGCTAAACTTCGAAAACAAAACTCACATCGATGGTTGAAAGTCGTTGGATGGATTTGATGGGCTTGACCAAGGAGGAGGCTCGGTCAAAGTTTTTACATTATGCTGAGGAGGAGTACTATCTCTCGATGCATTTTTCGTAGAAAATATTTGTTTCCGACTTTCATGAGCTTTGATGTTCTGCATGGCCACAGGCATTTTTTTAATAAGAAAGTGTCTACCTTTGGAGTAAAGGACTGAATAGATAATAAGTTGGAAATTAACAGAACCGACCTCAGATCTCGTAGTCAATACATCTTGAAGCTGCTTAGTAGCACCCATGAGTCTGGTTTTCAAGTCATCACAAACAGCTGTGGAATGGCCAGCCCTGTCCTCTGAATAGTTCCCATCAGCGATCTCCATGTTTTGAAGGGTTTGCAGATCAGACAGCCCCATATTCAGTCCCGTGATATCGTTCCTTATCAACGCAGTCAACTCCTGTATTTCCACAGTCCGGTCATTGAACATTGACGATTGCTTTGCCACTGCAAATTCAACATATTTGCAGATAAACATATACCCAGTAAAAAAACACCATCCGAATTACAATCACTACATCTACAAAAATTTCAAGGATCATCATCAGTAGCATGGTTTTTTTCCTTGTCCTCATAATAGACAGATGCTTGAAGCAAAAGAGTTCCAGAGCATGACACTTGGAATTTTCCATGTTCTAAGAACCATGTCCGCAAGCTGAACTATCTCAAATCAAGCAAGAACCCATAAGTCTATTGAATGACAGATACATTATCATTCATCCTTTTCAAAATCACATGATTGCATAAAATTCCATCATCGAAATGTATTTGTTACTACTTTCCACAAGCAAGCTGCCAAATCCGTGTCTTATCTAACAACAAATGGACAATCTCGTTTAGACATTCAAAACCCTGAGCTGAATTCCACCAACCCTTCCGAATTCCCTAAATTTCTCTCGTTTTCTCAGCAACCAAACAACCCAAACGAGATCAAAGCTAATTAAGAAAAAAAAACAGAGACGAAAAACAACAGCGAGAAAGATCTGAATCGTACATTTGGCGAGCCTGGCGATCTTCTGAGACGTTTCGTGGATACCTAACCCGATCCGAGAAGCTTTCCGGTTGAATTCGGATCTTGAAGAGCCATGTTTGGAGGATGCAGGATCATGTTCAGTTTGATGAGCGGTCGAGACCGCTCCGATCTTCTTCAACGTCTGCGACAGCGACCGGAACTCCGCCGTACGATCTCTGCACGTCGACGCCATCGGACGGCCAGGATTCGATCAGCCGGACGAGCTTATTCAGTAGCAAACCGTTCCAGAAGGAATGGGGAGATCCATCATGCGAAACTACAAGGGACCAAAACAGGAGGGAGGAGGACGACAGAGAACTGCGTGTCGCCTTTATGTTTCGCAGCGGGACATCTTGCTGTTTAGCCAGCCACCGAACCGCGTGCCGTTTTGTTGATTCGGTGGTCCAAGTGCACGACGTTTAGAATTCATTCATTAGAATGGGCCGAGAATATGAATACTAAACTTGGGCCTCATTTTGTGAAAAGCCCATCATCCTTACAACGCTTTATAACCGTTAGATCATCTAATGGAGCAAGAAGACGCTGACCGTCGGATCATCTACTAAAAAAATCGGGATCCGTTCATCGATGGAGCAAGAAGACTCTAAACTAAAAATCGGGATCCATTTTTTTAATAAAAATGTTATGTTCAGATTTTTTTTTCTAAACCAAATAATGAAAATTAAAACCTAATAAACCAAACCCAAAATCGAATTTTCATACGTCCAACTCTATTCAAAAGAATATAATATCTATTGGGAAATACATATATATGTGTGTAGTATATACATAGATACATATATGTGCGTGTGTATGTATACGTAACAAGAGCAGACCATTAAAGTTTCAGAGATGATAATGCAGTTAATAAACTAAGTCGTAATATTAGGAGAGAGAGGGGCAAGTCGGTCCAAACTCCAACGACAAAGACAACTCAGTATTATTAGGCAAAGTTTAAGTAATTTCTATTTAATTAACTAACCTTTAATCATCAGATGTGAATGATTATCTCTTTCACAAACCACGCTTTTTAATACGTTTTAATTATGTCTAAACGTAATTATGTCTTAGGTGGGATTTCCTGCGTTGTCGTATTTTCATTTCCTGATGTATATATTTTTATTATTACGTGAAATATAATACGAGTAAACAAATAACAAAATATTTCATAATATGGAGTTAATACTGTATCATGTTCCATCACTAATGTAAAATTAGCTTTTCGGAGGAGGCTATTTGAATTAAAATTATTACCACTATTCATAAAAAATAAAGTTTAATGCGGTGTTTGCGAATCCCAACTTTTATTTTATTTTTACAAAGTTAGATTAGGTATTTGGGTTCAATTTTCAAATATGTACTAGTGAAATGAATTGAATAACACGTATGGTCATATAATCCTATTTTAACCGAATTTTATTTTTAAAACTGATTTAATGTGATTTTATTATAACTAAATTAATCAAGTTTGGGTATAAGATTAGAAAAAACGAACAAAACAAATTTTTTAAATAAATACTTTTTTTAATAAAATACAAACTGGAAAATGGGTAGAAATCGAATTGATATAATTTTTTATAAGAAAAATGGAAATTAAATTTCAAGGTGTGTAAAATGGAATATAACCAAAAACTAAAATATTTCAAGATGATTCTTTTGTAACTGTTATATTCGAACCATATACAATTTACCTACCATTCAAACTATAAACCCTAAATAAGCAAACTATCGCATTAGATGATGGTAAAAAAAAAACTACTCAATTTAGTTTTGTGTTCGGTCCACTTCGTTATGATTAATTATTTCTAATATTATATATTGTATTACCTTCATTACATGATGCATAATGTAGTATTTTCAACATTATCTATATTGGATATCGACATGCTACTTTATCCTAAAGTTTATACGCGCCAGGTCACATTACATCATCATGATGAAACCTAAAACCATATATTATACAGGAATCGGTATATATGTTATCCATGCATGCCGGTCTCGCTAATTATAACCATATGTTAAGCTGTCATTACATGATTAATCACTTTTATATTAACTTAATTCACAACTTTACCTGTAAAGTTTACTAACAAACGTTGAAAATACATACAGAATTACGAGTTTAATCTTATAAAGTTCATTACGTTTCAAGTCCATCTATGTGTCGATTTTCTTGTAATATTCTATTTCGTTTTATATGCGATTTTCCAAGTGGAAAGTATTTTCTGAATCTTGATTAAATTATACACTAATGTCTTGGTTATATTATATAATGGACGGTGGCGGGTGGTTACTAGCAAACATCAGCCTTGAATTTTGTAATCAATATTTTGTGTATATATTTGTCACTGGAAGAACTGTTATATATTGTGTTCGTATCATTAATAATATCAAATTCATATACGATTGAAATTGTCTACCCATAGTCCATTTTATGAACTCGCACCATGTAGATGATATCTAAATTATGGTGCAAATCCATAATAACACAATTCTGGACTACAGATGTATCATGTATGTATTCATTTATTTTATATATGACTAAACCAAAAATAAAAAATTTAGGGACTTACTTGAGGGTTAACTTGTTTTTTTTTTTAAATTTATTTTATGATCGTCAACGAAAGAGAAGTGAATTAACTATTTTCTTTTTTTTGTTGTTGAAATTAGATGATAAAGTTTTTTAAATGAAAAAAAAAACTTTCCCAAACAAAATTATTGCATAAAATAATGTATTATAAACAAAAGGGCGCTGAAAAAGAAAACGACTGATAGCTCACTTAACAATAATTACAAATTAAACTAATCTTAATTACAATTAAGCAAAAGGGTCCCACCATCTCTCATCCTCTATCCCCTCGCACCAAAATCTCTCCCTCTATATAACCCCACAAAACCACCACCGTCCGATCCAAACACACACACAAAAACCAACGGCCAAGATCCCATCTTCCGACCACCGGAAAAACACAGAGCAGCAACGACATGGAGGGCAAAGAAGAGGACGTGAGGGTCGGAGCCAACAAGTTCCCGGAGAGGCAACCAATCGGGACGGCGGCTCAGAGCCAGGACGAGGGCAAGGACTACAAGGAGCCGCCGCCGGCGCCACTCTTCGAGGCGGGAGAGCTGACGTCGTGGTCATTCTACCGAGCCGGCATAGCCGAATTTATCGCCACTTTCCTCTTCCTCTACATCTCCATCCTCACCGTTATGGGCGTTAAGCGCGGTGACTCCATGTGTGCCACCGTCGGCATCCAAGGTACACACACACACATATATATATATATATACTTATATTGTATTTACCGAAAGTTAATTTAGTGTTATATAATTTGTGGGTTTTGTATGTAAGTTAGAGATTTTATATTATGATCATTTTAATAGCGTATGATGACATTATACGCTATGCATGCCGCAGTCGGCATACGTATATATATCTGTATAGTAACTCTAGTATTATGTAAATTCTCTGTAATTTTTGGTAATATAGAAATTTAAAAAAATTATGATCATTTTAATAACACATGATAACATTTGTGTGCCACGGGCGGAATCCAATACACACACACATACACATATATATATATATATATTTATTCTATATGTGGGTTCTTCGTAATTAATGGTAACTTATGATGACATCTTATTGACAAATATTTCAACATAAAAGGAATCGCATGGGCGTTCGGAGGAATGATATTCGCTCTGGTGTACTGCACGGCGGGGATATCGGGCGGGCATATAAACCCGGCAGTGACGCTGGGACTGTTCCTGGCTCGGAAGCTGTCGCTGACGAGGGCGGTGTTCTACATGGTCATGCAGTGCCTTGGAGCCATCTGCGGGGCTGGCGTCGTGAAGGGCTTTCAGGGCAAATCCAACTTCCAAAGCCTCGGCGGCGGAGCCAACGTCGTGAACCATGGCTACACCAAGGGCGACGGCCTCGGCGCCGAGATCATCGGTACCTTTGTCCTCGTCTACACCGTCTTCTCCGCTACTGACGCCAAGCGTAGCGCCAGAGATTCTCATGTTCCGGTAATTTAATTGTTCTTAATATAATTTATAATGATGTTTTCAGATTTAGTGGTTAGTATAGAGATGGATATTTAGAGTTTTGGTTGAAGTTTTGTTCGGTTAAAAAAAATATATATATATATCTGTTTTGTTTTTATATTGAATTTCGTTTTTATTGATAATTATACTTATTTCCCAAAAATTAATTTTGTTTTCGATTAGTTTTATATTATGTTTACATTTTTTTCAGTTTTGATAAAAAAATATACGTGATTTTTCATTTCGGATTTGTTGGGATTTATTTTTTTATTAATAAAAAATTAGTTTAAAAAAATATTTAATTCGGTCATGTTTATATTATGATCGGATTTTCGATTTTTCAGGTTTAATAAACATTATAAAAAATATTTCAGGTTTTATATCAAATTCAATTCGAACCCATACAATTTTGCATGACCAAACCGAAATAGCCATGAAAAATGGCGATTTTACCACTATTACCGGACATACCACATCGCATGTATAACACACACATGTCAAGTTTGGTCTGTGTTACGATGCTAAAAGAGATTTTGTATTGGTCGTAATGGCAGATTTTGGCGCCACTGCCGATCGGGTTCGCGGTGTTCCTGGTGCACTTGGCGACGATTCCGATCACCGGAACCGGCATCAACCCGGCTAGGAGTCTCGGAGCCGCGATCGTCTACAACAAGGACCATGCATGGGATGACCACGTAAGCCTCTTAATCATCTCTATTTATAATTTTTTTTTTATAAAAACTTTCATTGTTTTTATAGAATATCTTTATTTAACTAATTAATTGTGGGGAAAACAAAATTGGAACAGTGGATTTTCTGGGTGGGGCCGTTCATCGGAGCGGCGCTGGCGGCGTTGTACCACCAAGTTGTGATCCGGGCCATCCCCTTCAAATGAATTAATCATCACTCCTTTGTATAAATATTTTGAAAAAAAATCTTATTATCATTAATGGTTTTATGGTGAAATAATATCTCTTTTTATTTGGAAAAAATAACAACGAAAAAATCGATGTGCATGGCCCGTTTTCGTTGTAATTTTTTACCTTGTTTTTGTCTCTTTGAATTTTCTTGTGAGCTGGTTGGTGGTGTTTTGTTGTTGTATCCTTCTGCATTAAATGTGTACATTTTTATTATCACTAACTACTACTCCATCGTGTGTGTATATATATATTATAATCCCAATGTTTAAACTCTTGGAATCAGTCTTTAATCACACAATTAATTGCGAATCGAATCCAAAATCTCGAAATCATTTTATCTATCTCTCCGTCACTGAACTACCAACTAATAGGTCATATATATATATATGTATATTGTATACTATACACATTATATATATATATATCTTAGTGGGCCAATGCCAATGGCACTCCAAATTTGGATTGCCTTGTGTGGATTATATATCAAGATTGATTCATTGTTTAAGTAGTTCAACCGGTGAAATAAAACGTAAATAGTTTATTCCACTTCGAATTCGAACCTCAAATACGGAGAGTTATTGTTTCCCGTTCCTAAGATTAGTTTGGAGTTTAGTATTTGGATACCCGCTTATAAAAAAAAAAAAAGATTGGTTCATTGTTATTTTTTCCGAATAATATTTCATTTGGTGATTGGCACAAGTCAAAGGTTTATCTTTTTCGTCTTATATATATATATATATATATTATAAGTTGATAATAAATAAATTAAAAAAAGGTAGAAGAAGTTGGATGAACATGATGATGAGATGGAATATACTGTGAGGATATGCTTTTATATTGGGATGGCCATAGTTTATGTAAAAACATGCATGTCACCAAACTGTAGCTGAAAATGAAATAAACTATATATTAATAATATAGTAATCGGTTTGGACATCTGGGCTATTCTTGATCCGTATAAATGTCATCTTTTACAAGAAACCAACACGACGACGTTTTCGCCGATCTCTTTGTGGGGATGATATAGAAAATAGGCCTCTTGATATTGGACATTTACAAAAGCCCAATTAGGCCCAATTGCTAAAGGCCCATTATAATTCTGTTTGAAGTCGCAAATATATTCATTTTTTCAAAAGAAATAAAAAAAATAAAAGAGAAATAACGAGATTTTTGCAGGGCTTTTTCCTGGAGGAGGGAGAAGGCGACGAGCTCGGGGGTTCTATGCAATCGTGCCGGGTAGTTTGAATTTCCCGGTGATGGATGTGAGATTTCAGCTATTTCTCATCTTCCTCGCCGTTACGATGGAGTTTACGGTGGCCGGAGCCGTAGGCGTGAACTGGGGCACGGCGGCGTCGCACCCTCTTCCGCCGCCGAAGGTCGTGGAGCTCCTGAAATCCAACGGCATTTCCAAAGTGAAGCTCTCCGATGCAGACCCAGACGTTCTCCGAGCTCTTTCTGGGTCCAACATCGGTGTAGCTGTCGGAATCCCTAACTCCATGCTCAAGAGCTTGAACGCCTCGAGGAAGCTCGCCGAGAGCTGGGTTCATGACAATGTCACTCGCTACTTCGACAAAGTTCGAATCGAGTGCGTTCTTCGTTTCTTCCACTTTTCTTGTAATTAGACTAAGTTCTGGGTTCTGGTTTCTACGAAATTCGAATTTGGGTTCTTGTTCTGGAACTGAAAGTTTCCATTTTTTCCTTCCAATTTTGTGTTCGTAAGCTGTTTGTTCCCCAGGAAAATGCTTCGTGGTTTCTGGGTTCCTGTCAACGTCGCCCCATTTTTCCAATTTTTCTTTGGGCGTATCTTGAAAGTTCATTGGCTTTTCTCCCTCAAATTGAGGGCAATCCCTAACTTCCATGTTTGCTAATCTCTCTGTTGCTTGGTTTCATCAGAACATATGCACCCATAGCGGGAAACACTCGCGCAAATTTGTTTCATCATCAGTACATTCTCAGTAGATTTTTGTTTTGAAGCTGATTTGTAAAATTTACAGCTCCTTACTTTGATCTATTTCTGTCAGTATGACTCAAAATTCATGTATTTTGAAGGTTTCTGTCGCTCGGATTATCTGCAGGTACATTGCGGTAGGGGACGAGCCATTTCTCCAAAGCTATGGCGATCAGTTTACGCCCTTTGTCATTGGAGCGGCCATGAACATCCAAAGCGCTCTCGCTAAGGCGAGCTTAGCCGGCGAAGTGAAGGTCGTTGTACCTTGTAGTTTCGACGCCTTCGTCTCGGGATCTGGCCGGCCATCTGACGGGCTCTTCAGGAACGAGCTCAACAAGACGATGATCGAGCTCCTCTCCTTTCTCTCGAAGCATCATTCCCCATTCTTCGCGACCATCTCTCCTTTCCTAACTTTCCACAAAAACAAGAACGTCTCTCTCGAGTTTAGCCTCTTCAAAGAAACAGCACAACCCCATAAAGACGGCCACAGAGTTTACAGAAACAGCTTTGAACTGAGCTACGACACTCTGGTCTCGGCATTAGCCAAGCTCGGGTTCCTGGACACAGATATCGTCGTGTCAAAGATCGGTTGGCCAACAGACGGAGCGGCCAATGCCACATCATCGATAGCCGAGACCTTCATGAAGGGTCTGATGGGTCACCTGAAGAAAAACTTGGGCTCTCCTCTCCGCCCACATAACCCTCCTCTCGAAACCTACGTTTTCAGCCTCTTGGACGAAGATCAAAGAAGTTTGGCTTCCGGAAACTTCGAGAGGAACTGGGGAGTGTTCACATTCGACGGGCAAGCCAAGTACAGTGACCTCAGCTTCGTCCCGAACTCGAAGAGGAATCTCGTGAACGCGAAGAACGTGCAGTACCTTCCTCCGAAATGGTGCGTAGCCAACAACAACAGAGACCTGTCCAATGCCTCGGCCCGAGCCATGGAGGCATGTTCAATGGCAGACTGTACGGCGATACTGCCAGGTGGGTCGTGCTCAGACATGGCGTGGCCAGGGAATGTGTCGTACGCGTTCAACAGTTTGTATCAGCAGACCGATCACAGGGCAGAGAGCTGCGACTTTGGGGGGCTCGGTCTGATCACGACCGTCGATCCGTCTTCGGATAGTTGCAGGTTCTCGATTCAACTCGACACTTCTGGTTCATCTTCTCCGATTGTTCTCCTACAGGACTTGGTGTCGGGTCCCCTCGTGTTGTTTGTGTTCGTGTTGCACGGGAACTTGTTTCTGTTTTGGCTCTGATATTATCATTTTAATATTACCTAACCTAACCATAATATTATCATTGCAAAACATATGCAATGTTGCTAATGGATTTTGGCATTTTGGTTTTCGATTCGGGTTTGGATAGATTATTATTGATTTTAAATTTTTTTCGATTTTAAAAAATCTGTACTTATTGGGTTTTTTTTGTTAGATTCAAATTTCATTGAGAAAAATTCTTAAGTTTTTAAAAATCAATATTTGTTTTTATATTAAATTTAATTTGGTATTATTAAGATTGATTCGATTTTAAATAACAAAATAAATGAACACCCTAGTTTGTTAAACACATAATCAGTTTAGATTTTGAAATTTGCTTCATATTTGTTTTTTGTCACTTGCCATAGGAAAGTTAGTTAATTATATATATATATATATATATATATATTTTTTTTAAATGCAGTCTATTATTTTCTGTAATCGAATTAAAAATTAGTGGAAAAAAGTCTCAAAGGGTCATATAGTTGGGCTCATCATTTTGAAAGGCCCATTGTAAATATATACGGCCCATAATAGTTTCCTCGAGAGCCCAAAAAAATCTGAATGAAATGACAACTGCTGAAAATTAAATAGAAAAGCAAAAGAAGAAATATTTTTGAAGGGCTTTTCCTGGAGACGAAGCAAACTCGCGAGTTCAAGTTGATTCGATTCTCTCCGGCCAAGATCGAGTCGCGTCGTGGAATCTGGTTTTCCGGCGATGGATGTGATAAAGACGCAGCAGATATCGGCGAGGACGATCGAGAAGGTGATTGTTCACCCACTCGTATTGCTCAGCATCGTCGACCACTACAACCGCGTCGCCAAAGACACGCGCAAGCGCGTCGTCGGCGTCTTGCTCGGGACCAGCCACCGCGGCACCGTTGACGTCACCAACAGCTACGCAGGTGTGCCCTAATTCTCCTTTTCCCCTGTCGTGTACTTCGATCTCGTCGCCTCATCTTATGTCAGATCTCTCCGAATCTGTTCGCGTTTTGTTGCCGTGGAAATCGGTTTTTTGGGTACTTTTTGTCTGACATTTCCTCCGTTTCTGTGCGTTTCGTGGGTTCATTCTTATAGGTCTAGTAATTGGCAGCAATTTAGGGTTGTGGTTACTGAATTGTCTGCTTGGAGTTTGATTTTCGGTTCACTTCCCGTTTAGGGTTTTCAGGATTCAGTCAAATTAAAGTAAAAGATAATCTCTTTGTCGATTTTAGGTACTTTTTGGGTACTTTTTGTCTGACATTTCCTTCGTTTCTGTGCGTTTCGTGGGTTTATTCTTTTTGGTCTTCATGGTGAGTTTAGTAATTGGCAGCAGTTTAGGGTTGTGGTTGCTGAATTGTCTGCTTGGAGTTTGATTTTCGGTTCACTTCCCGTTTAGGGTTTTCAGGTTTCAGTCAAACTAAAGTAAAAGATAATCTCTTTGTCGATTTTAGGGTTCATTTTAGCTCACGGGTGTTCATTGCTCTGGACATTTTTCGAGGAAACAGTTGCTTACACATGGCTTGTTTGATTTGCAGTGCCCTTTGAGGAAGATGACAAAGACCCAAGCATTTGGTTCCTTGATCACAACTACCATGAGTCGATGTTCCATATGTTCAAGAGAATCAATGGTATTGCTTCGTAAAATTGCTAACTAGATTACTTTTGCTAGGCATAGAATCTCGTTTTAACAAACTAAATCTTTGCTTCCAGCGAAGGAGCATGTTGTGGGTTGGTACAGCACAGGTCCTAAACTTCGGGAGAATGATTTGGATGTGCATGCATTGTTTAACAAGTAAGACACCCTATCTACCGGCATTATTTCAATGCCCTGAATCATGAGTCAGTCTGGTCATAATTGATAGTACTGTTGATGGTGTTAGGGTCTGTTTAAGTTAATATCATACTATTTTATTGGCAGAGGCGGTCTTTCTTTCTCTCTCTCTCGTGCCTTTTTCATTTGGCCCTGTAGCTTTGTGTTCGAATTCTTGTTTAAGCTCTTATATATGGTGCTGCAGCTATGTTCCGAACCCAGTGTTGGTCATAATTGATGTCCAACCTAAAGAACTTGGGATACCCACAAAAGCATACTATGCAGTTGAAGAGGTGAAGGAGGTAACAATAAGAGCTCTTTCTAACCCTCTCAAACGGTTCAGTTGTGTCAGACATTATTTATCTTTTCATCTTTATGTTAGTTGGTGTTTGTATTCATATCCTCTACGAGGTTGATATATACTGCTATGTGCACATATATAATATATACAGAATGCTACTCAGAAAAGCCAGAAAGTCTTCATCCACGTCCCCACTGAAATTGCTGCTCACGAAGTCGAGGAAATTGGTATGTCTCAAGTCTTATTATGGTTGGATTTGTTCTGGTGCATGAATGATGGAACCGTCTCGTTTGTAATTGTTTCCGAGGAACATCATCGTCTCATTTCCATTTGCCTGGTTTATACGGTTCGGATATGAACAGGTGTTGAGCATTTGCTCAGGGATGTAAAAGACACAACTATCAGCACCCTTGCAACCGAGGTTTTCATCTTTTCTACGATTCTCGATGCTTCAATTTTGTGCCACACCTTAAATGCTTTACTGAAATGGTAATGTACATCCTTGCTTCATGCTCGAGGAAACTGAAATTGCACGAGTTTTGTCCGACATCATCAGGTCACCGCAAAACTTACTGCTTTGAAGGGGTTGGATGCACGTCTTCGGGAGATCAGGAGTTATCTCGACCTTGTTATCGAAGGAAAGCTCCCTCTAAACCATGAGATTTTATACCATCTCCAGGTTTGAGTTCTTATAACTCGTGGATGTTCTTTATTATCTTTTCATTAAACGATTTCGTTCTACAAACTATGGTTTGGATTTTGTTCTTTGCTATTCTCTTTGGCTGCTGTTGTGTATTTTCATCTTATGCTATATTCCTCTGATATCTTTTGTAGGACATATTCAACTTGCTTCCCAACCTCAACGTGAACGAGTTGGTTAAGGCTTTTGCAGGTAAGCTTCTGCCTTCATATATTTTTTTCCCAAGCAAATATTTTCTTGACAGGTTTTCTTTATTAATATTCAATATTTTGCAGTGAAAACGAATGATATGATGCTGGTCATCTACCTTTCTTCGCTCATCCGAAGTGTAATTGCTCTCCACAACTTGATCAGCAACAAGGTTAGATTATTGACTGTTTCTCTCGTGTTCGTTTGTTTCGATTACGACACAGGAGTCAGGACAAGGTTAAAACCGAAATATCAAATCTATAGGCACCAGTTTCTCTGACTGTTTGAAGGGTATCTTACCTAAAAATGTTACATTTCAGTTGCTGAACAAGGAACATGAAAAGGCCGAGGACTCGAAGCCTGTTGCCATACCCGCAACAAGCGGGAGCTAAACATCGTATTTTTTTTTTTGCACTCGGGTGTTCTAATCGGGGGATATGTCGGGTTACCGGTTACCTGTGACTTGCTCACTGTCCCCCCCCTCGGACATGTTGTGTTGTTCAGAACAACAAAGACAAGAGTTGGGCAAACTAGACAGGATAGGTTTTATGTTCATTTTGGCCATCTTGTCTCTTCAAAGACGATCATTACTCTTTTGTTCTTTATAATTGTGCGCGCTTCGTCCTACCATCTCAAGACTCTCATTTGATCTTCTAGTATGTTAACCCAGGTAGGGATGGGCACGGGTAGGTACCCGAGATTTTTTCGGGTATTTGGCTTTGATGGGTACCCGAGGTATCCAGTCGATGAGGGGTGAGATTGTGACGGGTCACGTCACCGAGAATAACAAGAAATGGAGAAGGACGAGGTGTGAGTGTGTGAGGTTTTCATTCGAGAAGGTCGAGAAAAGTATACGAGGTTGGCAACGAGGACGATACACGTCTTTGTGTAGTGCTGCCGTTGCACTCGTCGTCATGCCTCCCCGTCCCCCTCGGTTTGGTCCTGAGTATCCCCATCCCCTTATCTCGGGTTAGCCGTGGGTTGGGTTCTCGCTGGACGGAAACCGAACCCGACCTTATCTCGGGTTTCTGTGGGTCGGACGCTCCCGGATCAACGGGATTCGGTACCCATGCCCAACTCAAAATTATTCGAGTTTGACCCCGAAAGATTTGAAACTTTTAGACAGTGGAATCCTGCTTACAAGTTCAATTTTAAACATCCCCAATGTTGATTTCACTTCAATGAGGTAAAGTGTTAATGCTATTTGCTTTTGGCTTCGATTCAAACAGATCGGAGCTAGCTACCGTAATTGAATGGAAATTTCTTTTGGGTATTTTCCCAAAATCCAAATGGTAAAATGGTTTCCCTCATCTCTCGTTAATGTGATATATGAGGGATTGGTATTTGATACATCATCTATCACATGTACAATTTTGGTAATAAAGAATAGAAAACGCATTATTGTTTAATTAAACTATAATTCTATGTGTTATATCACAAGTACTGTCACTGTTTTTGTACATCGTAATACGGTCCAACAAATCGTATTCACCCCGAAAAAGTTTTATGATATATCCAAGCAAGAAAAGAAAAGCATATATTTTTTTTTGTAAGAAAAGAGCAAATAATTGTCATGTTGATCTTTTTTCTTTTCTTTTCTTGAGCTTTCGTCCTTTGAAAAAGGAATTACAATTCAAATAAAATAAAATAAAAAGGAGATTTTTTGAAGGAAAATAAAGTAAACGAATGGCGTAAGCCTCCCCCCAAAAAAAAAAAATGTTTGACGATAAGGGAAAACGAACCAAGAACGTGCTTTATTACGCAATATGGCCCCTTTCTACGACCATCTTTATGAATCTATAATATATAAACATATTTTTCTATATGTATATATATGTGCGTTGCGTATTAAAATATTTGAGTTATATTATATAAATATCATGAGTTTTTATCCTTTACGTAAATTAGCTGATTATATAAATTTGCTCATGATTAGGATTAGGTTGCGAACTTGGCGTTTTGCGTAATTTTTAAATTGTTCATCGCTCCAAATGATGCCATGCTTACGTACGCCTACGTTAGTGTTATATATATATATATATAATATTGGGGGGACAAGCGGACAAAAATGATGTGTACAACGTGTTATTTGTCCTGTTATAAAGAGAAATTTGCTCGAACATATCCACCCTCTCTTGCATGAAATTAGCCTTATTAACATATTTTTTATTTTATTTTTTTGTTTTGGTTTTATAATTATGAATTTGCTTTGGTTATATATTTGATTTTTAACGTGTCTAAATTTTAATGAATTCAATTTAATTTTGATATGGCTATCATTCAACGCAAAATTATATACGTGTATAGATATATGGTCTAAAAATATTATTATGTCAAGAATTATTTTAAAATCTAAAGCATTCACTAGTTTTCCTTTGGATTAAGAATACCCACAAATTATGTACACTCATCTCCCATAATAATTTTATGTGGAAACCAAATATACAAATCTTGAATATGCAATCATTTATTTCTTTCTTTCAATTGTGTATGGTTTTTTATTTATAAAAAAAAAATCCGTGTGGATAAAGTCCTATAATGGTCATGTTGAACATATCTACATGTATACATTGACGGTGTAAATAGAATATGAACACAAGTATGACGTCAGCATCGCATTAAGGCCTTTCATTTCAAAATTGGTATGTATTAGCAGCGGCGAGGCTGTAGATGGATCCCACGCGAGCCGACGAGAAACCAAAACGGGACAAAATTGGAAAAAAATTAAATAATAATAATAATAAAAGTAATTAAGAAATTTGTTTAATATTCTGATTATTTTGTCTTAAATTTAGTATTATCTCATCTTTAATTTCTCGAAAATATGTCCGTCAAGATCGTGGTTAATTTCTTGAGGCAAACCAAAAAAGAAGAAGGCCTTCTTTCTCAATTATTCAAGATGTATTTTTTTCATAATTCTAAAAAGTGCACAAAATTTAGCAGAATTATATAGAATTTGAAAATCAATAAAATTTAGAAAATTTGAATGTCTGAAGAAAATTTAATTAATGGCGCTTATTTATTCTAAACACGCTTGTAAATTTTTTGTGTGATCTTTACCTAATTCCAACATTAACCATCAACAATATTCACCAAAGAAACAATAAATTTGAATTTAAAAATAACGAAAATAATTTTATTAGAAAACAGATCTCGTTTTTAATGGAAAATGAATTTGAATTGAATCAAACACCAAATTTGATCATAAAATATAAAATTAATCTAATTGGAAACCTCAATTTTTTTTTTTGTTACGATGGAAATTAAACCTCTATCCTACAACCCTTCGAGTCGGACACTGGACACCGAACGCCTCTCAATCCATGGACCGGACGAGAACAACATTAGGACAGTATAGCGGACCTGAGAAAACTCATCGTCCTGCGCAGTAGTCGGCAAACTATGTAGAGTAGGTAAACCAGCCTCGTAAAGCTGACCGACTCAAAGGAAATTTCTATATCTGGATTTCGAACCCACAATCTCTTGGTAGAAGGGAGTTGTCACTAACCACTAGACTGGGAACACCCCTAAAACTTCAAAATTTTCAGTCTACCAACTAAAACAATCATCAATCATTGCATTGAAGTCCTTGGAAGCTTGTATTTTGGAGGTTCGTGCAATGATTACTCGACGAACCACATAACTATTGGTTATAAGACCTTTCATGGGTTTATTCAAACTTCCCATCAATTTCAAAATAAATAATAATAATAATAATGAATTAAATTCTATAAGCGACTGACAAAATCAATTATCTCAGGTTTTATAATTGCATGAAAATAATAAGGCTTGATTCCCTTGCAGAGGCTATATACTTAAAGCTTATTACTGTTTTTGATTAAAATCGAAAGGCCTTTTGTATTTGGTCGGAAAGATAAATAATATTACAAAAGAATATTTTCTTTTTTTTTCTTTTCACACAAAAAAAGCAGTATCCTCTTATTATTTTGATTAAAACAAAAATAAAAGCTCCAAACGCGTAAAGATTCGCTCCTGATTTCTTTTTATACAAAAATAAAATCTTTTAAAAGGCTGCGTTTAGACTACAAAATCAAACGGATAATATCAGTAAATAATTGAAGTTTAAATATTTCTACACATTATCATATATAATGGACACACATCATCATCATCTTGATTTAAAACTAAATCTAACAATACATAAATTATATTCAAATTGAAATCGATATCTAAAAATCAATCAGATATATTTTTTTTCAGTCAAATTAAACAAAAAATTTAAAAAATGTATATATTTTTTTAAATAAAAATAAACAAGAATAATAGAACTCAAGCCAAAAGTTACCGGTGCAAATCCTATACGATTGCTAGAAAGATTGGGTCCTATTTTTATCTTATATGCTATGCCACATTTGCCACCAATATCTATAATGACACCTTTAAAAACACTTTAAAAAATTATTTAATGAATTTAATACTTACTACTAAATTGGGCATATATATATATATAGGTTGGTAAAACAGATTAAAAGAATGTGATTCTTTGGTCACAAGTGGAATTCAGACTCAGCTTCTATTATACTGTTTTTGTTATGAGTTAGTGGTCAGCCTTGGCCACTCTGTTCGTATTGTGTCCACCCACATGTGTCCAAACCATATATATATATATATATATATATATATCATTTCCATTTGCCTGGTTTATACGGTTCGGATATGAACAGGTGTTGAGCATTTGCTCAGGGATGTAAAAGACACAACTATCAGCACCCTTGCAACCGAGGTTTTCATCTTTTCTACGATTCTCGATGCTTCAATTTTGTGCCACACCTTAAATGCTTTACTGAAATGGTAATGTACATCCTTGCTTCATGCTCGAGGAAACTGAAATTGCACGAGTTTTGTCCGACATCATCAGGTCACCGCAAAACTTACTGCTTTGAAGGGGTTGGATGCACGTCTTCGGGAGATCAGGAGTTATCTCGACCTTGTTATCGAAGGAAAGCTCCCTCTAAACGCATATATTATGTAAAAACTCTTAAATATATTTATGTAAAATCTGATACACAGTGAAAAAACATACACACAGATATACACAATGATCCCATCATAATAATTTCTAAGAATGTGAAGAGAAACTATTGTTCTATAATAATTTGGAGTTGAAACACACACAAAACACGAACTGGGTTTCGGCATCTGATGCATGATTTCAGTTCAAAATTCCTCACAAGAACAGTGAGTTCCTGTAAGCTCCGGGACTGTAGGTGTTTTGTCCGAAGAACTTGATTCCGTTCAGGAAAGCTGCGTCGTCGTCATCTGGAGACGAAGTCGGCGAAAACAGCAGACCTGAAGAGAGGTTCTGTTCGAGAAATGCCGCATTTTCAGCTTCATTGTCTCTGAAAACCTCTGCGTTCTGATGGGTTTGAGGAAGAAAACCGCACCGATGATCAGGCAATGGACGGCTCTGATTGTTTCTTGAGTTGGCGTTCAGAAGATTAACGGTCGTGATGTCGTGGATGCTCGGTCGTCGTTTATCTTTAGCACCAGAGAGCTGTCTCTGGTAGTATTTCTGAGCGTGACTTGCCACTTGCGTCGGCGTCTTCGACACAACGAAGTTTCTCGATATGTTTCTCCAGTCGCCTTTCCCGTACTTCAGAAGCCCTAGAAGGAATCTCCTGAGAAGAGAAACGATCAGAGACAAAGCATCGTCAATATCTTGTGTCCCAAGGCAAGAAACCTAGGATCGATGTTTCAGAGTACAAATCAAGAACCATTATTACTACCTGTGCTCTTCCTCTGTCCAAGGGACACCTTTCTTCCGCTCCTGTTCGGTTCCTCTCCCTCCAATAGGTCGTTTTCTATTGGCGTCGAAATCACGGTGATCGAACCTGAAGGAGGATGGAGGGTAACCGGGAATCGGTACTCTTCCAGCCTCGATATCAAACACGTCTTCTTCAAGCTTGTTGTATTGCTTCATCACGTCAGAAACCGTCTTCCCGGGAATCATAGCAGCGATTCTGAACCATCGATCCGGTGTGTCCTCCGCATAAATGGCGAGGGCTCTCTCGAATTTCTTGTTCTCTTCTTTAGTCCACGTACCGCTCCTGTTCATAATCTCGTGCGCGAACCGATCAGACATGGAGACGTGAGATAGAGGGTGGAGAGTTTCCATTTGCTTAAGGCGCAAGAAACGTTTTCGCTACGAAGAGAGCTCGAAAAGGGTCATACTCTGGTGGTCTGAAGGTGGGGCGGTGATTTGTTAACCAGAAAGACTGAAGCTTTTTGTAGGATATGATATAGGAATCTGAGGAGAAAGGGAAATCAAAGAATCGTATACTAAGGGAATCAAGAAGCTTGCTTTGATGCGATCGGCATAAACCGACGAATCCGAAAAAGACCCCAGCTTTGAAAAGAATCCCTGAGAATCTGCAAAAGGAGAACAAAATCCGAAGCGTTTGAGGAGAAAACAAGAGAAACCCAGATGGATTTTCTCTGAGAATCGGAGGAAAAACCAGAGAATGAGCGAGAAAATCGGAGACCCAGGAGAGAAAATTGATGGGAGAGATGGAGAAAAAGGAGGGTTCTTGAGGAAGAAGGAAGAAGATGGGTGTGTGTTGTGATGTGTCTTATAGTGGTGAAAGTGATGTTTGTTCTGTAGATTTCTGCTTTACAAAGGGGAGAGAGAGAGAGAGAGAGAGAGAGAGAGAGAGAGAGAGAGAGAGAGAGAGAGAGAAGGATCTCTCTCACTCGGCCTACTTGTTCAAATTTTACGAAAAAAAGGTTCCATTACTATTACATAATAAATAAAAATACACGTTACAATACAATAATGACAATTTGATTTTCGTCTTTTTCGGGTTACGAATATAGAGATGATAATATCGTCACATAAACAAAGATATAAATACTACCAATTTTTTTTAAAAAGCTAACAATAAAAAGAAATTACAAAAACTAGGGCAAAAATAAATATTTCTTTTAACCATATTACTACATCTATTAATGTAACTATGACATATATATATATATATATATATATTTAATGTAAAACGTTCTATGAGAGATAAGATCATTTCACATTGATTGTTTTATACAATTCCACGTCAGTCGGTTCATTCACATGGTTCGAACCCAACTAGTTTTGTGGCTGCAGTGACGATACGAGCAAGTGGGACTCGCCATTTCCCCAAAACTCTAATATATAAATATACGAGGGAATAATCGGTACATGAGATTTATTAGATCCCTGGTTACAAATATTTATACAAATCCCAAAAAAAATGATGATTTATAATCATGGAATCTGGAATTCGAAATATGTTTTAAAAAAACATAATATACGTTATGTGTTATTCAGATTGTTTTTTTTTGCATTTTTTAAAAATATTGAAAAAGAATAATCATATGTTAATGGATTTTATATATGATCTATCCAGGTATCATTTGTTGTGTATAATTCTATTTTATAGAACGTTTGGATATGATAAATGATAATCACACCTTAATAAATGCTTAGTGACCTTTAATAATGCTAATGACAAAGATAAGGAGAACCGTTCTTTTTTATGGACAATATGATTTTTTTTTTATAAAAAAAAGAAACAATCATTTGGCCATAAAATTCCTCATTCACACGAGCGACGCGTCTAAATTTTTTTTTTTTATAAATATTTTGAATTAAAATAAAGCACATAAAAATTCATTACTTTCTCATGTCGGACCAATAAAACATTTTAAATTAAGAACGATATGAAGCACAACACTTTTCAAGCCCTAACTTCAAACGCAAGCAACCCTCTTCTCCTTCCTCCTCTTCTTCGTCTTTATTGAATCTCAGACAAGATTTTTTTTTTCCAGTTTCAGACACTTTTTCCCGAAAACCGAAAACCGAATTTATTCGATAGATCAATTCTTTTAACACTTAGGGAGATCGCTTGGAGGAGGAAGAAGCGTTTCATTCGGACCTTTGCCGTTTTCCACAAGAAACACCATCTTTAATCCCCACGATGTGTGCACTTCCAGATGACAATGGAAGAACCAAACCCCTGATTCGACACAAACCCGGTTTATATTTTCGATAGAATTCGTCAATCAATGCTCAAGATTTGGATAAAATCGTGTTTAATCTATTATAGAATTGTACGAGATCAACTCACCAGGATTATCGGCTCTGAACCGGATTGCAGTCCATCCCGCAGTAGGGACGCTTACGGTGTTCCTCTCGACCGGATCGACGAGGTTAAACTTCTTCGGATCATTCAACGGGTCGAAATTCCCAACGCCTTTTCCGATCACGAAAAAATTGAATCCGTGGAGGTGGGTGGGATGGCTCTCGGGTGCTATAACGCTCGTTCCTTGTATGACAAGCTGTACGGTCGAGTTATACGCGAGCCTATATGCCTTCGTTCCGTTCATCGTCCTCATATTCGCCGTGGAATTATTAGCCGTGTAGTTGAACGGGATCAAGGGTTTCCCCGGGAAATCGTCGGTGAAAACGCCGCTTATGTTGTAGTAATGAGCTTGAAGGATACCAATGGTCGGCATTACAAAGCTGACATTGTTGATATCTCCGACAGCCTTAGTGTTGTTAATGCATGTTTCGCAAGGGTTTATACCGACACCTATCGTGAAAAACAGCGAATGATCGACTCTTAACGGGACATTCGCCGGGTAATCTCTCGAGTTTAGGCTTCTGAGATTGTCTGAGAAGCCGAGAGCAACGCTCGTCGCATTTACAGGAGGGATCTTGTCTGAAACGAGGGAAGGAGACGAGGTTGTATCGTTATAATGCAAGAAAGCTGTCCCCGTTACGTTATCCACTGTGACAATCGTGTCCATGAACGGAGAGATCGTGATCAAGTACTTTCCTGAGGACTGATCTGCGGTAAGAAGAGCGTTCGTTGTCTGGCCAGGACCGAGAAACAACGTGTCTGCACTAAAGGGTTTCGTGTATGAAGCATCGACTTCGATGACAGTTAAGGTGTGGCCGGCGATCTTGAAGAAGAGCTCGTCATTCAGTGCAGCATTGATGATCCGTAACATGTACGTTTTCCCGCTCTCGACATGCAAAGTGTAACCTGAAATAACCGAAAAGATCGTAAATTTTCATCAGTGGAATGAGATCCGACATGAAGAATCAGAGACAGAGATCCGTTACCGGGAGAGTTACAGCCCAAGAGAGGACCGGACTGTCCATTAATGGTGTGAGCATCTGAGACATTAGGAGGTAAACCGGTGAATGTGGACTGATTAATCACAGCCTCAACGTCTGATTTCCACCATTCTCCTGCATCAATCCATCAAAGAAACAGTTCTGAGAATCCGAATTACGATCTAATAAGGGCCGATACCCGATCTCAGATCGGCTTATATGCTCACCGAAAATGATGATTTTCTCCTTGTGAGGCCGGGGAAAAGGGTAAGCCACTCGGTGTCTGGGCAAGATGACGATGGCGCCGTGAACCGTCGCCCTTAGCCACGAGATGTGGGCGTGCCAGAGGAGTGTTCCTCGTTGGCCCGTGAGGGTAAAGTTGTAAATAAAAGTTCCTCCCGGTTGGATCGGACATTGAGTTATATAGGCCGGTCCATCTGACCATCCTGTCCTAAGTTGCTTCACACCATGCCTGCAAGACCAAGAGAATTACAAGACTAAGCCCCTGAACCCGAATTTCGGATAGCCATCGATCTGCATCGGGCATCCAAATTTCGGATACTGACCAGTGTATGGTAACATTGTAGTTGACATGGTTCGTGAGGTTAACGATGACTTGGTCGTCTTCCCTCGCGTAAAGAGTCGGTCCAGGGAACTTCCCATTGACGGTGACTATTGATTTCGTTGAACAGAGCTTAGTTGTGTTCTTCATCACCACCTGCTCACAGTTTTTTTTTTTTAAATTCATTTCCGTCAGGACAAGACACTGTTAACAGTGGAAAAGGAAGACTCACATCGAACTTGTACCGGCGAATCTTCGCATCAGCCAGAACCAGAAAAGCCAGAGCTAAGAGAAGAAGCGTTAACTGGACAGAGGAAGCCATTTTCTTGAACTCTGAGTTCCGACAGGCGAATCTATGACACAGCTTTAAATGGAAGTTTATGCTGCAATGTCCTTGTAATAAGTTAGGTGGACTTATAAAATCTTCTGGGTTTCATCATTTTTTTTTTTCTTTCTTTTTTTTTTACTTCAAAACTACACAAAGAAGGTGCTGAAACTGTTGCAGCCATTTTTTCAACTCGGACTGAAGTTTACTTCTCGTTTGCGAGAATGGGACAAGCCCTGTTCCTGTTCCCATCTAGATGGAGCTCAAAGTGATTACTTGTAGAACAAGTAACTCGGGAAAAAAGTTGCAGCGTAGCTTTCATGAAGGTGCTGCGAAGTAACACAGTCGTCTGTATTAGCCTCAGTTTCAGCACATCTTCAAACTTTTCATCAAATCTCACCTCCCATTTGATGGAATCTTCCAGAAACCAGAGCTTCGCTTCGGTTATAATCCAAAGCTACAAAATGTCGGAGAGATTGAAATATTTGGTCTGAAACAAAAAGACTCGGCATTTACTGCAACTTGGCACTTCAGGCTTTGATTCTTACATCATGTTTTCTCAATCCGGAATGGCACACGGTTAACGGTTAACAATTTCGGCATATCTATCGATGGAAACGAAGTATGAAAGGGGGCATTTTTCTTGGCTAAAGACTTACAGAAGGACCGCCGGACAGAAGTCTCTGCAACCAAGCAACTCTCAAACCCGGTTTCTTCAAATTCAGGAAGATCTCTCTGTATTCTTTCTTGAGGAATATGTCCAGCGCGAACAAGTAGAGATCACTCCCTTGCTCCACCTCTTCCATCGCATCAAGGCATTCAATGCACTCCCCGATCGAGTATTGAAGCTTTTCCGATACGATAGGGACAGCCATCGGGCTCTCGTTCACCGTGACATTGCTCCGGCACTCGACAACCTCGAACTGCTGGTTGGCTTCCCTGTCCATGGGAGCTGCCTCATCTTCTTGCAACCGAGATTCTGAGAAACCGCCATTTAACCTCGGGTGGATAGTGGGTGAAATGTCTTCTCCATCTGGACTGGTTATGGCTGCTTCGTTCATGTGCAGGACTGATAGTGGAGTCGGGTCATGGAAATGCGGCGTTTCAGAACGAGAACGGAGTTTCTTGCGCTGAGGAGGCGGAGAATATGGAGCTCCAGGTTCTATGACTCCATGAAAGATGATTGCCAGCTTATCAGGATGAGGAATTTGCTTGTTTCTGAATTGTGATGCTCTTGGATTTATCTAAGAAAACCAGAAAGACCCAATCTTTCAAAACTCGCGAAATAAGATCTATTCCGAAAATTAGTTGATGAAGTTATTTGGCATTACCCGTAAATAGCTTCGCCACTCCTCGTCTGTTGCACCAAATGTACGAGTATCCGGATCCCATTTCAGACTACTTATACCGACGACTTGACACCAGATTTTCCACGATTTCCTTGTGCAATCCCAGTGGTTTTTCAACTGCGCTCTCGTATAACTTAAGCCCGTCTTTTCATTGATAGTCTCAAGAATCGTCTTCCATCCCTCCTTGGTAAAATGTGAATCCGGTCTACTTCCTCTCAGAGTCTCTTGCATCAACAGATCGAGAAACAACTCATGCGTGGACGGAGACCAATACCCTTTCGTTTGCGGGGTTGGTGAGTTAGACATTCT
>NW_010965775.1:1987980-2014691 GCF_000463585.1 Tarenaya hassleriana
GAATTTCACAAATTGAGTTCGAGGAACCAGGTGTTTTCCCGCAACTTCATCATCCGTGGCATCTACATCGTTACCCACAAAGATCATTTCAAGTTTCCCGAGGTACAGAGGAGGATTCAACCGATACTGCCCAGCATCGGGGTTATCCTGCCACATGACAAAGCACGTTAGCCATAAGAACACCAATCTTCAAGGTAACAAGAGTTGGATTTGGATTGGACCGGTCAGGCATTTCACCGAACCTGTAAATAACTGTCCCAATCTTCATCGGTGGCCCCAAACGTGTTAGTCTCGGGATCCCACTTCATATAACTGCACTGGACAAGCCTACGCCATATCTTCCACTGCCTTCCCATTGTATCCCAATGGTTTTTGAGCTGCATTCTATCGTAATTGGCTCCCGTCTTCTCCTGAAAGGATTCCAATATATTCCTCCATCCTTCTTTAGTGAAATGCGTTCCGGGTTTATTCCCCAGCAGCCTCTGCTCGACGCATAAATCCACAAATATTCTGTGAATATCGGGGTCCCATACCGCCTTAGCCCTCATCTCTTTTCTTCACTACATGTAAAAAGAGAACTCATTTATACAAAAGGCATCCTATGGAGAAAGATTAAGCAAATACATGACAGAATTCTCGTATCAAGTTTGAATGTCCTTAGAAGATCATAGAACCTTGAAACTAACACAGAATGCAAACCGCAGAATCAACCTCGGAGACATATCAATGCTGGAATACATTATGTGTATATATACATTGTGCGTGTATGTATAATACATTCGTAAATCACACAGTGATTCATCAAGACACATATGTATTCTATGTTCTAAGACTAACGCAAGTGAATGCATACACCATTACATACACACAAACACTCTGCACAAACAATCACGTCAAGTTTCAGACAGAGCAAGCAACAAAAAAGAAACAGGCCCACAAGTCCAATCGAAACGCGAGAATGGGAATGGGATGAAACCCTAATCGGAGAATTAAGGGTCACGAACAACGGAGGGCATCAAGAGCGGTCGTCCAAGCGGAAGAAGAATAAGAAGAAGGAAACGTTACCGGGAAAATAGCGACAGCGTTTGGGGCGTGAAACAGGACGGTGGCTTTTACGAAGCCGATCGCGATTTTCTTCGATCTCTCCCTTTTTTTGGCGTTCGCAGTTGCGCCGCACGAAACGGAGGTTTTCTTGCTTTTCTTCGGAATAATGGACCGGGTTGGGCCGCAAATGATTTTGGCCCGTTCGTATCGGTTTAGACCGGTTTAATCCGGTTTGAGGACAAAATTCCTTTTTTCTCGAAGGGCAAGTTATGGAAACAATTTCTAGATTTCGACGAGCATTTTAGACGACAGAGAGGCGATTTTATACTGTTTTTGGTCGGTCCAATGTGCTGCCATAAAAATGATATGAAAATTGCATCTATGTAAAATGGCAAATCACTAATTAGCATAGCGTATAGAAATAAAAAAGTCAAATCCCCATTTTGAAACAAAATTTAATTGCTTACTAAAAACAAAAATAAAACAGCAATATTTGTCGATCATTATCACTAGTAGGGTAGATATTTTTGGTAAATATTTCGGTTTCATGATCTTTAATTTGTTTTTTTATTTTATTTTATTAAAATTATATTCATTTTCCGTTATTTTGATTATTTTAGGTTCTTTGAGAAGGTGACTATCATTTAATAGGTTCATTTTTAAAATTTTGTGTTAGAATTTTATTCCAATTTGCAATCCAGCATTTATTCAGAGTATATGTGTATATTTGAATTCGAAATTCATCGTTGATATTAGAAGATGAGTGTTTTGTTACGGTTATTCAGAATCGAATAGTATCGAACCAGTTTAATATATTTTTTTTAAATCAAATTTTCTAAAATTAAACAGAATCGAACCGAATTTAAAAAAAAATCACAAAAATCTAAATTGTCTTAGAAAAATCTAATTTTTTTAATAAAAACCGAAACATGATCGATTTGGAATCGAAGACGAACCGAATTCGAATATAATATAATAACCGATTGATAAATATTTTTGT
Organism: Tarenaya hassleriana; assembly: GCF_000463585.1. Taxonomy (NCBI): domain Eukaryota; kingdom Viridiplantae; phylum Streptophyta; class Magnoliopsida; order Brassicales; family Cleomaceae; genus Tarenaya; species Tarenaya hassleriana. The sequence goes on from NW_010965775.1 coordinate 1,990,025, forward strand.
AAAACTGAAACAGTAGAACCAAATTATTTTCAAGCCAAACGGAAACCAAATATCGAAAAGTTGAAGAGAGAGGGGGTCGAGTCGAAATTGGTCAGAAGAATGAATGTTGGAGTAAAAATGTGTGGTTGGACCGTTGGTTTAGCCATCTCATCTCATCTCATCATCACTTCGACAACTTCAGTGAAATGTCCCAACTCTCTCTCTCTCTCTCTGAAACATGACGACAAGACATGTTTCAGACAGAACTCTCCTGTCTGATTTCTATTTTTGGCTTTGGTTTTCTTTCCATTTTTAGTTATCCTTTCTCTCTCGTCAGACTCAAACTGATGAATGCTCTGCTTGAAGATTCTCCTACGACCCCCCACCCAAAAAAAAGAAAACACAACCTGAGATTTAAGGAACATATCTTACGATACAGTTGTGTTTGATTAATGTTGCTCAATGGCAGATCACAGATGCAAGAACAACCTGAATAAATGCAAAAAAAAAGAAAAAGAAAAAATCCTTAGCCCTTTCCATTAATTAATTAACCCAAAACGTAATGAATCAAAATGGCTAAATCTCTCTTTACCCTTAGAACAAACCTACAATCAAAACAACAGAGAATTCCAAAGGGAATCAAAGAAGAAGAAAAAGAATCACTTATTTGGAGATCCTCTAAATTCTTTTTTTTTTTGGGCAATCATCCTCTGTGCTCTGCTTCTGGTGTTGCTTCCTTTTTGTTAAGAGGAGAGGCGCCCATCCATTACAGGCAGAAGAGCAAGGGGATGCTGTGTAAGGATTTGCTCACAACAGCAAAGAGACTTGCCCCTTTTTTTCCCAGATTGAAGAAAATATAAAAACATATATCTATATATATATATATATATATGAAATGAAGAGAGTCAAGTATATGGAGGAATGATGAACTCAGGTGTCGGTTTTTTTCTTTTCATTTGCTTCTTTTCTTGGCTTCGCTGTAAAGAATCACCCCACAGACCGTGAGAGCGTAACCGAGCATTCCAGTCACTGAGACGGGATTCCTGAATATTAGAATCGAGATCACCACTGCCACCGCGCCTTTGGCATTCCCTAGCACCTGTCATGCCGATTCATTTTCATGAAACCATGGATGATATCCTATAAGTTCCATGCAAAATTTCCGAGAAAAAAAAAAAACAAGAAAACTCGAGTAGGGGAAAGTGGTCCATGGAAACTGATGGAAGAGAAGAAACAGCTAAAAACGTTTACAACAAGGGGATGTTGGGGAGAGGCAACATGTGATACAATTCCAAAAGGGTCCTTCTGTCAATAGCTGATGGGTCACACACAAGATTACGACTTTATAAACATCGAAGGAGTTGTCCGATACCGATAAGCAAATCATTAGGGGTTTTTTTAATGCTACTGGATTCATCCGACTAGAATGTGTATGCTCTTTGACACAGGAAGTTGGGATCTTCAGCAAAAGATGCCACTAATAAAAATGCAGGCAAAAAGATTGAATGTTGGGAGAGATACGGAGGTTACCTGAAGTGTCAAGGCGCTGGTGTGTTTGGTGACCAAGAAATTGGTCAAGTTCACGAAATACGCAAGGGCTGAATTGAACAGAAGATACCAAATTATTCGGAAATCGTCTCTTGCGAGAGCAAGTGTAATGCTGACAACATTTCTCTCCATAATAAGGGTAGCCGGCAGAAGGAACACGACAGCAATGGGAGCCATGTAAAGGAGGAGATTCATGGAGTTGAGCTTCTCCCTTCAACACAAATTCAAAGGCTTTCTCAGCAACCAAATCCCCAAACAACACTCTTTTGCAGGAAAGAACTTCAAACCTATATATATATATATATATATATATAATCATCTCCTTCTCTTACCCTTCAGAAGAAAGCAAAATTCCTTGAAGCACTGATTTGAGCGCTCTTGCAGCTGTAGCTGCAATGCACATGATGAATCCGAAAAGGTGGAAACTTGGCTCACCCTAAGGGACAGATGAATACAAAAAAACAAAATCAGATTAGAGATTACGACATGGAATCCTAAATAAACCAGAGGGATTTCAAAGTGAGGATTTGTGGCTGACATAAGATAACATGAACAACTATTCCCCTAGTAAAACATAAGAGTTCATATGGTGAAGGCGATGAGACAAATCCAGGAAGCTAAACATAATCCAGATTCAGACCTATTACATCTATCATTGGCCAATCATGAACTTAAAAGTCACAGATTTCGTCAAACCTTAACGTATCGACTCAATCGCCAACAGAAATGACGAATCGGACGAGAACCCGTTTCAATACGCATACGGAAACGTGGATAGCCACCACAGGAACAGGGCTCAAAGAACAAAAATTTTGAGTTCGGGAATGCAAAAAATTTACCCCACTGGCAATGATAACGCCGGTGACGACGGGGATGAGAGTGACGTAAGTCAACCATGCCTCCCTCTTCAGCGTCATCAGGTAAGCGAACACGGCGGTGAAGAACGGCGTCGTGGCGCCGATCGCCTGGTTGAACGACACAGGTAGGAACCGGAGGGAGATGTTCCCGAAGACCACCGACACACAGAAAACGAGGCTGAGCGTCGAGATCTTGAGGAACTGGACTCGGGATCGGATCGTCTGCATAGGGACCATCTTCATCCAAGCAATGGCGATGTAGCTGAGGAGCGAACACGCCGTCATGTGGCACATGGTGAGGAAGATCGGGTACTTGAAGCCATAGTTGCTGAGCAAGTACTTGTTCAGCAACAGAACTCCAATGTTCGACGAATACCATGACGTTACGAGCCCTATTGTGAACAACCTGCCATTCGCCGCCATCTTCATTGTAGTCTTCCTCGTGGGTTTCCTCGGAAATGGGTTTACAGCAATGGATATCGATCGATCTGGTCGATGGTGTCCGGAGAAATCCGAAACCCCCGCGAAATTTTACGAACTGGGGAGTTGCGGATTCTGCCGCCAAAGGAATCGATCTGGCCGCCGGTAGGAAGAAATTCCGGACAGAGATTTGGGAGTTTCTGTTATTCCATCGAATCAATACAGGACTGGGTTACGATGAAAACACGCGGAAATGCTGAAAACAGACAAAAGGAGATGAAGATTTCGATAAGAAGAAGAAGAAGAACTCCTCTCTGCTGCGAAAGGAGGGATCTTGGTTAAAGCTGCAGCAACTCTTTTTATTAATTTTAAAATAAAATAAAAAAAATTGATTTTTTCATGGATTCATAATCCTCATGATTATGGTGTGTGATGTACTTTTGTTTGTAAGCCCATTTTCTTTACTGTAATTTCAATATATATATATATATATAATATAAGTTCTAATTTCCTTTAGTTGTTGGTTCCTTGAAATATCAAAGAACGTAGATACGAGTGGCATCGAAGGAAAGGAGACTTTGACTTCTAATTATTTTATAGAATATAAATGTACAAAATTATCTCTAAAATGGTTATGTAACAAACAAAAGAGATTTTCATTAAGGACTGAATAAATTAAACCATTTATCATCGCCTGTTTACATATACATATGGAAATGAATATACCCCCCAAAATTACAGTTTCAGGTAAGTTTATGTATTAAGAAATAACATATGAACTTACAAAAGAAAAAAAAGAACATATTTTCTCTGTAGAATTGGAAGTCTTAAAGGGCATAGATTATTATTATTCCATAAACCTCGAATATATTGAAAATAATATGCTCAAATGATTAAAAGAAAACAAATACTGGTTAACGCGTTTTCTTAGAGTATAAAAATAACAATAACAATAAAAATAAAATAAAGTTTTCATATTATATATATATATATATACATGCAAAATTTCCGAGAAAAAAAAAAAACAAGAAAACTCGAGGCGCATATGATATTTACGTCATGCAAGGAGCACTGTCCATATTCCGGCAATTGAGCATTGACTTGGTGATTATCCACCAAATTAATTTAGCAAAAAAAAAAAGTAATGTTGACTCCATTGGTGGCTTCAAGATATTATCTACGAAAATATGCAGCATATCGTACACATATATTATGTATGGTTAAGGTTAGAAAAACAAAAAGGTAGGAGCGAGAATGAGTATCGTCAATAATATATCGAGAGGTTGACGGTTTGACTTATTACCACTCACCTGTCGTTTGTTAGTTACGGTTGATTTACCTCCTACATGTTTGTTGTACACTCGTATCCGTGGGAGTGGGATTTTACTGTCCGCGATGTTGTGTGATGTCATTTTCAACCGGTCCATTAGGCTGGGAGCCGCTACGGGATCCAGTGTCTGGCGCGAAAGACGGTAGGGCAGGTTCTCCCACTATACATAAAAAAAAGAGTGGCAGATGTTTGACTTAGGATGTCAATCGGACCAAATCGAACCGCCACTCGGCTCCAGGGGTTCAGTTTTGGGTTCGGTCCGATTTTTTCGGACCTAAATAACCAAACCCAAAGCCCAATCTTATAAATTTTGGAGTTGGGTTCGGATCGGACCTTATTGCTAAATTTGTTCTTTGGAACTTAATTTTTTTATTAATTTTTTTTGAAAATTCATGCTTTCGGACGGATTCAAAACCCGATCTAAATATGGTTCAAAAGTTTTTGTACCGGGATATTTAGGTCTGAAGTCCGTTATTTTTTGGACCAGATTGAACTTCGGACCTCAAAACAAAATTGACACCTCTAATCTCGGTCACATACCCAAAATCCGAATTTTTCGGTGAATCCAACCTTAGCCTCACCCTCTCGAGTTTCTCGAACAGCTACGAGAACGGACCCGACCTCGTAGGCCGAGTCCCGGGTATTCGAATACCCGCAAAAAACTTAAATCCGGAAACCCACATCCAGCCTTGACAAAAAGATCATAACCTAGTGATCTGAATACAAAGTTACATATATGTTGTCGGAGCATTTTCCTAGTCTCTCTCACATCAATGTACGTACACGAAGTTGCTTGCATTTTCGGTCAGAGCAACTTTAACTAAAAGAGAGATCAATGTGGCATATTTAACTATACCAATCCAAGAACAGGATCGAGAAGGTGAGAACAAACAGAAACAGCAAGAGAAAGGTCCTGCTACTGCTGTTCCGTTGGATCGCTTGTGAAATCTCTTTGTTCCCGAGCTCTACGTTCTTCGTTGCTTCAACCGCCTGCATTCACGTGTTTCGGCCGTCACTATTCACGCAAGGAAAATGGCGCAAAAACCCGCAAAGATTGATTCATAAACCAAAGCTCCTAATGGGTTTGAGCAAGGAGAAGTGCATTTCCTCGTGTATGAACTTACAGTAGTCGAATGCCATAAAAAATAAAACGGTATCGGAATATCGTATATCGGAGAGAAGGAGCTAATAGAGTTCTGACCTGCTCGTACAGAAACTCAATCTGTTGCGCTTGTTGTAGAACGTGAGTTGACATCAAGTGGTTCAGTGCAGACATTTCCACCATCTTAGTCTCGGTCTGTTGAACTGCATCTAGAAGATTACTTAGCTCTACCTGCAAAAATCCGAAAAGTTCCTGGTTCAGGAGATTTCAGAAAACAACTTTGAAGACCGTATAGAAGTATTTGTTACCTGAAGAGCTCGTGTTTCATCATCTAGAAGTTCTTGCTGGACTCTAAGAGGCTGGCTCTGAAGTTCTTCTGGTTCTCGGGACTCAAGATTTCTCGAGCTTGCAGCATCTGGCTGAACCGAATTGGCAACTCTTTTAGGTTTTCTTCTGGGTATTGCCCGGTTTATCGTGTCTTGGAATCGGATGGCTCTGAGCTGGTCAAACTGTGCAGTGACTGAGTGAAGTTTCTCACTCAGAATCAAAACCTGAACAAGAAAGGTATAATGACATCGGTAATCGAGATGGTATAAGACGGCGAAGGAAAATAAAAAAAAAACCAATGACTGCCCAAAATCATCGGTGCATAATCATGTCATACCACTCCATGTTTGTGTGCGATAGTATCAGCGTTGGAGCTATCGGCCTTAAGGCCAAGCCAGCTCGTGGAGTTCGTCTCTTCGTTGCTTATGCTGTTCTTGAGAATATCAATCTGTTCTTTGCATGCTTTAATAAAAATGGTAACCTGAGAGAAAAGGCCGAAAATGTTGTTACAGAACACAGGCGTCACCTAGTTCTGGATATCGAATAAATACATGTAAGATTCATTAGAGAGAAATATGAAATTATGAATTCCATCCTATCTAAGGAGTTCAAAGGTACCTTTACGAGTATTCAGAAATCGAGACGGATCAATACGACGCATCTCAATGGATACTCATACTACAATCATAAAGTTTCAAAATTTAGAACGAGCGTTGCTCCTATTACTTACTTCATGTTCAATGCTATCCCTTTCTTGTTCAGTGGTTCGATGCAAATCGACGTAATCCTTCCGATGCTTCAACATAAACTGTTCCAACTCCTTGATGCTTTCCAGCTGAATTATGCAACACCAGCATTTGAAGAGAACAAACCATATGAATAGTTCAACATTGCAAACCTTCAACCGATGATTATTCTCGGTCCAAACCATAAAAAAACTTATCCCGCAATCCAGATTTCTGCCAGATTTTCGAATTCGCTAATGCCCGGAAAGAAAAGCAGTCGAAAGTTACCGTTTTCAGAGACGCTTTCGTGAAGGGTGACCTTTCTTTCGTCTTATGTATGATGAAAGACGCCATTGTTGCCGCCAGTTTCGACTGCGAGGTAGAACCAATGAAGCAGATAAATCACAACCAAACGAGACTCAAACAACAAATCTAGAAACACTCCACGAGCAAATCCATCAAATTCACACCACATGAACCCAGAAATCAAAGAATCGCGATCGAACGGGATGAGACAGAGAATCCACCTCGTTATAACCCATGGAAACGGCGGATTTCCTGACAGAATCCTTGAAATCCTCCATTCTGTCTCTGAATTTCGACATTTCTTTGATCGGATTAGATCGATATGGATCTTGTGAATCAGCTTCACTTCGGGGGAAACAACGCAGGATCTGTTCAAGAGATAAAGAGGGAGATATCAAACAAGAGAGGCATTGATGGTAAAGTACTATATCTAAATGTTCTGACTTCGTCGGAAGCTTTCCCTTACATTCGCCGGAAAAAATCCTTCTTCAACGTAAAGTCGCCGTCGGCGATCTTCGAACACACAAAATCAGCACTCTCACCGCCGAGGGAATCGAACCCAGAGAGCCTTTTCGACAAAATCAAATCGAAACCCTAATCGCGATATGGAAGAAGAGAATGGCGAATCAATGAACAATCACGCGATTGAGAGAAAAAGACGGTTCTAGTAAGCAATTCGAGGAAATTTTCCAGAGACCCAAAGGGAAAACTCGCCGGAAACAGCAAAGAACAAACAACACGAACAAAGAGAGCGTGAATATCTCGTCGCGGGAGCCGGGAAGCTTCCGGCGATCTCAGGGATATGTCTGAACGCCAGTTTTATGCATTCGCATTAGTTATTTAATATATTTTTACCACAAACACACCGGACGTTAGATGGGTAATTTGATTAGTAAATAAATATTTGAACGGATTTAATTGTTCGAATCGAATTCGATGTTTTAAAAAATGGAATGATTAAATTTTTTTTAAAAATGAATTAATCGAGTCCGCCTTCAGTTTTTATTTTGGGGTTTTAACTTTAGTTTATGGTTTTTTTTTTAATTTTTAGTTTTTGATTCAGATTTCATAAATTTGTAAATCTAAAAAATGTAAATTTTGGTTTTTAATTGATTTTTTAAAGTAGATTTTCAGATTTTTAGAAAATTCAATTTTTAAAAAATTTGATAGGCAATTTTTCAGTTTTTAAAAAAATTTCTTCCCATTCAACATTTTTACATTAAAAAAATCAAACCCTATAGTTTTTTTTAGTTATAATCGGTTTGATCGGTTAACCGAAATGGATCGGTTATTTACACTAACCGAACCGCTCAGTTATGGGATTATAATAACCGATCTGAACCGAAACCCTGTTTTAATTTAAAACACAGTTTCTAGAGCTGTTGAATTTAAATAAAATAAAAACCAAAATATTAAAACCTGAAGAAGAAGTTCATCGATTTACAGATAACACAGAGAAACAAAAAAGATTCTCTCATACCTTATAAAAAAAAAGATTCTATAAAGTGGCTGCTGCACTTTCAATCTCTGCAACAAGAATTAAACTTATGTACACAAGAAATCAAGAATCTGAGTTCTTTCTCATTGCATTTCTTCAGCGTCCTCAGATTCGCCGTCGTCGTCATCTTCCTCCACGATGGACAGAATCTTTGTGGAACTGATCCTCAGAGAAGCACTTCGGATCTGCATGGGCAGCCTCTCGTTGTCAGCCGCCAAACCCGAGTCGGATTCCTCGTCCTTCTTGAGATCGGAAGGCGGCAAGAAACAGTCCATGGACAAGCCCTTGATGTTGAAGTCAATCTCCTCGATCTCCCACGACTCCTCCATCCGCGTCCGAGAATGGTTGTCGGAGTTTTCTCCGAACCTGAAGAGGGAGACCGAGGTCCTGCCGGCGTGGGCGATCTGAACGCCGTCCACGGTCCTGTAATCTTGGATGAGAGACTCCATCGTCGTCTCCCAGAAGATGCTGTCTCCGTCAGAGGCTTTGATCCGGAGGAGATGGGAGTCTTCGAGCTGAACCAGGAGACCCGTCCGTTGGCTGAAACATCCCCAGACCGTGTGTCGGATAATCTCGACGTTGCTGCTGCTTCTTGCCTTCAGCGTCGACGGCTCCGCTTCCAGCTTCAGTATGAAACAGTCTTCCTCGTTTATCTTCTTCTCTCCCATGCATACGGATCTTCCGAACAGATCCGCTGTTGATTTTGGATCAAGACCCTGTTTTTTTTTTCCTCAAAAGATTCATCATCTATGTCATTTTTTTTACATTATTTGTTGTTTCAACATTTTTTTTCACATAAAAACATGTTTTTTTACATTATATTTATACGTGTGAATCTATATTTTTTCCCCGTATCACTGTGATATATTGATTAATTTCTAATCCATAAATCATGAGAATCAGAACTTAAACTCTATATTTGTTTCTCAATACATGCCGTTTGGAAAATGTTTTTTGTTTTTTTTAATATATATGTCATTTTAGATGTTTTAAGTAATTTAAAAAATATATTTTTTGGTATTTATTATTTATTAGGATTGTCATTTTCAAAAGGAAAAGAGATAGAGAATAAATGTGACAGCAAATTATGGAAAAAAGACATGGGAACACCAAAGGAGCTTTGATTGAAAGTTCTTTAGCAACAGTCAAGGAAGAGAAAAAAGTAAAAGAATTGTGGAAATCAGTGGCCAGGAAAAAGCTTATTGTTAAAATCCAAGTGGAAATCTATGACTCCATGCTTCTTTTTCAATCAATTTACAGTGAAAATTTGAAATTTCGATTTCGGAAATTATGGGTTACCTGAAGAAATCGACGAAGAGGGCGAGGGGGGCCGCGAGAGGCGTGAGAAGGGTGCCAAGGGGTTTGTCTCCAGGCCACTTTCCCGTCGCTCCCGGCACTGATCTTGCAGTTGGAGACGACGAGCTCCAGGCACCATAGCTCGATGCCCTTCTGCCACAGCACGAACCCTCCGACCTCTCCGCCCCCGCTCTTGAGGCTACGCGCCTTCACCATCTTGCTGTTCAAGCTCCCTTCCCCTGTGCAGAACTCCGATGCCACCATCCTCACCTTCCCCATCGCGTACATGCTCTCCACTCTTCCCAATCCCCTCTCCCCTCCCACCGACGCTATGTACTGCATCACTATGTATCGCGCCATTGACATCTCCTGTTCAGAATAACAGTCCTATTACTACACTTAAGAAAGAAAACATCAGGAAGGAGGAGGAGGAGGCGGAGCTCGCTTATACAATGGGTTGGTCGTTGATGTGTTTGTGGATGGGTTGTTCATCATAATCGTGATGGTTGTGAGGTTGGACGGGGAGAGGGATCAACGGAGCTCCGACCACGCCGAGGAGGAGCTGAATCTCGGCGTTCCGGCCCCCGATGAGCCGCGTCATGTTTCCGGCGGCTGAGGCGGCGCCGGGTCTCGACCAGTAGGACTTCATGTTGTTCCATGGCTTTGTCTTGGTTGACACAAATAGCTCTTCTGGCATCGGAACTTCGAGAACTGTCTCCAACCCATCTTCCAGGTTGTAATTAGGACACAGTTTTCTCATGATTTAGAGCTGAAAAATCGGATTTTGCGATCTGGGTTTTGATCGGAAATAAATATTTGAACGGATTTAATTGTTCGAATCGAATTCGATGTTTTAAAAAATGGAATGATTAAATTTTTTTTAAAAATGAATTAATCGAGTCCGCCTTCAGTTTTTATTTTGGGGTTTTAACTTTAGTTTATGGTTTTTTGCTTTTTTTTCTTTGGTCTGTGTTTATATGAAATTTTGATCGGATTATGAGATGATTCAGAGAAAGACACATTCGCCACCACCAACCGACCGCAAACGTGGGAGGCTTTTGTTTTGTCGTGTCCGCACGGTCTCTCTCTCTCTCTTCTGTGTGTGTATATATGTATGTATATATATACTTACTACTGTTTGACATGGGTGAGAGGATCTAATCTTTATTTATTAAATTGATTGATTTTATTAACGTTGAAAGATTCTAATGAAAATATTGGAAGAATTGGAATTGGGTATCACTATTTTAAGGTGAAACTAAATGGCCTTACAAGCAGAAAAAGGGACCAAATCATATGAAATTTATTATTTCTTTATGTATACCGGTCGTATAAATTTATTTGGTAATTTTTTTGTCCCGTAACTCACCGCATGGAAATAATTTTAAAAAATTTTCCCAAGGAGTTTCATTTCTTTAAAGCAAGGTTAAAAAAACATTATTTTTATAAAATATTTTTTTATCAATTTGAAATTTCAAGATAATAGGCGGAAATAGAGGTAATAAAAGTTATATACATACGCAACATATCTTATTTGCATATACAATGTATTCTTTCTTTTTCTGCCATCATGCAAGGTATATATTTGAAAACCTATAGATGAATATTATATATCAAGAGTTTTAAAATATAGAAAAGTCATTGGATTTGGATATCAATTGATTTATACCTAATTTTTATTGATTTTGTGACGGCAGGATCTCTCCTTCAGATAATAACAAAAAATTAACAAATCTAATATTGCCAATTATAAATTTATGTATATAATTATTTGTTAATTGTAATTTATTCCAACCATACATACATACATACATACATACATACATACATACATACATACATACATACATACATACATACATACATACATACATACATACATACATACATACATACATACATACATACATACATACATACATACATACATACATACATACAAGGAATTTATGATCCAAAATACTAATAATAAACTGGACTATTTTTGCAAATGAGTTATAAATTATCGGGGTTTTGACCTTTTGTTTTACATTTTCTTCTTTTTAAATATTCTTTATGGAAATTGTCTAAACTTTCTTTATAATGCAAATACCCTTTGTAATATTTAAATTACAAAATTCAAAAGTTTGCATTAAATCCAAAATAGGCATTTTAGAAATAGGTTTCGACAAACATAAATATTAAAAATTTATAATAACAAAAAAATTCAGAATTCACGAAATAACATCTAAACTTTAAAATCCTAAAATTTCTTATTAGTCCAAAATAAATATTTAATTTGGCACGATACAAACATAGCTTTTTAAAAGTTGATTACGAATTTCACGGTTATAATGATGGCACATCGTAATCTCATGAGATTATATAGAGGATTCTCAAAAACATAATTTTTATATTACTTAATTTTATCGATAAATCATATAAAATTAATTATTTTTTATTAGTTATGATTAAATTAACTTGTTATTTTTTGCATGGAATTCAACGCCGTAATTTGTTATGTTGTCATTTTCTATATTTTTTGTTACAATAAGTATAAAATAATAAAATATAATTAAATTTGGCAAACTATGTGCAACGCACGTTTGGCTCTGTATTTTATTCTGTTCTAAAGCATTGGGGATTTTTTGTGGATTTTGTCTGTCTACACGATTTAATATAAAATATAATATTTTTGTTTTGTCATGAATCCTTTGAACCCCACAAAACTGGTGCTGAATTTGAAAATCAATTAGGGATGGATATAGATAAAATATATAAAATTGAATCATCTAACTGAAAAAAAAAACATCTATAATTGTTTCCGCATGATTTTAAACCTCAAATTAATTAAATATGATTTTTAATACTAAAGTAATCAAATTCAAATTGAATACAAATAAAATCTAAAACCTAAGAACTTTGTTACACATTGATTATTTTTTAAAAAAAAAAGACATTTTCCCAACGAATTGTTACAAAATAAACAAATAACGTATAAGGTAAAGAATTTCATCCAAGAGGACGACACGCATCACATTTATTAAATATTTAATTAACTAAACATTAGTAAATGGGCATTTGCCGGTCCAAAAAATAAATAAACAGATCAAATGGAACAAAATTTCAAATCTTTCACTTCACTCCGGTTCTTCTGTCTCTTCAGGAACCAAGAGCCAACCAAGGATCCCAAGAACTCAGGAACTCGGGACAGAAGAGAGTTCATGTCTTCGTAACTGCTTCCCTCCGGATCTCGAGAGCGGTGCGTACGATGCAAAAAAAAAAAAAAGTCAAAGTTGCTGGTCAAGGTAAGGGTCTCTCGGAGATTTGGAACCGAGATACTCGGAGACCTCAGAGACGTAGGTCTTCAACTTGGAGGTGGTTCGAGTGAGCCAGCCTGTGTTAGTCTCCTCCATCTCGTCCTTCACGTTCAGTTTCCTCTCCTCCTCTTCCAAAATGCCGATCCATCTCTTCCCCATGTACATTTTCACGGCGTCCACCCCTTCCTTCACCACTTCCTCCGGCGGCATCACCAGCGGGTTCTGGTCCAGCTTCAGCTTGGTCAGGCTCGCCAGTGACCCGAATGTGTCGGGCAGGACGTGGATCTGGTTGTTGCTCAGGTCGAGTTCTTGGAGGCTGATGAGTTCTCCGAACGAGGCCGGGAGTTCTGTCAGGTCATTGAAGTTGCTGCTCAGGTTGAGGTACTCGAGATTTGTCAGCATACCGAAAGAATTTGGAAGCCCGCATAGCTCGTTGAAGTGGGCGTCGAGGTAACGTAGAGACCTCATTTCACCGACTGAAGTCGGAAGAGATCGGATCTTGTTGAGATGGATCAGAAGCTTTTCTAGATTCACCAGCTCAAACCCGATGTTGGTCGGTAAGTACGAGAGACGGTTGAAGCTCACATCCAAGATGACCAGCGACCTACAGAATGCATGGAAATGGACCGCAAGTTTTAACAACGAAACTCGTATGCAGAGTGAGAAAAGAATTAAACTTTGAAACTAATAATCGAACTTACCCACAATTGCAGATGGAATCAGGCAGGGTGGTGAGCTTATTACTCGAGGCATTGAGAATTTTCAGTTTGGTCAACAGTCCGATTGAATCGGGTAATGACTCCAGAAGATTTGAGGAAACATCCAGTTCAACAAGATCTTGCAATCCAGCAATTGCATCAGGAATGGCCTGTTTGATATAACCAGGGTCAGGAAAGAGATGCAAAAAAAAAGGCAAGATCTTCAGGAGCAACCGAGTTTTCAACGTCTTTCTCGATCACTTCAGCCCCGAAACAAGGGCATAAAAAAAGCGAACAGAACTAGATCACAGAAACAATCAAGCAAAAGATAAAACCTTACCCTGTTCTTATAATAGCTAAATTTAGTGGATGAGGTGTTAGCTTTTGAGTTACTTGATTTCATGTTTCTTGGACAAATAGGCACTGAAGCACAGAGCCACAATCAAAATGCTGGCGGTAACACAAAGCTGATATCTCTGCATACCCATCGGAATCATTCTTCAAACGACAGTGTTTGATGTAATGCCAACGAATCTACCTCTATGATTTACAAAAACCGAGTTCTTGAAACTGCTCTGTGTGCAAGACCGCCTTTTTGGAACACTAAACTCGAAATCAGAGAGTGATTTTCATTATCTTCAACCCCAAGGAAACCCATATCGCCATTAAAGAGAGCACAGACAAGTAAAGAAACCAAATGAATGCACCATTGATAACTGATCCTGTTCCTCATCTTTCAACTCAATGTTACGACCTCTAAGATGCTTAACAACCGAAAGAATCAGATAAATCGCGGAATCCAAAACCTGAATAGAGAGATTTTGATCTCTTTTTAGAAGAGACAAGGCCTCACCTCAAGCTGATTGTTCGACAGGTTAAGAACAAGCAACCCTTGAATCCGCCCAAATGCCTCGGGGATCAATCTCAGCTTCCTCCCAGACAAATCAACGCGCTCCAATGGATTCGCCGACGCGTGCTGAAGTATACCCACAACCTCCTCATTGACCTCCTCCGTCGCGGCGTTCTCCTCCGCCGCCGCCGCAGCAGCGTCCTTCTCCGCCGATTCGTAGATCCTCACCAACCTCTCCTCCGCTTCCTTCAACAGCTTCCCGTACGCCTCGTGGAGCTCGTCGAGCTGCAAAATCGATTTGTACCACGTCTTCTCCTGATCCACCGTCTCGCGCCTCTTCTGCTCCTTCGCCACCACATCGGTGTCCGTCGGCGACAGCGCGATCTCCTCGAAAGATTCCGACAGCGATGCCTCGATATCTGCGAGTTTCGAGCGGGCCTTGTCGACGGTCTCGTGATCGGGTCGCGGACCTAGGGTTCGAAGCACGGATCGCGTCTGGGCAACGTCGGATATCGCGCTGGTCATCGATGCCAACACATCGGGATGCGCCAGGTGAGGCATCTGGGTCACGATCTCGATCGATTGAGTCGCCGACGAAGACGGATTGGATTTCGGCGACGCATTTTGTCGCTCGACATCGAAGGCAGCGGCGGAGGACGGCGAGGTAGGGCTCGAGGAGGATGATCTGGAGCCGAAGGTGGGTAAACGGGCCAATACATAGGAGAGGATGGGGAAATTCTTAGGGTTTGGCTCCGCCATTGTTGGAGCTAAGAAGGAACAATGAAGAGTAAATTTGAGATCGCGTTTGATCGAATCGTCTGTGTTTGGGGAGGAAGACGATACGCTGATTACTCGAGCGAGGAAGAAAATGGGGAGCTTATTTTGCTTTGTGTTTTGTCTTTATTGCCAAGTCAAAGATCCAAGATTGACACGTTGATACCTTCATTTGTCGACACGTGTCATCATATATGTGAAAATAAAATAAAATAAAATTGCCGTAATTAACAACTTTACCTTTACCAGTCCATGATCTCATGTACGTCTTTTGGGAGGTTACATATTGTTATTCGAGTGATTTGATTCCTCATTAATTTTATGATATGCTAAAATTCGAAATTTGAATATATTAATTCGTTCGTTAAAGTTAATTAATTATATTAATTAGGAGAATATTAATTATATCAATTAGAAAATATAAAGAAAACAACATGGGTAAACTAGAATCCTCTCACATTCATAGATATATTTTTTAACAGATTGAAGACGGTCGAAATTTGGAATATTCGATTCTAAATCTAGTGTTTAGAGCTTATCATTGGATTCGTATTATTTCAATATTCAAACTTTGGATATTTTTAGATATTTCAAATGTTCGGATGATTACGGATTAAACCGACCGAGAGGGTGGGTGAAAAAGTGATGAGGCGAGGGGCCAATATATATATCGGATAAAGTTTAATATAAATTGGTTATATATTTTAATATTTATATATAAATTTATGATATATTAGGTATTTATAATAATTGACAATTTATCTAGATATCAACATTTGAAATATCATAGTTTATTTGGGGCTTCTGGTTATAACTACGTTTGATGGCTTGAGTGGGAGAGTGTAAAAAGGGAATATGTATGGATTCTGAAATATGATATCCAAATTTATAAAACGTAACTACTGCATATATTATATGATATATAATGTAAATATTATATTATAATTTGTAGTAAGTAAAAGTTCGTGGAATAATTTGTACTGTTCGGCTGATTTAGCTGGATTTCATCCGGTTTAATTAATTGGTGAGTTCCGGTTATATAAGTTTGGTTTCGTTTGTTGGATTTTTTTTTGGTATGGAGGTTGGACTTTTTTTGTATTTGTTTATCTTTTTTTTTTTTCTAAGTTTTTGCGATTTCAAGTTTCAATGTATTTTAAAGAATTATTTATTTCATTTGTAAATACATCAGAAAATTTTTTAATTTTCGATCACAAACAATCGAGGATCCGAGTTTTTGTTGGATAAAGACGAACTATATCTATATAAATAATATGGGAACCGAGAGATATTTTTGTAACATTAGAATAAAAAAAAGGAGGCTGGTGCAGAAGCTATTTATTTGGTTAGCAAAGTCCGCATTAAGATTTTGAATAAATAAATAGATAAATCACGTGAATCCAAAAACGACAAGTCAACGACCTGTTTTGGAGTTTTATACAATAAAGTCAGTCACTACTTGATCATTTTCTCTTTATATACACATATATATATATATACATATTTTAAAAATATTTATTAAAACCCACTTCAAATAAAAAAAAATCAAAGTCAAATTGCTTCTAGACTTTTTCACGTTATCCCTTCTCACCGAGGAACTCAGAACACAATTAATTTTAACTAGCTTGGCCAAATTTTTTTTAAAAAAATAATAATAATTGAGATGCTAGCATCATGTAATAGTTTTTTTTTTAATATCCGATTCGTTGTATGGTATTTAACAATTTCAAATGATTCAAAAACCGTTTGGTATAATAAAACAATCCGCTATATAACAGCATTCGCTTAGCGAAAAAAAATTAGCCGTATTTTTTTAATGTTTTGATGGCGTTATATCGTGATTTAAAAATATTAAAATATCGTGTGTATATATATATATATATATATATATATATAACAATTCTATAAAAGGCATCCCCACATGGTCTTGGTCGTTCTTTAAATACAAAAAAACACCATGCAAGTACGCGTAATTAAATGTCCCGATTCACGTGATCTCCCCCCAATTATTAATCATAATTCATGGACCGTTCTATTCAATTAATTTATCATAATATGACGTATAGTTTACTGACGTATTGCTCCATCTCGTATGTATATAACAATAACACTGTAACAAAGCAAACACGAATAGAACAGAAGCGAAAATGGAGAACAAAGGAACAAAACCTGCGATTGTGCTCTTTCCATTCCCCTTGCAAGGCCACTTAAACCCCATGTTTCAGCTGGCCAACATCCTGTTTCGCCGAGGCTTTTCCGTTACCGTCATCCACACGCAGTTCAACTTCCCAATCTCTTGGAACTGCCCCGACTTCAGATTCGTTCAGATAACCGACGCCTTGTCCGAAAACGAGGCTTCGAACCCTGACGTGGTCGAGCTTCTCCACGACCTCAACTCCAAGTGCGCTGACCCTTTCGCTGACTGCTTGAGAGATATCTTGTCCGAAGAATCCGGCGCCAGTTGTGTGGTCGTGGATGCTCTTTGGTACTTCACTGCCGATGTCACCGCGAAGATCGGAATCTCGAGGATCGTTCTCCGGACAAGTAACCTTTGCTCCTTTGTCCCCTTCGCAGAGTTTCATGTTCTGCGTGAGAAAGGGTACCTTCCTCTGCAAGGTACGTACACTTTCCTAAAGTAGAGATCATACTATAAATACCCGAAAATCATATGCTCATGGATACCCGAGTCAATGCGAGTAGGGGACGAGTAGTTTTTATGTATTAATCCCCGTGGATCGGGTATGAGCGCGTGGTTATCTGACCATTTTCTCGGATGCCCGACCCCATTGCTTACGAATCCGTGTATAAATATCCGATACCCTAATATTTCTCGGATACCCGACTCATACCCACCATGATTGTACCCCTTTTTTTTCATCGCTTTCTTGATTTTCACATTGTAGAATCCGAGGCAGAGTCACCAGTTCCGGAGTTCCCGTCACTCAGAATGAAAGATCTTCCATGGATCGAGACGAAGGATCCAAGATCATTGGACAAACTACTAAGCAGCCTGTCCAAAGCGCTGCAATCTTCCTCGGGGATCATATTCAACACCATTGAAGAACTCGAAATGGATTCTCTCTATCAAATCCACAAAAAATTTCCAGGAGTTCCAATCTTCTGCATAGGACCTTTCCACAGATATGTTTCAGCATCATCGAGCAGTTTACTGACACAGGACATGACTTGTGTTTCCTGGTTAGACAAGCAACTGCCAAACTCGACAATCTACGTAAGCCTCGGAAGCATCGCATCGATCGACGAATCCGAGTTCTTGGAGATTGCTTGGGGCCTAAGCAACAGCGACCAGCCTTTCCTGTGGATGGTCCGACCCGGTTCAGTCCGTGGTTCAGAATGGATCGAGCTTCTACCGAAAGGGTTCGTCGAAAGTCTCGAGGGTCGGGGGAAAATAGTGAGATGGGCGCCTCAGCTCGAGGTTTTGGGGCACGGGGCAACGGGCGGATTCCTGACGCACTGTGGATGGAACTCGACGTTAGAGAGCATATGCGAAGGCGTTCCGATGATATGTATGCCGTCTTTCGGGGACCAGAATGTGAACGCGAGGTATATAAGCGATGTGTGGAGAATAGGCTTGCATTTGGAGAACAAGATCGAGAGAAAGGAGATAGAGAAATCGATTAGGGTTCTAATGGCGAGCTCGGAAATACGAGAGAGGATGAGGAAGATGAAGAAGACGGCAGAGGAATGCCTCGGGCAAGGAGGCTCATCGTATTGTACGCTCGGAAACTTAATTCCTCATATTCTCTCGTTATAGTCTTCTTTCTATTTTTTGTATCCTTTTCCTTCATTTTGAATAAATTAAATGTATTTTCCATTAAATTCGAATCAGTAACTAAAGGGTGGATATTCGGTTGGGTTATATATAAACTTAATTCATGTAAACCCAATATCAAATTACCCAATTCGAATCAAGAATCGATTTTTTTTTTTTAAAGTACAGAATTCGAATGTAATCGAATATAAAAATAACCTAAAACCCTAAAAAATTTTCTTGAAAACGAACATTTAAATTCCAATTAAACCGAAGATAACGCAAAAAGCAGATGGATCTAGATTTTTTTAGAACCGAAAAATAATGTGGACCAATGTATTGGGCTTGTTGTAACATATAATGGGCCACCAAAGAAGAGGCACGAGGCTTAAGGCCCAAGGCCAAGGCCCGTTAGTCCATCCGAAGACAGTAGATGGTTTATATATATATATATATATATATATATATATATATCATACACCTTGGTTTTAAAAGACGTAGATAAAAAATATTATTTTGATGTATCTTTATATATATATATATATATGCACACTATCTTATATCAATATAAGGTGATCAATATAGAAGTTTTTAATCTACTAATTAATATAAATCCACGTAATATTTATGTGATAAAGGGGAAAACATATTATATCATGCACACGTTTTAAACCAAAATTCAATTGGGTACAGGATTATAAATAGCGGCATAAAGCTATGGTATTTTTAAAATTATTTTCTTTTGCAAGTTGGGAAATCATTTAGTTACACAAAATACAGCCATAGTTTTGTCTCCTTTCATCATCTTCATTATCATCACCATCGTCATCGTCTAGTGGTGAATATAATATATATACACACACACACACACAACTGTTTATGGAGAGACCTCTTATAATTAAGACACAGAAGTTCACAGAAGAAGAAGCAGTTCTGCTATATCAATGGAGGAGAAGGTCAAGATTCGGCAAAGGGTTATACTCTTCCCACTTCCATTACAAGGATGCATCAGCCCAATGATTCAGCTCGGCAAGATCCTCCACTCGAGAGGCTTCTCCGTCACTGTAATCCACACGCGCTTCCACGCGCCTAACCCTTCGAGCCATCCCCACTTCACCTTCTTACAGATCCCCGACGGCTTGTCTGAAGCCCAAGCCCGTACTAAGAATGTCACCCTTCAGCTTAAGCTCCTCAACAGAAACTGCGAGTCCCCGTTCCGAGAATGCTTGGCTACGTTGCTGTCGTCATCCGAGTATTCGGACAAGACCGAAGAGAAAATCGCCTGTCTGATCGATGATTCCAACTGGGTCTTCACTCTTTCAATGGCCGAGTGTTTTGGTCTCCGTAGATTTGTCCTCAACACTTATAAAGTCACTTTCTTTCTTGGCCATTTCCTCATTCCCCAGCTCCGACGTCGTCAAGAATATCTTCAAGTCCATGGCATGGTCTTCTGAGATCTTTGATCTTTCATTTTCAGTCTTTTTATTACACTTTGTGCTTTAGCTCTGTGTCTGGTTATGTTTCAGAGATCGAACAAGATGACCCTGTTCCAGAGTTTCCGCCTCTCAGAAAGAAGGATCTGTCTCGGTTCTTGGCCGTACACGGAGAGATACTGGATCCATCCCTGCCAGTGATGCTTGAAAACATCAAGGCGTCTTCAGGGATCATATTCATGTCTTGCCAAGAACTCGACCAAGATTCACTGGTTCGATGCGGTGAAGCCTTTCGCTTTCCGATCTTCTCCATAGGCCCATTTCACAGCTACTTCTCGGCCTCCTCCAGCAGCTTGCTCGCACCAGACGAGACCTGCGTTCATTGGTTAGACAGGCAAGTGGACAGATCGGTTGTCTATGTGAGTTTCGGGAGCAAAGTGAGCATTACCGAGCCGGAGTTCTTGGAGATTGCTTGGGGACTAAGCAACAGCGACCAGCCTTTTCTATGGGTGGTTCGGCCTGGTTCTGTCAGTGGCTCGACGTGGATCGAGCCGCTACCAAAAAGGTTCATGGAAAGAGTCGGGACGAGGGGCAAAATCGTAAAATAGGCGCCACAGCAAGAGGTTCTTGGGCACCGAGCCACGGGAGCGTTCTTGACGCACAACGGATGGAACTCGACGGTCGAGAGTATATGCGAAGGGGTCCCTATGATATGCCTCCCTCGCGTTTGGGACCAAATGCTGAACGCGAGATTCATCAGTGATGAATGGAGGGTTGGGATCCATTTGGAAGATCGGGTCGATAGAAGGGAGATCGAGCGAGCAGTCAAGAGGCTAATGGTGGAATCCGAAGGAAACGAGATCCGAGAGAGGATGAGCTTGTTGAAAGACGAAGTTGGAAGATCTGTCAAACAAGGAGGCTCATCCTACAGATCTCTTGATAATCTGGTCGATCATATATCATCATTCCTGCCCTAAAGATTCTTCTGTTTCCATGTTCAAATCTTTCAAAATTGTTGTGTTCGTCTTCTTCAAATTCCGTTGTCTGCATTGGATTTTATGATTAAGGCATAAACAAACACCACTAATTGTTGTCAGTTGTCCTAATCTTTCCTTGTCGTCTTCTTGCCACACTACCGAACACAAATGCTTCTTATCAATGGACTGTAATTTCTTTCTCTGTCACCATTCTCCATCAGCTTTATCCATTGGTTTTGCAAGCGAGAAGAAAGCTTCAATGGAGAAGAAAAACGATGAACTGGGAAAAGTAATTATTCTGTTTCCACTTCCATTACAAGGCTGCATAAACCCTACCCTCGATCTCGCCAATATCCTCCGCTCCAAAGGCTTCTCCATCGTTGTAATCCACACGCGCTTCAACGCGCCGCCGAAACCTTCCGACCACTCTCTCTTCACCTTCTTACAGATCTCCGATGGCTTGTCTGAAACAGAGGCCTCCACTTCCGACGTTGCCCTTCTCCTTTCGCTTCTCAATCGCAACTGCGAATCGCCGTTCCGCGATTGCTTGTCCGAATTGCTGTCGTCCAGCGATTCAGAGATAGAGAAAGGGAGAATTAACTGTCTGATCGATGATCACGCATGGCTTTTCACTCAGGCGGTAGCAGCGAGTTTTGATCTCCCAAGATTAGTTCTCAATACGTACACAGTCACTTTCTTTCTTCGGCATCTGTCTCTTCCTCAGCTTCGCCGTAAAGGGTATTTTCCGGTGAAAGGTATGATGATGCTTTCCATTCTCGTGCGTGTGTTTGTGGTTTCGTCGAAATCCAAGCTTCAATCTTACGCGAACAATGAAAGAAAGTTTGGATTTTTAGGGTTCGGTTACTGGATATAATTGTTGGTCTTCATAAAAAATGGGAGAAAATAATGAAAAAGACCTGAGGATCTTTGAGAGAGAACGAAAAACAATTTGTCCAAATTTTCCGTATATTCCTCCAAACTGAAAAATGCGTTCTTATACAAGTTGAAATTCAAAAATACCAAAACAGAAAATTAAACCAGAAATACTTAACCAAACTAAACCAATTAAACCGGAAATAACCCAAAGACATAATTTTTCAACTCTTCCCATAAGGCATTAAGCTTAGAATAATAAGCATTCAAAGATAGTGATCCTTGATGTAAACAATCCAGCTGATGCTGAACAGAATACACCTTTGATACAGTGGTACGCTTAAACCTCTTCTCCAAATTTTTCCAGATTTCAGGAGCTAAATCCAAATATAAAATCTGAGTACGAATTTCAGATGAAACTGAATTCGTTAACCAGGTAGTTACCAGATCGTTGCATCGCATCCATGGAGAATCATCATCATCGTCTTCTGGTCGAGGAATCTTGCCGAGAACAAAACGGAGCTTGTTCTTCGCATTTAGAGCCTTCATAACGGCTCTGGACCACACATTGTAGTTCGCTTCTCCCAGAAGCTGCTCTTTGACTAAAATGAAGCTTGAAGAATCCGCTGCATGAAGATACAGAGGATTTGCATATGGATCGAGTGATGAATTCATCGCGGATGATGAATTTGGCGCTGAATTGATATGAGATTCTAACAAATCTTCAGGAATCGACATCGTAAACCACAAACAATTTCAGAAATCAAGTGAATCTGAAGATCGTTCGGGCTCTTGATACCATAATGAAAAAGACCTGAGGATCTTTGAGAGAGAATGAAAATCAATTTGTCCAAATTTTCCGTATATTCCTCCAAACTGAAAAATGCGTTCTTATACAAGTTGAAATTCAAAAATACCAAAACAGAAAATTAAACCAGAAATACTTAACCAAACTAAACCAATTAAACCGGAAATAACCCAAAGACATAGTCTTCTATTAGAAAACGTCAAACCCATGTCAAGATTTCGATTATTTTCCGTTTGATCCCAGAGAAGGAAGAAACCCAGAAAGAACCCTAATTCCCAAATCAAACGAAGAACTCTCCTCTTTTTTTTTACACCTTCAAGACCCTGCTATCGAACAACACCTGGCAGCTTGGATAACGAGAAGACAAGACTAGTGATGTTCTTTTCACTTTTCTGCGGATGTTTTGTTTCAGATTCCGAAGCAGAGGAGCCTGTTCCAGAGTTCCCGCCACTCAAGAAGAAAGATCTCTCCGGAATTCTATGGGGAGATTCCGAATTACTCGATCAATCACTGCTCAAGATGCTTGAAACGACCAAGGCATCTTCAGGCCTCGTGTTCATGTCTTGTGAAGAACTCGAACGAGATTCTCTCGGACAATGCCGTGAAACCTTTCCTGTCCCGATCTTCCCAATTGGCCCATTTCACAGCCACTCCGCCCTCGGCTCCACCAGCAGCTTGCTGGCACCTGACGAGACCTGCATTCCATGGTTAGACAAGCAAGAAGACAAATCCGTGATCTACGTAAGCTTAGGAAGCATAGCAACGATCAGCGAATCCGAGTTCATGGAGATCGCTTGGGGATTAAGCAGATGCGACCAGCCCTTCTTGTGGGCGGTAAGGCCCGGTTCGATCCGAGACATTGTCTGGACCGAAACAATCTCGGAAGGGTTGATGAGAAATTTGGACGAGAAGGGAAAGATAGTGAAATGGGCGCCACAGATTGAGGTCCTCGGCCATAGAGCCACGGCCGGATTCTTGACCCATTGCGGATGGAACTTGTGACACCCGAAACCCGTATCCCGCAATACAAGTTGCGCCACATGGACAAGTAAAATAAAAATCGCATTTCCAAAAAATCCGCGGGAATTTAAACTTTTATTTTTAGAGTTCAGCGGAAGAAACTTTCTTACATACATATACGGTACATTATTCCAGTTATAATTATACATACACAGTGGTAGTATCACATTATTACAAACCATAAAAGTCTACCACCGATATAACACAAACCGTTCCCCGAAAACGTAATTGTACCGTAGAGAATAATTATACATGATCACACGGCAGGTCACACCAGTCTTCGATGTCCGCTCCTCGGCTACTGTTGCTCACGACCTGAAACGTTGCGTAACAACGTCCTAAGCTAATTGCTTAGAGAGTGAACTCGGGCGTAACCCGGAGTTCCATTCTCATGGTGCCAGGGAAAGCACAAACATATAGATATATGTGTGTATGTACTAATATTCTAATAAACAGGAATTGAATACATAAATCACTGTAAGTACGCAGCAATCACAAACAAGTCCGTACGACAAGTCGGCCGTACGACATGTCGCAGGACAGAGTCCGTCAAATCGTCTCTACGCGCACCATGCGTAGGTAGGTACTCCCCATGTGCGTAGCACAACCACCTCTCTCCTCGGATTCCATCTACTCCGCACACACTCGGAATCCGGCATAAGTATCTTTTTATTTTTCTCCGCCCGAACACATCACCCCACCCTAGCATCGATGGCACCTCTCGATGCTAGGCGTGTCCCCACTCCGGCATTGATGTCACCTCTCAATACCGGAGCTC